>NC_090345.1:4939094-5274570 GCF_035084215.1 Heptranchias perlo | reverse complement strand
ACACCAGTCACCCCTGGGTACAGTTACACAGACACCAGTCACCCCCGGGTACAGTTACAGACACCAGTCACCCCTGGGTACAGTTATATAGACACCAGTCACCCCCGGGTACAGTTACAGACACCAGTCACCCCCGGGTACAGTTACAGACACCAGTCACCCCCGGGTACAGTTACAGACACCAGTCACCCCGGGTACAGTTACAGACACCAGTCACCCCTGGGTACAGTTACAGACACCAGTCACCCCTGGGTACAGTTACAGACACCAGTCACCCCTGGGTACAGTTATATAGACACCAGTCACCCCCGGGTACAGTTACAGACACCAGTCACCCCCGGGTACAGTTACAGACACCAGTCACCCCCGGGTACAGTTACAGACACCAGTCACCCCTGGGTACAGTTACAGACACCAGTCACCCCCGGGTACAGTTATATAGACACCAGTCACCCCCGGGTACAGTTGTACAGACACCAGTCACCCCCGGGTACGGTTACACAGACACCAGTCACCCCTGGGTACAGTTACAGACACCAGTCACTGTCAGATACAGTTACAGACACCAGTCACTGTCAGATACAGTTACACAGACACCAGTCACTGTCAGATACAGTTACACAGACACCAGTCACCCCGGGTACAGTTACAGACACCAGTCACTGTCAGATACAGTTACACAGACACCAGTCACTGTCAGATACAGTTACACAGACACCAGTCACCCCCGGGTACAGTTACAGACACCAGTCACCCCGGGTACAGTTACACAGACACCAGTCACCCCCGGGTACAGTTACACAGACACCAGTCACCCCCGGGTACAGTTACACAGACACCAGTCACCCCTGGGTACAGTTACAGACACCAGTCACCCCCGGGTACAGTTACAGACACCAGTCACCCCGGGTACAGTTACAGACACCAGTCACCCCTGGGTACAGTTACACAGACACCAGTCACCCCTGGGTACAGTTACAGACACCAGTCACCCCTGGGTACAGTTACAGACACCAGTCACCCCCGGGTACAGTTACAGACACCAGTCACCCCTGGGTACAGTTACAGACACCAGTCACCCCCGGGTACAGTTATATAGACACCAGTCACCCCCGGGTACAGTTATACAGACACCAGTCACCCCCGGGTACAGTTACAGACACCAGTCACCCCTGGGTACAGTTACAGACACCAGTCACTGTCAGATACAGTTACACAGACACCAGTCACTGTCAGATACAGTTACACAGACACCAGTCACCCCGGGTACAGTTACAGACACCAGTCACTGTCAGATACAGTTACACAGACACCAGTCACTGTCAGATACAGTTACAGACACCAGTCACTGTCAGATACAGTTACAGACACCAGTCACTGTCAGATACAGTTACACAGACACCAGTCACTGTCAGATACAGTTACACAGACACCAGTCACCCCGGGTACAGTTACAGACACCAGTCACTGTCAGATACAGTTACACAGACACCAGTCACTGTCAGATACAGTTACACAGACACCAGTCACCCCCGGGTACAGTTACAGACACCAGTCACCCCGGGTACAGTTACACAGACACCAGTCACCCCCGGGTACAGTTACACAGACACCAGCCACCCCTGGGTACAGTTACAGACACCAGTCACCCCCGGGTACAGTTACAGACACCAGTCACCCCGGGTACAGTTACACAGACACCAGTCACCCCCGGGTACAGTTACACAGACACCAGTCACCGTCAGATACAGTTACAGACACCAGTCACCCCGGGTACAGTTACAGACACCAGTCACCCCCGGGTACAGTTACACAGACACCAGTCACCCCGGGGTACAGTTACACAGACACCAGTCACCCCCGGGTACAGTTACACAGACACCAGTCACCCCCGGGTACAGTTACACAGACACCAGTCACCATCAGATACAGTTACACGGACACCAGTCACCCCTGGGTACAGTTAGAGACACCAGTCACCCCTGGGTACAGTTACACAGACACCAGTCACTGTCGGGTACAGTCAGAGACACCAGTCACCCCTGGGTACAGTTAGAGACACCAGTCACCCCCGGGTACAGTTACACAGACACATTCACTATCAGGTACAGTTACACAGACACATTCACTATCAGGTACAGTTACACAGACACAGTCACTGTCACGTACAGTTACATAGACACAGTCACTATCAGGTACAGTTACACAGACACCAGTCACTGTCAGGTACAGTTCCACAGACACAGTCACTGTCAGGTACAGTTCCACAGACACAGTCACTATCAGGTACAGTTACACAGACACCAGTCACTGTCAGGTACAGTTACACAGACACAGTCACTGTCAGATACAGTTACACAGACACAGTCACTGTCAGATTCAGTTACACAAACACAGTCACTGTCAGATACAGTTACACAGACACAGTCACTGTCAGATTCAGTTACACAAACACAGTCACTGTCAGATTCAGTTACACAAACACAGTCACTGTCAGATACAGTTACACAGACACAGTCACTGTCAGATTCAGTTACACAAACACAGTCACTGTCAGGTACAGTTACACAGACACCAGTCACTGTCAGGTACAGTTACACAGACACCAGTCACTGTCAGGTACAGTTACACAGACACCAGTCACCCCTGGGTACAGTTACAGACACCAGTCACCCCTGGGTACAGTTACAGACACCAGTCACCCCCGGGTACAGTTACAGACACCAGTCACCCCTGGGTACAGTTACAGACACCAGTCACCCCCGGGTACAGTTATATAGACACCAGTCACCCCCGGGTACAGTTATACAGACACCAGTCACCCCCGGGTACAGTTACAGACACCAGTCACCCCGGGTACAGTTACACAGACACCAGTCACCCCTGGGTACAGTTACAGACACCAGTCACCCCCGGGTACAGTTACAGACACCAGTCACCCCTGGGTACAGTTACAGACACCAGTCACCCCTGGGTACAGTTACACAGACACCAGTCACCCCTGGGTACAGTTACAGACACCAGTCACCCCTGGGTACAGTTACAGACACCAGTCACCCCCGGGTACAGTTACAGACACCAGTCACCCCTGGGTACAGTTACAGACACCAGTCACCCCCGGGTACAGTTATATAGACACCAGTCACCCCCGGGTACAGTTATACAGACACCAGTCACCCCCGGGTACAGTTACAGACACCAGTCACCCCGGGTACAGTTACACAGACACCAGTCACCCCTGGGTACAGTTACAGACACCAGTCACCCCCGGGTACAGTTACAGACACCAGTCACCCCTGGGTACAGTTACAGACACCAGTCACCCCTGGGTACAGTTACACAGACACCAGTCACCCCTGGGTACAGTTACAGACACCAGTCACCCCTGGGTACAGTTACAGACACCAGTCACCCCCGGGTACAGTTACAGACACCAGTCACCCCTGGGTACAGTTACAGACACCAGTCACCCCCGGGTACAGTTATATAGACACCAGTCACCCCCGGGTACAGTTATACAGACACCAGTCACCCCCGGGTACGGTTACACAGACACCAGTCACCCCTGGGTACAGTTACAGACACCAGTCACTGTCAGATACAGTTACACAGACACCAGTCACTGTCAGATACAGTTACAGACACCAGTCACTGTCAGATACAGTTACAGACACCAGTCACTGTCAGATACAGTTACACAGACACCAGTCACTGTCAGATACAGTTACACAGACACCAGTCACCCCGGGTACAGTTACAGACACCAGTCACTGTCAGATACAGTTACACAGACACCAGTCACTGTCAGATACAGTTACACAGACACAGTCACTGTCAGATACAGTTACACAGACACAGTCACTGTCAGGTACAGTTACACAGACACCAGTCACTGTCAGGTACAGTTACACAGACACAGTCACTGTCAGATACAGTTACACAGACACAGTCACTGTCAGATACAGTTACAGAGACACAGTCACTGTCAGGTACAGTTACACAGACACCAGTCACTGTCAGGTACAGTTACACAGACACAGTCACTGTCAGATACAGTTACACAGACACAGTCACTGTCAGATACAGTTACAGAGACACAGTCACTGTCAGATACAGTTACACAGACACCAGTCACTGTCAGGTACAGTTACACAGACACCAGTCACCCCTGGGTACAGTTACAGACACCAGTCACCCCTGGGTACAGTTACAGACACCAGTCACCCCCGGGTACAGTTACAGACACCAGTCACCCCTGGGTACAGTTACAGACACCAGTCACCCCCGGGTACAGTTATATAGACACCAGTCACCCCCGGGTACAGTTATACAGACACCAGTCACCCCCGGGTACAGTTACAGACACCAGTCACCCCGGGTACAGTTACACAGACACCAGTCACCCCTGGGTACAGTTACAGACACCAGTCACCCCCGGGTACAGTTACAGACACCAGTCACCCCTGGGTACAGTTACAGACACCAGTCACCCCTGGGTACAGTTACACAGACACCAGTCACCCCTGGGTACAGTTACAGACACCAGTCACCCCCGGGTACAGTTATATAGACACCAGTCACCCCCGGGTACAGTTATACAGACACCAGTCACCCCCGGGTACGGTTACACAGACACCAGTCACCCCTGGGTACAGTTACAGACACCAGTCACTGTCAGATACAGTTACACAGACACCAGTCACTGTCAGATACAGTTACAGACACCAGTCACTGTCAGATACAGTTACAGACACCAGTCACTGTCAGATACAGTTACACAGACACCAGTCACTGTCAGATACAGTTACACAGACACCAGTCACCCCGGGTACAGTTACAGACACCAGTCACTGTCAGATACAGTTACACAGACACCAGTCACTGTCAGATACAGTTACACAGACACAGTCACTGTCAGATACAGTTACACAGACACAGTCACTGTCAGGTACAGTTACACAGACACCAGTCACTGTCAGGTACAGTTACACAGACACAGTCACTGTCAGATACAGTTACACAGACACAGTCACTGTCAGATACAGTTACAGAGACACAGTCACTGTCAGGTACAGTTACACAGACACCAGTCACTGTCAGGTACAGTTACACAGACACAGTCACTGTCAGATACAGTTACACAGACACAGTCACTGTCAGATACAGTTACAGAGACACAGTCACTGTCAGATACAGTTACACAGACACCAGTCACTGTCAGGTACAGTTACACAGACACCAGTCACCCCTGGGTACAGTTACAGACACCAGTCACCCCTGGGTACAGTTACAGACACCAGTCACCCCCGGGTACAGTTACAGACACCAGTCACCCCTGGGTACAGTTACAGACACCAGTCACCCCCGGGTACAGTTATATAGACACCAGTCACCCCCGGGTACAGTTATACAGACACCAGTCACCCCCGGGTACAGTTACAGACACCAGTCACCCCGGGTACAGTTACACAGACACCAGTCACCCCTGGGTACAGTTACAGACACCAGTCACCCCCGGGTACAGTTACAGACACCAGTCACCCCTGGGTACAGTTACAGACACCAGTCACCCCTGGGTACAGTTACACAGACACCAGTCACCCCTGGGTACAGTTACAGACACCAGTCACCCCTGGGTACAGTTACAGACACCAGTCACCCCCGGGTACAGTTACAGACACCAGTCACCCCTGGGTACAGTTACAGACACCAGTCACCCCCGGGTACAGTTATATAGACACCAGTCACCCCCGGGTACAGTTATACAGACACCAGTCACCCCCGGGTACGGTTACACAGACACCAGTCACCCCTGGGTACAGTTACAGACACCAGTCACTGTCAGATACAGTTACACAGACACCAGTCACTGTCAGATACAGTTACAGACACCAGTCACTGTCAGATACAGTTACAGACACCAGTCACTGTCAGATACAGTTACACAGACACCAGTCACTGTCAGATACAGTTACACAGACACCAGTCACCCCGGGTACAGTTACAGACACCAGTCACTGTCAGATACAGTTACACAGACACCAGTCACTGTCAGATACAGTTACACAGACACCAGTCACCCCCGGGTACAGTTACAGACACCAGTCACCCCGGGTACAGTTACACAGACACCAGTCACCCCCGGGTACAGTTACACAGACACCAGCCACCCCTGGGTACAGTTACAGACACCAGTCACCCCCGGGTACAGTTACAGACACCAGTCACCCCGGGTACAGTTACACAGACACCAGTCACCCCCGGGTACAGTTACACAGACACCAGTCACCGTCAGATACAGTTACAGACACCAGTCACCCCGGGTACAGTTACAGACACCAGTCACCCCCGGGTACAGTTACACAGACACCAGTCACCCCGGGGTACAGTTACACAGACACCAGTCACCCCCGGGTACAGTTACACAGACACCAGTCACCCCCGGGTACAGTTACACAGACACCAGTCACCATCAGATACAGTTACACGGACACCAGTCACCCCTGGGTACAGTTAGAGACACCAGTCACCCCCGGGTACAGTTACAGACACCAGTCACCCCTGGGTACAGTTACAGACACCAGTCACCCCTGGGTACAGTTACACAGACACCAGTCACCCCTGGGTACAGTTACAGACACCAGTCACCCCTGGGTACAGTTACAGACACCAGTCACCCCCGGGTACAGTTACAGACACCAGTCACCCCTGGGTACAGTTACAGACACCAGTCACCCCCGGCTACAGTTATATAGACACCAGTCACCCCCGGGTACAGTTATACAGACACCAGTCACCCCCGGGTACGGTTACACAGACACCAGTCACCCCTGGGTACAGTTACAGACACCAGTCACTGTCAGATACAGTTACACAGACACCAGTCACTGTCAGATACAGTTACAGACACCAGTCACTGTCAGATACAGTTACAGACACCAGTCACTGTCAGATACAGTTACACAGACACCAGTCACTGTCAGATACAGTTACACAGACACCAGTCACCCCGGGTACAGTTACAGACACCAGTCACTGTCAGATACAGTTACACAGACACCAGTCACTGTCAGATACAGTTACACAGACACCAGTCACCCCCGGGTACAGTTACAGACACCAGTCACCCCGGGTACAGTTACACAGACACCAGTCACCCCCGGGTACAGTTACACAGACACCAGCCACCCCTGGGTACAGTTACAGACACCAGTCACCCCCGGGTACAGTTACAGACACCAGTCACCCCGGGTACAGTTACACAGACACCAGTCACCCCCGGGTACAGTTACACAGACACCAGTCACCGTCAGATACAGTTACAGACACCAGTCACCCCGGGTACAGTTACAGACACCAGTCACCCCCGGGTACAGTTACACAGACACCAGTCACCCCGGGGTACAGTTACACAGACACCAGTCACCCCCGGGTACAGTTACACAGACACCAGTCACCCCCGGGTACAGTTACACAGACACCAGTCACCATCAGATACAGTTACACGGACACCAGTCACCCCTGGGTACAGTTAGAGACACCAGTCACCCCTGGGTACAGTTACACAGACACCAGTCACTGTCGGGTACAGTCAGAGACACCAGTCACCCCTGGGTACAGTTAGAGACACCAGTCACCCCCGGGTACAGTTACACAGACACATTCACTATCAGGTACAGTTACACAGACACATTCACTATCAGGTACAGTTACACAGACACAGTCACTGTCACGTACATTTACATAGACACAGTCACTATCAGGTACAGTTACACAGACACCAGTCACTGTCAGGTACAGTTCCACAGACACAGTCACTATCAGGTACAGTTACACAGACACCAGTCACTGTCAGATTCAGTTACACAAACACAGTCACTGTCAGATTCAGTTACACAAACACAGTCACTGTCAGATACAGTTACACAGACACAGTCACTGTCAGGTACAGTTACACAGACACCAGTCACTGTCAGGTACAGTTACACAGACACAGTCACTGTCAGATACAGTTACACAGACACAGTCACTGTCAGATACAGTTACAGAGACACAGTCACTGTCAGGTACAGTTACACAGACACCAGTCACTGTCAGGTACAGTTACACAGACACCAGTCACTGTCAGGTACAGTTACACAGACACAGTCACTGTCAGATACAGTTACACAAACACCAGTCACTGTCAGGTACAGTTACACAGACACAGTCACTGTCAGATACAGTTACAGAGACACAGTCACTATCAGGTACAGTTACACAGACACCACTCACCCTCGGATACAGTTACACAGACACAGTCACAGACACAGATGGTAGTGGTTGTTGGAGGCCAATCATCTCAGCCCCAGGACATTGCTGCAGGAGTTCCTCAGGGCAGTGTCCTAGGCCCAACCATCTTCAGCTGCTTCATCAATGACCTTCCCTCCATCATAAGGTCAGAAATGGGGATGTTCGCTGATGACTGCACAGTGTTCAGTTCCATTCGCAACCCCTCAAATAATGAAGCAGTCCGAGCCCGCATGCAGCAAGACCTGGACAACATCCAGGCTTGGGCTCATAAGTGGCAAGTAACATTCGCGCCAGATAAGTGCCAGGCAATGACCATCTCCAACAAGAGAGAGTCTAACCACCTCCCCTTGACATTCAACGGCATTACCATCGCCGAATCCCCCACCATCAACATCCTGGGGGTCACCATTGACCAGAAACTTAACTGGACCAGCCATATAAATACTGTGGCTACGAGAGCAGGTCAGAGGCTGGGTATTCTGCAGCAAGTGACTCACTTCCTGACTCCCCAAAGCCTTTCCACTATCTACAAGGCACAAGTCAGGAGTGTGATGGAATACTCTCCACTTGCTTGGATGAGTGCAGCTCCAACACTCAAGAAGCTCGACACCATCCAGGACAAAGCAGCCCGCTTGACTGGCACCCCATCCACCACCCTAAACATTCACTCCCTTCACCACCGGCGCACCGTGGCTGCAGTGTGTACCATCCCCAGGATGCACTGCAGCAACTCGCCAAGGCTTCTTCGACAGCACCTCCCAAACCCGCGACCTCTACCATCTAGAAGGACAAGAGCAGCAGGCACATGGGAACAACACCACCTGCACGTTCCCCTCCAAGTCACACACCATCCCGACTTGGAAATATATCGCCGTTCCTTCATCGTCGCTGTGTCAAAATCCTGGAACTCCCTTCCTAACAGCACTGTGGGAGAACCGTCACCACACGGACTGCAGCGGTTCAAGAAGGCGGCTCACCACCACCTTCTCAAGGGCAATTAGGGATGGGCAATAAATGCTGGCCTCGCCAGCGACGCCCACATCCCGTGAACAAATTTTTTAAAAAGTCACCCTCGGGTACAATTACAGCGTTACCAGTCACCCTCGGTTACAGTTACCCAGACACCTGTCACCCTCGGATGCAGTTACACAGACACCAGTCACTGTCAAGTACAGTTATACAAACACCAGTCACTGTCAAGTACAGTTATACAGACACCAGTCACTGTCGGGTACAGTTATACAGACACCAGTCACTGTCGAGTACAGTTATACAGACACCAGTCACTGTCGGGTACAGTTATACAGACACCAGTCACTGTCGGGTACAGTTATACAGACACCAGTTACTGTCGGGTACAGTTATACAGACACCAGTCACTGCCGGGTACAGCTATACAGACACCAGTCACTGTCGGGTACAGTTATACAGACACCAGTCACTGCCGGGTACAGCTATACAGACACCAGTCACTGTCGGGTACAGTTATACAGACACCACTCACTGTCGGGTACAGCTATACAGACACCAGTCACTGTCGGGTACAGTTATACAGACACCAGTCACTGTCGGGTACAGTTATACAGACACCAGTCACTGTCGGGTACAGCTATACAGACACCAGTCACTGTCGGGTACAGTTATACAGACACCAGTCACTGTCGGGTACAGCTATACAGACACCAGTCACTGTCGGGTACAGTTATACAGACACCAGTCACTGTCGGGTACAGTTATACAGACACCAGTCACTGCCGGGTACAGTTATACAGACACCAGTCACTGCCGGGTACAGTTATACAGACACCAGTCACTGTCAAGTACAGCTATACAGACACCAGTCACTGTCGGGTACAGTTATACAGACACCAGTCACTGTCGGGTACAGCTATACAGACACCAGTCACTGTCGGGTACAGTTATACAGACACCAGTCACTGTCGGGTACAGTTATACAGACACCAGTCACTGTCGGGTACAGTTATACAGACACCAGTCATCCCCAAGTGCAGTTACACAGACACCAGTCACTGTCGGGTACAGTTACACAGAAGCTGCCCAATGAATGTCCCTGGCACCATGGGCACAGCCAGAGAATTACACCCAGTGAGGGTCGGCAGGCAGTTCAATGGTGAATGCGTCACAGCCAAGCCTCATCCAACATCCACATGCGCAGACTTCCAGCATGGGTCCCTGGCAAAGAATCAGCACCAGCCTCCTTGCCATTGCCCCCTCTCAGGAAGACGGCAGTGATCCTTACAGCTGAATTTGGAACATTAGGAGCGGGAGGAGGCCATTCAGCCCCTCAAGCCTGTTCCACCATTCAATTAGTTCATGGATGATCTGCACCTCAGCTCAGTTTATCCGCCTTTGCTCCATATCCCTTGCTATCCTTCGCTATCCAGTAACCTTTTTTTTTCTCAGAGCACACGTGACGGGGAAGAAGAGAATCGGACTCAACCGTGATGCCCCTCTGTGGTTGAATAGTCTGCTGACACTCATGGTCGAGGTTCACACATGAGCACTTGGGAGAGAGACGGGAGGTCAGAGGTCAGTGCCTTCTCAGCCGTGGCTCAGGGGGCAGCACTCTCGCACCTGAGTCAGAAGCTCGTGAGTGTAAGTCCCACTCCAGAGACTTAAGCACATAATCCAGGTTAATGCTCCCAGTGCAGTACTGAGGGAGTGCTGCACTGCCGGAGGTGGCCGTCTTTCGGATGAGACGTTAAACTGAGGTCCCATCTGCCCTCTCAGGTGGATGTAAAAGATCCCACGGCCACTATTGGAAGAAGAGCAGGGGAGTTCTCCCCAGTGTCCTGGCAAATATTTATCCCTCAACCAACATCACAAAAAAAAACAGATGATCTGGTCATTTATCCCACTGCTGTTTGTGGGATCTTGCTGTGCACAAATTGGCTACTGTGTTTCCTACATTACAACAGTGACAAGTACTCCATTGGCTGTAAATCGCTTCGGGATGTCCTGAGGTCGCAAAAGGCTCTGTATAAATACAAGTCTTTCTTTCTCAAGTAGAAAGAAAATTTAAGTCAGAGACAGGCAGAGAAGAGTGGATAAAATAAGATGAGTTGATTCCAGGGATGAATAATAGATCAGTGAGCTCAGCACGTCCTGAAGTGAAGGCTCCCACACTGGGAGAGGAGGCTGGGGCTCGGCTCCAGTCATACATCAGCATCAATAATTCATCCTGCGTGACAGAGGGAATGTTTGTGACTTAAACATACATAAATTTTGAATAGATTCCTAATGGCAGCGATTCTGGAAAATCCTCTCAGCCTCTCCAAGTGCTTGTCCAAAGCAGGCAAGAGGCCTTACAGGCCTTACTTGTGTAGGAATGAGAGACAGAGAAGCATGTGGGGAGGGATTCGAGAGGGAGGGAGACAGGGAGACGGGGAAAGGAGATTGAGAGAGGAGAGAAAGAGGGAGAGAGAAAGGAGAGCGAGAGGAGGACGACATTACAGGGAGAAGAGAGATTGAGAAGGGAGAAAGAAAGGAAGGAAAGAGTGGGATAAAGAAACAAAGGAGAGAGAGGAAGGAGTAGTGGACAGAGAGAGGGTGAGAAGAGCAGATAGAGAAAAATAAACAAACCCAACACAGCCGCTAAGATTAGCTAACTCAGCACAGACTGGGAGCGGAAGCTGGGACCTCTCAGCCCTGTACAACTCAGTTACTCTCTGGATAAACACACTGAGCCATTCAGAGGTCGTTTGCTTTAAAGAGACAAAAATAAAGTTTTTTTTACATTGAAACTATAAAACTGTCCCAATGGCAGTAAAGATGCAATAAATGGCCTGAATTTTCCTGGGCTAGAATGAGGGGAATAAAATATCAGCCAGGGTTCCAGCCATTGACTGCTACCAAGTGACACCTGCTGGAAAATGCATGTGTGTGGACGTCGGGTGAGTACAGGATAGTCTGATGTACCTCACAGTCAAATAGCCTGCCAACACACACCTGACTAGGTTCTCACACGATGAATGGTCACTTGGACACAGCTACCAGAGGGCACGCAGCGACTGTGGGATGCTAACAAGGAAGTCACTTGACTTCAAGAGGGAGGTAGGAAAATGGGTGGGGAGGATATTAATCATGAATTTATAATATATTAAAAATCTTACATCTTTGTGCATGTCCTGTGTCAAGTTTTTGCAACTTACCTTGTCAACATTTTCCATTAAAAATTTCTATGTCCACTTTTACAATGGAAACTGCCTATGTAAACCTGTCACGTTGTAATTACATCCTCCCACCAATGGTGGCACTGTAGTGCCCAGTTTTGACAATCTCAGCTCCTCAGCCTGTTCTCCAGGGAAACTCCAAGCAACACTACCTCTCTGCTTCTCAAACTGCCATAGGTTTTGCTAAACTATGCTAGTGTCAGCTGTGGCTCAGTGGGTAGCATTCTTGCCTATGAGTCAGAGGGTTGCTGGGTTCAAGTCCCACTCCAGATAACTTCAAGCATATAATCTAGGCTGTAGTATTGAGGGAGTGCTGTGCTGTCTTTTGGATGAGTTGTTAAACTAAGGCCCTGTTTACCCTCTCAGGTGGATGTAAAAGATCCCTTGGCACTATTTCGAAGAAGAGCATGGGAGTTCTTTCCAGCGTCCTGGGCTAATATTTATCCCGCAACCAACATCACAAAAAACAGATTATCTGGTCATTATCACGTTGCTGTTTGTGGGACCTTGCTGGGTACAAATTGGCTGTCGCGTTTCCTACATTAAAACAGCGGCTACACTTCAAAAGTACTTCATTGGCTGTAAAGCACTTTGGGGCATCGTGGAAGTTGCTGTAGAAATGCAAGTCTTTCTATATCATACAAAAATAAAGACGGAATGTACAATTTTAAAAGGGTGACTGAATTCAGTCAAAGCACCTTGGTTCAATTATCCCTTTCACAGGAAGACTGCTCTTGCCGTCCGTGCAATGCAACAGGAGATTGAGTAATAGTTTTAAAGAAAAAGTTGAATAAAAAGTGGTTGCAATGAAACGTGCAACAGAGCTCAGCTTGATTTCAAGATCCTAATGAACTGAGGGTTGGGTCAAACTGAGTGAGAGTGTGGGAGACGCTTCTCTCGGTTTGCCCAGTCATCCCCAAATACAGCCAAAGAACCACCAGTATCAGCGTCAGGCCGTCTCTACAATACGGCCTCCCTGGCGCCAAACAGCCTCAATGGCTTCCCAGGAATCCGATCCTGGAATTCCGCAGCGAGTGGTTGAGATTCACAACGGGTCGATCCATGGCTTCCTCAGATAGCTGGGAGGTCCAACCTTCATGTTGACTGACCTTTAACCATCGCCCTGAAGACTTCCAGTCTCTGGATAGTCAAAAGGTGTCAGGTGTCAAGAGTGCAGTCCGACTGCTCCCTGACTTAGATTACGAGTGCATAACCAGAGCTCACGAGATTACAACTCAGAAGCCTCAAGTGAAACTAGATTGTGGACAACACAGAGCAGTAGATGTGGGCCGGACTCCCAATGACAGTGGTTGAGGCTGAGTTCAATTAACTCCTTCAAAAAGGAGCTGGATAAATATCTGGCTGGGAATGAGCGGAAGATCAATGGGATAGGGATAGCCTGATATGGTTAAATACCCTATGGGGTCCCATGATAGCTCGGCCGCTGGGACAGGGGTGGCGGTGGGGGTGAGGACCTGGGACCTTCCAGGAGTTTTGCTTAATAACCTTTGAGAATTTGAGTAAAAAAAGTGCCAGCCATGGCTCAGCGGGTAGCACTCTTGCCATCTAAGTCAGAAGGTCATGGGTTCAAGTCCCACTCCAGAGATTTGAGCACAAAATTCAGGTTGATACTCCCAGTGCCAGTACTGAGGGAGTGCTGCACTGTTGATGAGGTGCTACCTTTCAGAGTGAGACATTAAACCAAGGCCCTGCCTGAAGAGCAGGGGCATCTCTCCTAGTGTCCCTCTACCAAAACAGATTATCTCATTGCTGTTTGTGGGAGCTTGGCTGCCACATTACAACAGTGACTATACTTCATTGGCTGTAAAGTGCTTTTGGGCCCACCTGAGGTTGCGACAGGTGCTATATAAATGCAAGTTCTTTCTTCTAACTTTCCATCAGATGATTAAAGTGGTGAGGTACAGTCCGTGATAAAGTCCCTTAACCTGCCGACACTCACTGTACAGGCTCAGACATGAAGAAAAGCCCTCTTGGGTGAGGTGGTGTTTGAGCACCTATAGAACGCCAACCCCAGGGTGAGTCAGGAAGAAATCTTTAATGTCCTGAGAGAGAGGCAGATTAATTAGGTTGATTAAACCGTTCCATTGTTGAGGCTGCAGTTAGAATAGTGTGTCCGGTTTCAGGCACCTCACTGTAGGAAGGATGTTGAGGAGATGGAGAGGGTGGAGGAAGAGATTCACCAGGAAGCTAACAGGGATGAGAGGCTTTAGATAGGAGGAGAGGTGAGACAAACTGACACTGTTTTCATTAGATCAAAGAAAGTTTAGAGATCCGATAGGGCTGTTTGAAATTATGAAGGTTTTTGATAAGGTAACTCAGGAAAAAACTGTTCCCACTGGTCAGTGAGTCGGTAACTAGAGGGCCTAAACTCCAGGTCATCACTAAAAGAGCGAAGGGAGAGGTTAGCAAATATTTTTTTTTTAGCAAGAGCAGCGGTGGAAGCTGAATCCATACAGCTTTTAAAAGGGAAATGGATAAATATTTGACCTTTTTAAAAAAGGGGTATGGGGAGCCAGCACAGCCACGAGGGGCCGAATGGCCTCCATCCGTGTTGCAAAATTCTGCACTGTGAAGGGAGAAGCTTAACGCTGTTTACTTTTAATTTGCTCTCTTCCCTTGGAATGCTGCAAGAAGATAGCTGAAGTAAACTGGTTCTTTTGTGGGACGAGAGCTCAGCGTTTCGACACGGATGCGCTCAGTATGGACCGAGGCCCGTTGTCCGTGTGTCCTGTCTGGAGGTCGCTCCACGGTTGCCGAGAGACAGGAGGTGTCCAGACATACATCTGTGTTTGAACTGGCGGCAAGGACCCTGGGAAGTCGGCCTGTGAGCGGGGTCTGTGGAGGCAGGCTACGTGAGCATGGGTGTGGCTGGAAACAGCTTGTGGGTACGTGAGCTGGGAGTAAACGGAAGCCAATAAAACGCTGTCAATATTGGCCAACGCATTCTCTAATCACTAAATGCCCAGGCTCTGGCCTCGCAAACAGGCCCCTTCGACCTCTAATGATTGGCCAACCCTTCCCCCCATGACGAGTCTTTAGATATGTCAAAGCTTCACCTTATGGGTAGTTTTAGATTCCCTTCCTAGGAAGGGGAAGGAATGAAGGAAAGAACGAAGGAAAGAACGAAAGGAAGAACAAAAGAAAGACTTGCATTTATATAGCGCCTTTCATGACCTCCCAAAGCGCTTTACAGCCAATGAAGTATTTTTGAAGTGTAGTCACTGTTGTAATGTAGGAAACGCAGCAGCCAATTTGCGCACAGCAAGATCCCATCTGCCCTCTCAGGTGGATGTAAAAGATCCCATGGCACTATTTCGAAGAAGTACAGGGGAGTTCTCCACGGTGTCCTGGACAATATTTATCCCTCAAGCAACATTACTAAAAAACAGATTATCTGGTCATTTATCTCATTGTTGTATCTTACTGTGCACAAATTGACTGCCATGTTTCCCTACAAATTCTTTCTTGGGACAAAGAGTAATCAACGCAAGGAATGGGTTTCTGAGCAGAATCATTCAGGAGACAGGTGGAGGCTGCGATGGGGAGAGATGGGGGCTGTGATGGGGAGAGGTGGAGGCTGTGATGGGGAGAGGTGGAGGCTGTGATGGGGAGAGGTGGGGGCTGTGATGGGGAGAGGTGGGGGCTGTGATGGGGAGAGGTGGGGTCTGTGATGGGGGCTGTGATGGGGAGAGGTGGAGGCTGTGATGGGGAGAGATGGGGGTTGTGATGGGGAGAGGTGGAGGCTGTGATGGGGAGAGGTGGGGGCTGTGATGGGGAGAGGTGGGGGCTGTGATGGGGAGAGATGGGGGCTGTGACGGGGAGAGATGGGGGTTGTGATGGGGAGAGGTGGAGGCTGTGATGGGGAGAGGTGGGGGCTGTGATGGGGAGAGTTGGGGGTTGTGATGGGGAGAGGTGGAGGCTGTGATGGGGAGAGGTGGAGGCTGTGATGGGGAGAGGTGGGGGCTGTGATGGGGAGAGGTGGGGGCTGTGAAGGGGAGAGATGGGGGCTGTGATGGGGAGAGATGGGGGTTGTGATGGGGAGAGGTGGGGGTTGTGATGGGGAGAGATGGGGGCTGTGACGGGGAGAGGTGGGGGCTGTGACGGGGAGAGATGGGGGTTGTGATGGGGAGAGGTGGAGGCTGTGATGGGGAGAGGTGGGGGCTGTGATGGGGAGAGTTGGGGGTTGTGATGGGGAGAGGTGGAGGCTGTGATGGGGAGAGGTGGAGGCTGTGATGGGGAGAGGTGGGGGCTGTGATGGGGAGAGGTGGGGGCTGTGAAGGGGAGAGATGGGGGCTGTGATGGGGAGAGATGGGGGTTGTGATGGGGAGAGGTGGGGGCTGTGATGGGGAGAGATGGGGGCTGTGATGGGGAGAGGTGGGGGCTGTGATGGGGAGAGGTGGGGGCTGTGATGGGGAGAGGTGGGGGCTGTGATGGGGAGAGATGGGGGCTGTGATGGGGAGAGATGGGGGCTGTGATGGGGAGAGGTGGAGGCTGTGATGGGGAGAGGTGGGGGCTGTGATGGGGAGAGGTGGGGGCTGTGATGGGGAGAGATGGGGGCTGTGATGGGGAGAGGTGGGGTCTGTGATGGGGAGAGGTGGAGGCTGTGATGGGGAGAGGTGGAGGCTGTGATGGGGAGAGATGGGGGCTGTGATGGGGAGAGATGGGGGCTGTGATGGGGAGAGATGGGGGCTGTGATGGGGAGAGATGGGGGCTGTGATGGGGAGAGGTGGGGGTTGTGATGGGGAGAGGTGGGGGCTGTGAAGGGGAGAGATGGGGGCTTTGATGGGGAGAGGTGGGGGCTGTGATGGGGAGAGGTGGGGGCTGTGATGGGGAGAGGTGGGGGCTGTGAAGGGGAGAGATGGGGGCTGTGATGGGGAGAGGTGGGGGCTGTGATGGGGGGAGATGGGGGCTGTGATGGGGAGAGATGGGGGCTGTGATGGGGAGAGGTGGGGGCTGTGATGGGGAGAGGTGGGGGCTGTGAAGGGGAGAGGTGGGGAGAGGTGGAGGCTGTGATGGGGAGAGGTGGGGGCTGTGATGGGGAGAGGTGGGGGCTGTGATGGGGAGAGGTGGGGGCTGTGAAGGGGAGAGATGGGGGCTGTGATGGGGAGAGGTGGGGGCTGTGATGGGGAGAGGTGGGGAGAGGTGGAGGCTGTGATGGGGAGAGGTGGGGCTGTGATGGGGAGAGGTGGGGGCTGTGATGGGGAGAGGTGGGGGCTGTGAAGGGGAGAGATGGGGGCTGTGATGGGGAGAGATGGGGGCTGTGATGGGGAGAGATGGGGGCTGTGATGGGGAGAGGTGGGGGCTGTGATGGGGAGAGGTGGGGGCTGTGATGGGGAGAGGTGGGGGCTCTGATGGGGAGAGGTGGGGGCTCTGATGGGGAGAGGTGGGGGCTGTGATGGGGAGAGGTGGGGGCTCTGATGGGGAGAGGTGGGGGCTCTGATGGGGAGAGGTGGGGGCTGTGATGGGGAGAGATGGGGGCTGTGATGGGGAGAGGTGGGGGCTGTGATGGGGAGAGGTGGGGGCTGTGATGGGGAGAGGTGGGGGTTGTGATGGGGAGAGGTGGGGGCTGTGATGGGGAGAGGTGGGGGCTGTGATGGGGAGAGGTGGGGGCTCTGATGGGGAGAGGTGGGGGTTGTGATGGGGAGAGGTGGGGGCTGTGATGGGGAGAGGTGGGGGCTGTGATGGGGAGAGGTGGGGGCTGTGATGGGGAGAGGTGGGGGTTGTGATGGGGAGAGGTGGGGGCTGTGAAGGGGAGAGGTGGGGGTTGTGATGGGGAGAGGTGGGGGCTCTGATGGGGAGAGGTGGGGGCTCTGATGGGGAGAGGTGGGGGTTGTGATGGGGAGTGATGGGGAGAGATGGGGGCTGTGATGGGGAGAGGTGGGGGCTGTGATGGGGGGAGATGAGGGCTGTGATGGGGGGAGATGAGGGCTGTGATGGGGGGAGATGAGGGCTGTGATGGGGAGAGATGGGGGCTGTGATGGGGGGAGATGAGGGCTGTGATGGGGAGAGGTGGAGGCTGTGATGGGGAGAGGTGGAGGCTGTGATGGGGGGAGATGGGGGCTGTGATGGGGAGAGGTGGGGGCTGTGATGGGGAGAGGTGGAGGCTGTGATGGGGAGAGGTGGAGGCTGTGATGGGGAGAGATGGGGGCTGTGATGGGGAGTGATGGGGAGAGGTAGAAGCTATGATGGGGAGAGGTGGGTGCTGTTGCTTCCTTCTAGATGGGTGAGAAAGGAAGGGCCAAATAGCCTTCGTTATCCAGTTCCTTTTTGAAGGCCATGATTGAATCTGCCTCCACCATCCCCTCGGGCAGTGCATTCCAGATCCTAACCACTCGCTGCGTAAAAAAGTTTTTCCTCATGTCACCTTTGGTTCTTTTGCCAATCACCTTAAATCTATGTCCTCTGGTCCTTGATCCTTCCGCCAATGGGAACAGTTTCTCTCTCTCTACTCTGTCTGGACCCTTCATGATTTTGAATACCTCTATCAAATCTCCTCTCACCGTCTCTGTTCCAAGGAGAACAACCCCAGCTTCTCCAGTCTATCCACGTAACTAAAGTCCCTCATCCCTGGAATCATTCTAGTAAATCTCTTCTGCACCCTCTCTAAGGCCTTCCTTCCTAAAGTCTGGTGCCCAGAACTGTACACAATTCTCCAGTTGTGGCCGAACTTTTATAAAGGTTCGTCATGACTTCCATACTTTTGTACTCTATGCCTCTATTTATAAAGCCCAGGATCCCGTATGCTTTTTTAACCGCTTTCTCAATCTGCCCTGCCACCTTCAATCATTTGTGCACATATACCCCCAGATCTCTCTGTTCCTGTACCCCTTTTAGAATTGTGCCCTCTAGTTTATATTGCCTCTCCTCGTTCTTCCTACCGATAATGTAGGAAATGCAGCAGCCAATTTGCGCACTGCAAGGTCCCGTAAACAGGAATGAGATAATGAGTAGATATATGTTTCAGTGATGTTGGTTGCGGGGATAAAAGTCGGTCAGAGAGAACTCCCAGGCTCTTCTTCTAAACAGCGCCGTGGGCCCACTTTAAGAGGGCAGACAGGTTTAACGCCTCATTTGAAAGGCGGCACCTCCGACAGTGCAGCACTCCCTCGGTGGGAGGTATCAGCCTGGATTATGTGTTTAAGTCTCTGGAGTGGGACCCAAACCCACAGCATTCTGACTCAGAGGTGAGAGTGCTGCTCACTGAGCCACAGCTGACAGCAGGTGCATGTGGGCGATTTCACCACCACAAGTGAGCCTTTCCCACCCCCACCCCCATGTTGTTTTTTTTTGAAAAAAAAAATTAAATTATATTTAAGAAGTGAATCTCGACCGATTCTTGCTTTGACCTTGACGGTTCCAATCGCACCCGAATTTCTGGCTTGCAAGCCTGTTAGGTGACGCAGCAGTTCACCATTCCCACCGGCCTCTCGTGTTTGCCCTTTGCCCCCTTCCCCGCTCCCCCCATAACAACGTAGGCGACATCGGAAACTTGGTGCGGTCGGGGTCAATCGCAGGCACGTTGACACGACTCTGTGGCGTCGATTTGCCGCGTTGCCCGATTTTGTTTCAAAAGAAAACACATTCCCCCCACCCCCACCCTCCTCCCATCATCAGAGCGGGACTTGGAATCTGGTGTTTATTTTCACAGGCAGCACCAAGGTTTCTCCCTGATTCTCAACCAAGGGTCAAAGGGCAGCCCCCCCACCCCCCCCACCCTGTCTCCTTTCACAAAGCCTGAATTTGAGATGTGTGGAGAGAGGAGGTGGGAGGTCTCCTCCAATGTTTGCCCGTCCATCCCCTTGTTTGCTGAGGTTGGTGAAAGATGTGCTGATATTTTGAGAGTTGCTCGGATACCTGTCGGCACGAGGGGGGAAATGTCTCTCCCCAACGCTTGGGCCAGCTGTTGCACTTGTTCAGAAAAGGAGCCTGCGTGAAGGTCAGAGGAGAGGAAATGAAGGACACACAGGCTCGCTGTGGGCACTTTATACAAACAGGGCTTTCCAGCACTACTGCTGAAAGTCAGAGGTGGAATCATCTCACTGATGCTCCCCACAATTCAAAGGCTCCATTTGCAGTTCCAAGCTTTCCCTCTCCCCTCCCCTCCCCTCCTCTTCCCTCCCCCCTCCCCTCTTATCCACTCCTCTCCCCTCCCCCCCTCGACTCCTCTCCTCTCCCCTCCCCTCTTCTCTTCTCCTCTCCCCTCGCCTCCTCTCCTCTCCCCTCGCCTCCTCCTGTCCTGAAGATGTTGACTCCTTCCTACCCTCGGCCCTCAAAAGCCTCACTCAAATGGTCAATCTTCACCTGTGAGCCTGGACAGTGAATATTGTCAGTTGTTCCTCACCAGAGCATCGGAGGCAAGTCCAGTCCTCTCCTAATCCGATGTCCATTTCCTACCAGCGACCAGGAGTGAGAACACTGGCTGATTTCCACCCTCCTGATATCTGAGTTGCTGCTTCCTCGCCCCAGCTAACGTCAGCTGACTCACCGTAGAGCATGAATTGAACCTGTAACTTCTCCTCCTTTAAGATGCTCCTTAAAACTTACCTCTTCGACCAAGCTTTTGGTCACCTGTCCTAATGTCACCTTCGTTGGCTCGGTGTCAGTATTTGTCTGATTTACGCTCCTGTGAGGCGCCTTGGGGCGTTTTACTACGTTAAAGGTGCTATATAAATGCAAGTTATTGTTGAAGAGTTTCTTTAATTCATTCTGGGGAATGTGGGCGTCGCTGGCAAGGCCGGCATTTATTGCCCATCCCTAGTTGCCCTGAGAAGGTGGTGATGGGCCTTCTTCTTATAACTGGATGGTTTGTTCGGTCACTTCAAAGGGCAGTTAAGAGTCAACCACATCGGTGTGGGACTGGACTCACATATGGGCCCAGACCAGGTAAGGACGGCAGGTTTCCTTCCCTAAAGGACATTAGTGAACTAGTTGGATTTTTAATGACAATCCGACAGCTTCACGGTCACTTTTACTGATACCCACCTTTTTAATTAACTGAATTCAAATGATCAAATTGCCTTTGTGGGATTTGGACTCACGTTCTCTGGATCATTAATCCAGGCTTCTCGATTACTATACCAGCAGCATAACCACTACTCTACCGTATAGGGAGAGTGTGCAGTAACGGTAACGGTAGATATATCCGGTGTAGAGGCTGCATGGCCTCCGCCTGTACTTAATTCCTGCTGTTTCCTCAAATTTCTGTCTCTTTTCAGCAACACCTCTTCTGCTTCTATCACTTATAATCACCTTCTTTGTTTCTGTCCTCATTCTGGCACAAAATCCATCTGTAGATCTACCTGATGCATTCCGTTTTGTACTTTCATACTTGGACCGAGGCCTGACTTAAATATCCTTCTCCCACTGAGGATCAATCCAGTTTACTCAGCCTCTCTACAGAGCTCGATCCAGCATCAGTGTCAGCATCAAACACTCCCAGGGCAGGTACAGCACGGGTTAGATACAGAGTAAAGCTCCCTCTACACTGTCCCATCAAACACTCCCAGGGCAGGTACAGCACGGGTTAGATACAGAGTAAAGCTCCCTCTACACTGTCCCATCAAACACTCCCAGGGCAGGTACAGTACGGGTTAGATACAGAGTAAAGCTCCCTCTACACTGTCCCATCAAACACTCCCAGGGCAGGTACAGCACGGGTTAGATACAGAGTAAAGCTCCCCCTACACTGTCCCATCAATGTGTCGTAGCTAGAACCTCAGAATTGTTCCAGTGTGACACTTTTCCATTCCCTGCACCTGATATCCTGTGTCCTCTCAGTACGATTGTCAGTTTACTGGAATTCAGTGCTGAAAACGGGAGTTCCCTCGATTATAGAAGATTAAAGGGCGATCTAATTGAGGTGTTTAAGATGATTGAAGGATTTGATGGGGTAGATAGAGAGAAACTATTTCCTCTGGTGGGGGGAGTCCAGAACAAGGGGGCAATACCTTAAAATTAGAGCCAGGCCATTCAGGGGTGATGTCAGGAAGCACTTCTTCACACAAAGGGGAGTGGGAATCTGGAACTCTCTCCCCCAAAAACCCCTGTTCAAAACATGGGAGAGGGATAAACCCGGCAATTACAGGCCAGTCAGCCTAACATCGGTGGTGGGGAAACTTTTAGAGACAATAATCTGGGACAAAATTAATTGGCACTTGGAAAAGTCTGGGCTAATAAATGAAAGTCAGCACGGATCTGTTAAAGGAAAATCGTGTTTGACTAACTTGATTGAGTTCTTTGATGAAGTAACGGAGAGGGTTGATGAGGGTAGTGTGGTTGATGTTGTGTATATGGACTTTCAAAAGGCATTTGATAAAGTATCACATAATAGACTTGTTAGCAAAATTAAAGGCCCTGGGATTAAAGGGACAGTGGCAGCGTGGATACAAAATTGGCTCGGGGACAGAAAGCAGAGAGTAGTGGTGAACGGTTGCTTATCAGACTGGAGGGAAGTATACAGTGGTGTTCCCCAGTGGTCAGTATTAGGACCACTGCTCTTTTTGATATATATTAATGACCTGGACTTGGGTATAGAGGGTATAATTTCAAAGTTTGCAGATGACACGAAACTCAGAAATGTAATAAACAATGTGGAGAATAGTAACAGACTTCAGGAGGACATAGACAGACTGGTGAAATGGGCAGACACATGGCAGATGAAATTTAACACACAGAAGTGGGAAGTGATGCATTTTGGTAGGAAGAATGAGGAGGGGCAATATAAACTAAATGGTACAATTTTAAAGGGGGTGCAGGAACAGAGAGACCTGGGGGTGCACGTACACAAATCTTTGAAGGTGGCAGGACAAGTTGAGAAGGCTGTTAAAAAATATGGGATCCTGGGCTTTATTAATAGAGGCATAGAGTACAAAAGCAAGGAAGTTATGCTCAACCTTTATAAAACACTGGTTAGGCCTCAGCTGGAGTGTTGTGTCCAATTCTGGGCACCAACTTTAGGATGTCAAGGCCTTAGAGAGGGTGCAGAAGAGATTTACTAGAATGGTACCAGGGATGAGGGACTTCAGTTATGTGGAGAGACTGGAGAAGCTGGGATTGTTCTCCTTAGAGCAGAGAAGGTTAAGATTTGATAGAGGTATTCAAAATCATGAATGGTTTTGATAGAGTAAATAAGGAGAGACTGTTTCCACTGGCAGAAGGGCCGGTAACCAGAGGACACAGATTTAAGGTGATCGGTAAAAGAGCCAGAGGAGACATGAGGAAACATTTTTTTATGCAGTGAGTTGTTATGATCTGGAATGTGCTGCCTGAAAGGGCGGTGGAAGCAGATTCAATAATAACTTTCAAAAGGGAACTGGATAAAAACTTGAAAAGGAAAAATTTGCAGGGCTATGGGGAAAGAGCAGGAGGGAGTGGGGACTAAATGGATAGCTCTTTCAAAGAGCCGGCAGAGGCACGATGGGCCGAATGGCCTCCTTCTGTGCTGTATGATTCTATGATTCTAACTCCAGGGCTTGTAGTTGGTTTGATGACGTGGTTTCCGCTGTCTACTGATTGTCTGACGGATGGTCCATCTTAGACCCTCCTCTTCATCAATCCCTCTGAGGAGACAAACAGGCCGACAAATGGCCAAGGCAGTTCCTCTTCCACCCAGTCCATTGTGCCGTCTTTATCGGTCCCGACCCTCAACCGAATCCCCTGGGGTCCGGTCTCCCAGGTGACACGTCAAGGTCCCGGCCTCCTAGCAACCAGCGACAATGGACCCTGGGAAAGCACATGTGGCCTAGTGAAAGGGCTGCCCTTTTCACTCAGAGCTCCTCGGCACTGTGTAGCCAAAGACAGGGACGGGGGGGCTGGTGCTTGATGAAGAGGCTACAGAGGAACTGAGGAAACTCTTGCAATTAAAAGCCTACGTTTGCTCTGTCAACTGAACAGCACAATGCAGGCAAACTGGCCCTTTCATTATGTGTGTCTCAGCAGACAAGCAGCCCCCCCCCGCCGTTAACCCTAATTGTGCAGCCTGTGCCAGAAGATAATCTTTCCTCCTGTCTTTCACAGTACAATGAGTAAGGGTAGTGTAGTAGCTATGTTACTGGACTAGTGATCCAGAGACTTAAACTAATAATTTGGTCAGAACGTGAGTTCAAGTCCCATCACAGGCAGTTTGTGAATTTGAATTCAGTTTTAAAAAATCCAGAAATTAAAAGACCACGGAGCTGTCAGATTGTCGTAAAAACATAACTGGTTCACTGATGTCCTTTAGGGAAGGAAACCTGCCGTCCTTACCCGGGTCTGGGCCTGTATGTGACTCCAGTCCCCACACCGATGTGGTTGATTCTTAACTGCTCTCCGAAGTGGCCCGGCAAGCCTCTCCGTTTTATCAAACCCCCTTCTCAGGGCAACTGTAGGGACGGGCAATATATGCCAGCCTTGCCAGCGACGCCCACATCCTGAGAGCGAATTTTAAAAAAAACAAAAGGGAGTCCTTGGAAGTCGGCAATCAATGTGGGCTCCTACAGGAAGGGCCAGCGGGCTCGGTGTCAGTCGTGGCTCAATGGGTAGCATTCTTACCTCTGAATCAGAAGGTCGTGGGTTCTAATCCCTGCTCCAGAGACTTGAGCACAAGATCTAGGCTGACATTCCCAGTACTAATACTGAGGGAGGTGCTGTCTTTTGGACGAGACATTAAACCGAGGCCCCGTCTGCCCTCTCAGGTGGACGTAAAAGATCCCACAGCACTATTTTGAAGAAGAGCAGGGGAGTTCTCTCCAGGGTCCTGGGCCAATATTTATCCCTCAACCAACATCACTAGTCGCCAGAAGGCGGCTCACCTCCACCTTCTCAAGGGCAATTAGGGATGGGCAATAAATGCCGCCCTGGCCAACAATGCCCACATCCCATGAACGAATAAAAAAAAAACTAAAATAGATTATCTGGTCATTACCACATTGCTGTTTGTGGGATCTTGCTGTGTGCAAATTGGCTGCCGTGTTTCCTGCATTCAAAAGTACTTCATTGACTGTAAAGCGCTTTGGGATGTCCTGAGGTCGTGAAAGACGCTATATAAATGTAAATATTTCTTTTAGTTCCACCCGGATATTTATTATTCACACGGGTCTCACTTCTAGACTCTGGAACGCAAAGTTAAACTGTATTTGGTGCTCCACAGTTGGTTAAACCGTGCGTAGTTGAACCATGGAGACCAAGAAGGCTTCAGGCCTCTGGTCACATCTGGTGCAGCAGCTGGTGTTGCTACAATGGGCCCTGCTCCTATTCGCCAAACACAGCGAGCCCTGCTGGAAAGTGCGTGCGTGTGCGCAGCAGGCTCGTCTGTGATGCCCTCGTGCCTTTGCAGTCAAATAGCCTGGCGACATTCACCGTCTAGGGTCACACAACAACAACTTGAATTTATATAGCGCCTTTAACATAATAAAACAGCCCATAGGCACTTCACAGGAGCATAAATCAGACAAAATTTGACACCGAGCCACATAAGGAGATATTAGGACAGGTGACCAAAAGCTTGGTCAAAGAGGTAGGTTTTAAGGAGCGTCTTAAAGGAGGAGAGGCAGAGAGGTTTAGGGAGGGAATTCCAGAGCTTAGGGCCTAGGCAGCTGAAGGCACGGCCACCAATGGTGGGAGCACAGGTGTGATGGGTGAACAGACTTGGTACGAGTTGGGATATTGGCAGCAGAGTTTTGGGCGAGCTGAAGTTTATGGAGGATGGAAGGTGGGAAGTCGGCCAGGAGAGCATTGGAATAGTCCAGTTGAAGGTAACAAAAGAATGTGAGGGTTTCAGCAGCAGATGAGCTGAGGCAGGGGGCAGAGACGGGCGATGTTACGGAGGTGGAAGTAGGCGGTCTTGGTGATGGAGAGGCTATGGGGTCAGAAGCTCAGCTCAGTGTCAAATAGGATGCCATGAGCGAGAAAGAGCAAGAGAGAGAGAGAGAGAAAGAAAGAAGTTGAGAGAGAGAGAGAAACTAAGAGAGAGAAGCTAAGTGAGAGAGAGAAAGAGAGAAAGAAGCTGAGAGAGAGAAGCTGAGAGGGAGCAAGAGAGAGAGAGAGAAAAGAGCTGAGAGAGAGAGAGAAGCTGAGAGGGAGCAAGAGAGAGAGAGAGAAAAGAGCTGAGAGAGAGAGAAGCTGAGAGGGAGCAAGAGAGAGAGAGAGAAAAGAGCTGAGAGAGAGAGAGAAGCTGAGAGAGAAAGAGAAAAGCTGAGGGAGAGAGAAAGAGAAGCTGAGAGAGAGAGATGGAGCAAGAAAGAAACAACAAACACAACAGGGAACAGCAAGGGCCATGGACGGGCCATTACATTTCTCTGGCTGCCTCTCATTTCCAGACTCTGTAAAGCCATGAAGAGCGCAAAACTGGCCTTCACGACCTAGGGCTAGCGGAGGGGGGGGGGGGGAGGAATCAGCCAGGAGGGTCCCGTTGGCTATTGCCTTTCCAGAGGTTACCACTGGAACTTGCAAGTCACCATCAGGACAAGACGAAGCTTGTGTGTGTGTGTGTGTGTGTGTGTGTGTATGTACGTGTGCATATATGTGTGCGTGCATGTGTGTACATCCGGTGTGTGTGTGTTTGCATGTGCATGAGTGTTTGCATGCGTGTGGTGTGTGTATGCACGCGAGTGTGTACGCATGTGAGTGTGCGTGCATGTGTGCATATGCACACGTGAGTATGTGTGCATGTGTGTGTGTGTGCACGTATGAGTGTGTGTGTGTGTGTCGTTCAGTCTATTTATGCTGTTTGAGGAATGGCAGATATTATAGGGAGCTGTATCAACAGCAAGTCATCGTAAACCTGTCCACTTTGATAAAATCCTCACCCGGTCTTCAACTTTCAGTAAACAGGACGTGTTTAGATTACACTGATGGCTGCTGTTTGTCTCTGTACGAACTGCCTTTTTTTTATACCCATGGTTTTGGGATTATGGGTCATCCAATAAGTTTAAGGAATGAAATAGGACAGTATGAAGTTAATCATCTGTTTGTTCTCTCACCAGGAACACATATTGGCAATTTGCATGTTTGCAGCCCCTGACTTCCACCCATTAAAATTATTAGACGTACAATTGTGGGCTGTGTGCATACAGATTCTGACTCTGTGCTCCCAAGGAGCAAGGCTCTGTGGCGGGAATGGAGGAGTGGGAAGCTTCACACTACCGTGTTTAATCACAAGATGGATCCATTTCACAATTGCACGTGCGCAAATGGTCGTTTGTGTGCACGCACTGCAGCACTTTTCAAATTTGGTCCGTGTGGGATGTCCCCTGTAAATACTGACACACTCCCGGGGACCCCCGTTAAATACTGACATACTCCCGGGAACCCCCTGTAAATACTGACACACTCCCGGGGACCCCCTGTAAATACTGACACACTCCCGGGGACCCCCTTTAAATATGACATACTCCCGGGGACCCCCTGTAAATACTGACACACTCCCGGGGACCCCCTGTAAATACTGACACACTCCCGGGGACCCCCTGTAAATACTGACACACTCCCGGGGACCCCCTGTAAATACTGACACACTCCCGGGGACCCCCTGTAAATACTGACACACTCCCGGGGACCCCCTGTAAATACTGACATACTCCCGGGAACCCCTTTTAAATACTGACACACTCCCGGGGGCCCCCTGTAAATACTGACACACTCCCGGGGACCCCCTGTAAATAGTGACACACTCCCGGGGACCCCCTGTAAATACTGACACACTCCCGGGAACTCCCTGTAAATACTGACACACTCCCGGGAACCCCCTGTAAATACTGACACACATCCCGGGACCCCCTGTAAATACTGACACACTCCCGGGAACTCCCTGTAAATACTGACACACTCCCGGGACCCCCTGTAAATACTGACACACTCCCGGGGACCCCCTGTAAATACTGACACACTCCCAGGGACCCCCTGTAAATACTGACATACTCCTGGGAACCCCCTGTAAATACTGACACACTCCCGGGGGCCCCCTGTAAATACTGACACACTCCCGGGGACCCCCTTTAAATATGACATACTCCCGGGGACCCCCTGTAAATACTGACACACTCCCGGGGGCCCCCTGTAAATACTGACACACTCCCGGGGGCCCCCTGTAAATACTGACACACTCCCGGGGACCCCCTTTAAATATGACATACTCCCGGGGACCCCCTGTAAATACTGACACAGTCCCGGGGGCCCCCTGTAAATACTGACACACTCCCGGGGACCCCCTGTAGATACTGACACACTCCCGGGGAACCCCTGTAAATACTGACACACTCCCGGGGACCCCCTGTAAATACTGACACACTCCCGGGGACCCCCTGTAAATACTGACACACTCCCGGGGACCCCCTGTAAATACTGACACACTCCCGGGGACCCCCTGTAAATACTGACACACTCCCGGGGACCCCCTGTAAATACTGACACACTCCCGGGGACCCCCTTTAAATATGACATACTCCCGGGGACCCCCTGTAAATACTGACACACTCCCGGGGACCCCCTGTAAATACTGACACACTCCCGGGGACCCCCTGTAAATACTGACACACTCCCGGGGACCCCCTGTAAATACTGACACACTCCCGGGGACCCCCTGTAAATACTGACACACTCCCGGGGAACCCCTGTAAATACTGACAAACTCCCGGGGACCCCCTGTAAATACTGACACACTCCCGGGGACCCCCTGTAAATACTGACACACTCCCGGGGACCCCCTGTAAATACTGACACACTCCCGGGGACCCCCTGTAAATACTGACACACTCCCAAGGACCCCCTGTAAATACTGACACACTCCCGGGGACCCCCCTGTAAATACTGACACACTCCCGGGAACCCCCTGTAAATACTGACACACTCCCGGGGACCCCCTTTAAATATGACATACTCCCGGGGACCCCCTGTAAATACTGACACACTCCCAGGGACCCCCTGTAAATACTGACACACTCCCGGGGACCCCCTGTAAATACTGACACACTCCCGGGGACCCCCTGTAAATACTGACACACTCCCGGGGAACCCCTGTAAATACTGACACACTCCCGGGGACCCCCTGTAAATACTGACACACTCCCGGGGACCCCCTGTAAATACTGACACACTCCCGGGGACCCCCTGTAAATACTGACATACTCCCGGGGACCCCCTGTAAATACTGACACACTCCCGGGGACCCCCTGTAAATACTGACACACTCCCGGGGACCCCCTGTAAATACTGACACACTCCCGGGGGCCCCCTGTAAATACTGACACACTCCCGGGGACCCCCTTTAAATATGACATACTCCCGGGGACCCCCTGTAAATACTGACACACTCCCGGGACCCCCTGTAAATACTGACACACTCCCAGGGACCCCCTGTAAATACTGACACACTCCCGGGGACCCCCTGTAAATACTGACACACTCCCGGGGACCCCCTGTAAATACTGACACACTCCCGGGGAACCCCTGTAAATACTGACACATTCCCGGGGACCCCCTGTAAATACTGACACACTCCCGGGGACCCCCTGTAAATACTGACACACTCCCGGGGACCCCCTGTAAATACTGACATACTCCCGGGACCCCCTGTAAATACTGACACACTCCCGGGGAACCCCTGTAAATACTGACACACTCCCTGGGACCCCCTGTAAATACTGACACACTCCCGGGGGCCCCCTGTAAATACTGACACACTCCCGGGGGCCCCCTGTAAATACTGACACACTCCCGGGGACCCCCTTTAAATATGACATACTCCCGGGGACCCCCTGTAAATACTGACACACTCCCGGGACCCCCTGTAAATACTGACACACTCCCAGGGACCCCCTGTAAATACTGACACACTCCCGGGGACCCCCTTTAAATATGACATACTCCCGGGGACCCCCTGTAAATACTGACACACTCCCGGGACCCCCTGTAAATACTGACACACTCCCAGGGACCCCCTGTAAATACTGACACACTCCCAGGGGCCCCCTGTAAATACTGACACACTCCCGGGGACCCCCTTTAAATATGACATACTCCCGGGGACCCCCTGTAAATACTGACACACTCCCAGGGACCCCCTGTAAATACTGACACACTCCCGGGGACCCCCTGTAAATACTGACACACTCCCGGGGACCCCCTGTAAATACTGACACACTCCCGGGGACCCCCTTTAAATATGACATAGTCCCGGGGACCCCCTGTAAATACTGACACACTCCCGGGGACCCCCTGTAAATACTGACACACTCCCGGGGACCCCCTGTAAATACTGACACACTCCCGGGGACCCCCTGTAAATACTGACACACTCCAGGGGACCCCCTGTAAATACTGACACACTCCCGGGGACCCCCTGTAAATACTGACACACTCCTGGGGACCCCCTGTAAATACTGACACACTCCCGGGGACCCCCTTTAAATATGACATACTCCCGGGGACCCCCTGTAAATACTGACACACTCCCGGGGACCCCCTGTAAATACTGACACACTCCCGGGGACCCCCTGTAGATACTGACACACTCCCGGGGACCCCCTGTAAATACTGACACACTCCCGGGGACCCCCTGTAAATACTGACACACTCCCGGGGAACCCCTGTAAATACTGACAAACTCCCGGGGACCCCCTGTTAATACTGACACACTCCCGGGGACCCCCTGTAAATACTGACACACTCCCGGGGACCCCCTGTAAATACTGACACACTCCCGGGGACCCCCTGTAAATACTGACACACTCCCGGGGACCCCCTTTAAATATGACATACTCCCGGGGACCCCCTGTAAATACTGACACACTCCCAGGGACCCGCTGTAAATACTGACACACTCCCGGGGACCCCCTGTAAATACTGACACACTCCCGGGGACCCCCTGTAAATACTGACACACTCCCGGGGAACCCCTGTAAATACTGACACACTCCCGGGGACCCCCTGTAAATACTGACACACTCCCGGGGAGCCCCTGTAAATACTGACACACTCCCGGGGACCCCCTGTAAATACTGACATACTCCCGGGACCCCCTGTAAATACTGACACACTCCCGGGGAACCCCTGTAAATACTGACACACTCCCGGGGACCCCCTGTAAATACTGACACACTCCCGGTGGCCCCCTGTAAATACTGACACACTCCCGGGGACCCCCTTTAAATATGACATACTCCCGGGGACCCCCTGTAAATACTGACACACTCCCGGGACCCCCTGTAAATACTGACACACTCCCAGGGACCCCCTGTAAATACTGACACACTCCCGGGGACCCCCTTTAAATATGACATACTCCCGGGGACCCCCTGTAAATACTGACACACTCCCGGGACCCCCTGTAAATACTGACACACTCCCAGGGACCCCCTGTAAATACTGACACACTCCCGGGGGCCCCCTGTAAATACTGACACACTCCTGGGGACCCCCTTTAAATATGACATACTCCCGGGGACCCCCTGTAAATACTGACACACTCCCAGGGACCCCCTGTAAATACTGACACACTCCCGGGGACCCCCTGTAAATACTGACACACTCCGGGGGACCCCCTGTAGATACTGACTCACTCCCGGGGAACCCCTGTAAATACTGACACACTCCCGGGGACCCCCTGTAAATACTGACACACTCCCGGGGACCCCCTGTAAATACTGACACACTCCCGGGGACCCCCTGTAAATACTGACATACTCCCGGGAACCCCTTTTAAATACTGACACACTCCCGGGGGCCCCCTGTAAATACTGACACACTCCCGGGGACCCCCTTTAAATATGACATACTCCCGGGGACCCCCTGTAAATACTGACACACTCCCGGGGACCCCCTGTAAATACTGACACACTCCCGGGGACCCCCTGTAAATACTGACACACTCCCGGGGACCCTCTGTAAATACTGACACACTCCCGGGGACCCCCTGTAAATACTGACACACTCCCGGGGACCCCCTGTAAATACTGACACACTCCCGGGGACCCCCTGTAAATACTGACACACTCCCGTGGACCCCCTGTAAATACTGACACACTCCCGGGAACTCCCTGTAAATACTGACACACTCCCAAGGACCCCCTGTAAATACTGACACACTCCCAGGGACCCCCTGTAAATACTGACACACTCCCAGGGACCCCCTGTAAATACTGACATATTCCCGGGAACCCCCTGTAAATACTGATGCATTCCCGGGGACCCCCCTGTAAATACTGACACATTCCCGGGGACCCCCTGTAAATACTGACACACTCCCGGAGACCCCCTGTAAATACTGATACACTCCCGGGGACCCCCTGTAAATACTGACACACTCCCGGAGACCCCCTGTAAATACTGATACACTCCCGGGGACCCCTGTAAATACTGACACACTCCCGGGGACCCCCTGTAAATACTGACACACTCCCGGGGACCCCCTGTAAATACTGACATATTCCCGGGAACCCCCTGTAAATACTGACACACTCCCGGGGACCCCCTGTAAATACTGACACACTCCCGGAGACCCCCTTTAAATATGACATACTCCCGGGGACCCCCTGTAAATACTGACACACTCCCGGGGACCCCATGTAAATACTGACACACTCCCGGGGACCCCCTGTAAATACTGACACACTCCCGGGGACCCCCTGTAAATACTGACACACTCCCGGGGACCCCCTGTAAATACTGACACACTCCCGGGGAACCCCTGTAAATACTGACAAACTCCCGGGGACCCCCTGTAAATACTGACACACTCCCGGGGACCCCCTGTAAATACTGACACACTCCCGGGGACCCCCTGTAAATACTGACACACTCCCGGGGACCCCCTGTAAATACTGACACACTCCCAAGGACCCCCTGTAAATACTGACACACTCCCGGGGACCCCCCTGTAAATACTGACACACTCCCGGGAACCCCCTGTAAATACTGACACACTCCCGGGGACCCCCTTTAAATATGACATACTCCCGGGGACCCCCTGTAAATACTGACACACTCCCAGGGACCCCCTGTAAATACTGACACACTCCCGGGGACCCCCTGTAAATACTGACACACTCCCGGGGACCCCCTGTAAATACTGACACACTCCCGGGGAACCCCTGTAAATACTGACACACTCCCGGGGACCCCCTGTAAATACTGACACACTCCCGGGGACCCCCTGTAAATACTGACACACTCCCGGGGACCCCCTGTAAATACTGACACACTCCCGGGACCCCCTGTAAATACTGACACACTCCCAGGGACCCCCTGTAAATACTGACACACTCCCGGGGACCCCCTTTAAATATGACATACTCCCGGGGACCCCCTGTAAATACTGACACACTCCCGGGACCCCCTGTAAATACTGACACACTCCCGGGGACCCCCTGTAGATACTGACACACTCCCGGGGAACCCCTGTAAATACTGACACACTCCCGGGGACCCCCTGTAAATACTGACACACTCCCGGGGACCCCCTGTAAATACTGACACACTCCCGGGGACCCCCTGTAAATACTGACATACTCCCGGGAACCCCTTTTAAATACTGACACACTCCCGGGGGCCCCCTGTAAATACTGACACACTCCCGGGGACCCCCTTTAAATATGACATACTCCCGGGGACCCCCTGTAAATACTGACACACTCCCGGGGACCCCCTGTAAATACTGACACACTCCCGGGGACCCCCTGTAAATACTGACACACTCCCGGGGACCCCCTGTAAATACTGACACACTCCCGGGGACCCCCTGTAAATACTGACACACTCCCGTGGACCCCCTGTAAATACTGACACACTCCCGGGAACTCCCTGTAAATACTGACACACTCCCAAGGACCCCCTGTAAATACTGACACACTCCCAGGGACCCCCTGTAAATACTGACACACTCCCAGGGACCCCCTGTAAATACTGACATATTCCCGGGAACCCCCTGTAAATACTGATGCATTCCCGGGGACCCCCCTGTAAATACTGACACATTCCCGGGGACCCCCTGTAAATACTGACACACTCCCGGAGACCCCCCGGGGACCCCCTGTAAATACTGACACACTCCCGGAGACCCCCTGTAAATACTGATACACTCCCGGGGACCCCCTGTAAATACTGACACACTCCCGGAGACCCCCTGTAAATACTGATACACTCCAGGGGACCCCCTGTAAATACTGACACACTCCCGGGGACCCCCTGTAAATACTGACATATTCCCGGGAACCCCCTGTAAATACTGACACACTCCCGGGGACCCCCTGTAAATACTGACACACTCCCGGAGACCCCCTGTAAATACTGATACACTCCTGGGGACCCCCTGTAAATACTGACACACTCCCGGGGACCCCCTGTAAATACTGACACACTCCCGGGGACCCCCTGTAAATACTGACACACTCCCGGGGACCCCCTGTAAATACTGACACACTCCCGGGGACCCCCTGTAAATATAGACACACTCCCGGGACCCCCCGTAAATACTGACACACTCCCGGGGACCCCCTGTAAATACTGACACACTCCCGGGAACTCCCTGTAAATACTGACACACTCTCAAGGACCCCCTGTAAATACTGACACACTCCCAGGGACCCCCTGTAAATACTGACACATTCCCAGGGACCCCCCTGTAAATACTGACATATTCCCGGAAACCCCCTGTAAATACTGAGACATTCCCGGGAACTCCCTGTAAATACTGACACACTCCGGGGGACCCCCTGTAGATACTGACTCACTCCCGGGGAACCCCTGTAAATACTGACACACTCCCGGGGACCCCCTGTAAATACTGACACACTCCCGGGGACCCCCTGTAAATACTGACACACTCCCGGGGACCCCCTGTAAATACTGACATACTCCCGGGAACCCCTTTTAAATACTGACACACTCCCGGGGGCCCCCTGTAAATACTGACACACTCCCGGGGACCCCCTTTAAATATGACATACTCCCGGGGACCCCCTGTAAATACTGACACACTCCCGGGGACCCCCTGTAAATACTGACACACTCCCGGGGACCCCCTGTAAATACTGACACACTCCCGGGGACCCCCTGTAAATACTGACACACTCCCGGGGACCCCCTGTAAATACTGACACACTCCCGGGGACCCCCTGTAAATACTGACACACTCCCGTGGACCCCCTGTAAATACTGACACACCCCCGGGAACTCCCTGTAAATACTGACACACTCCCAAGGACCCCCTGTAAATACTGACACACTCCCAGGGACCCCCTGTTAATACTGACACACTCCCAGGGACCCCCTGTAAATACTGACATATTCCCGGGAACCCCCTGTAAATACTGATGCATTCCCGGGGACCCCCCTGTAAATACTGACACATTCCCGGGGACCCCCTGTAAATACTGACACACTCCCGGAGACCCCCTGTAAATACTGATACACTCCCGGGGACCCCCTGTAAATACTGACACACTCCCGGAGACCCCCTGTAAATACTGATACACTCCCGGGGACCCCCTGTAAATACTGACACACTCCCGGGGACCCCCTGTAAATACTGACACACTCCCGGGGACCCCCTGTAAATACTGACATATTCCCGGGAACCCCCTGTAAATACTGACACACTCCCGGGGACCCCCTGTAAATACTGACACACTCCCGGAGACCCCCTTTAAATATGACATACTCCCGGGGACCCCCTGTAAATACTGACACACTCCCGGGGACCCCCTGTAAATACTGACACACTCCCGGGGACCCCCTGTAAATACTGACACACTCCCGGGGACCCCCTGTAAATACTGACACACTCCCGGGGACCCCCTGTAAATACTGACACACTCCCGGGGAACCCTTGTAAATACTGACAAACTCCCGGGGACCCCCTGTAAATACTGACACACTCCCGGGGACCCCCTGTAAATACTGACACACTCCCGGGGACCCCCTGTAAATACTGACACACTCCCGGGGACCCCCTGTAAATACTGACACACTCCCAAGGACCCCCTGTAAATACTGACACACTCCCGGGGACCCCCCTGTAAATACTGACACACTCCCGGGAACCCCCTATAAATACTGACACACTCCCGGGGACCCCCTTTAAATATGACATACTCCCGGGGACCCCCTGTAAATACTGACACACTCCCAGGGACCCCCTGTAAATACTGACACACTCCCGGGGACCCCCTGTAAATACTGACACACTCCCGGGGACCCCCTGTAAATACTGACACACTCCCGGGGAACCCCTGTAAATACTGACACACTCCCGGGGACCCCCTGTAAATACTGACACACTCCCGGGGACCCCCTGTAAATACTGACACACTCCCGGGGACCCCCTGTAAATACTGACATACTCCCGGGAACCCCTTTTAAATACTGACACACTCCCGGGGGCCCCCTGTAAATACTGACACACTCCCGGGGACCCCCTTTAAATATGACATACTCCCGGGGACCCCCTGTAAATACTGACACACTCCCGGGACCCCCTGTAAATACTGACACACTCCCAGGGACCCCCTGTAAATACTGACATACTCCCGGGAACCCCTTTTAAATACTGACACACTCCCGGGGACCCCCTTTAAATATGACATACTCCCGGGGACCCCCTGTAAATACTGACACACTCCCGGGACCCCCTGTAAATACTGACACACTCCCGGGGACCCCCTGTAGATACTGACACACTCCCGGGGAACCCCTGTAAATACTGACACACTCCCGGGGACCCCCTGTAAATACTGACACACTCCCGGGGACCCCCTGTAAATACTGACACACTCCCGGGGACCTCCTGTAAATACTGACATACTCCCGGGAACCCCTTTTAAATACTGACACACTCCCGGGGGCCCCCTGTAAATACTGACACACTCCCGGGGACCCCCTTTAAATATGACATACTCCCGGGGACCCCCTGTAAATACTGACACACTCCCGGGGACCCCCTGTAAATACTGACACACTCCCGGGGACCCCCTGTAAATACTGACACACTCCCGGGGACCCCCTGTAAATACTGACACACTCCCGGGGACCCCCTGTAAATACTGACACACTCCCGGGGACCCCCTGTAAATACTGACACACTCCCGTGGACCCCCTGTAAATACTGACACACTCCCGGGAACTCCCTGTAAATACTGACACACTCCCAAGGACCCCCTGTAAATACTGACACACTCCCAGGGACCCCCTGTAAATACTGACACACTCCCAGGGACCCCCTGTAAATACTGACATGTTCCCGGGAACCCCCTGTAAATACTGATGCATTCCCGGGGACCCCCCTGTAAATACTGACACATTCCCGGGGACCCCCTGTAAATACTGACACACTCCCGGAGACCCCCTGTAAATACTGATACACTCCCGGGGACCCCCTGTAAATACTGACACACTCCCGGAGACCCCCTGTAAATACTGATACACTCCCGGGGACCCCCTGTAAATACTGACACACTCCCGGGGACCCCCTGTAAATACTGACATATTCCCGGGAACCCCCTGTAAATACTGACACACTCCCGGGGACCCCCTGTAAATACTGACACACTCCCGGAGACCCCCTGTAAATACTGACACACTCCCGGGGACCCCCTGTAAATACTGACACACTCCCGGGGACCCCCTGTAAATATTGACACACTCCCGGGACCCCCCGTAAATACTGACACACTCCCGGGGACCCCCTGTAAATACTGACACACTCCCGGGAACTCCCTGTAAATACTGACACACTCTCAAGGACCCCCTGTAAATACTGACACACTCCCAGGGACCCCCTGTAAATACTGACACATTCCCAGGGACCCCCCTGTAAATACTGACATATTCCCGGAAACCCCCTGTAAATACTGAGACATTCCCGGGAACTCCCTGTAAATACTGACACACTCCCGGGACCCCCTGTAAATACTGACACACTCCCGGGGACCCCCTGTAGATACTGACACACTCCCGGGGAACCCCTGTAAATACTGACACACTCCCGGGGACCCCCTGTAAATACTGACACACTCCCGGGGACCCCCTGTAAACACTGACACACTCCCGGGGACCCCCTGTAAATACTGACATACTCCCTGGAACCCCTTTTAAATACTGACACACTCCCGGGGGCCCCCTGTAAATACTGACACACTCCCGGGGACCCCCTTTAAATATGACATACTCCCGGGGACCCCCTGTAAATACTGACACACTCCCGGGACCCCCTGTAAATACTGACACACTCCCGGGGACCCCCTGTAGATACTGACACACTCCCGGGGAACCCCTGTAAATACTGACACACTCCCGGGGACCCCCTGTAAATACTGACACACTCCCGGGGACCCCCTGTAAATACTGACACACTCCCGGGGACCCCCTGTAAATACTGACATACTCCCGGGAACCCCTTTTAAATACTGACACACTCCCGGGGGCCCCCTGTAAATACTGACACACTCCCGGGGACCCCCTTTAAATATGACATACTCCCGGGGACCCCCTGTAAATACTGACACACTCCCGGGGACCCCCTGTAAATACTGACACACTCCCGGGGACCCCCTGTAAATACTGACACACTCCCGGGGACCCCCTGTAAATACTGACACACTCCCGGGGACCCCCTGTAAATACTGACACTCTCCCGTGGACCCCCTGTAAATACTGACACACTCCCGGGAACTCCCTGTAAATACTGACACACTCCCAAGGACCCCCTGTAAATACTGACACACTCCCAGGGACCCCCTGTAAATACTGACACACTCCCAGGGACCCCCTGTAAATACTGACATATTCCCGGGAACCCCCTGTAAATACTGATGCATTCCCGGGGACCCCCCTGTAAATACTGACACATTCCCGGGGACCCCCTGTAAATACTGACACACTCCCGGAGACCCCCTGTAAATACTGATACACTCCCGGGGACCCCCTGTAAATACTGACACACTCCCGGAGACCCCCTGTAAATACTGATACACTCCCGGGGACCCCCTGTAAATACTGACACACTCCCGGGGACCCCCTGTAAATACTGACATATTCCCGGGAACCCCCTGTAAATACTGACACACTCCCGGGGACCCCCTGTAAATACTGACACACTCCCGGAGACCCCCTGTAAATACTGATACACTCCTGGGGACCCCCTGTAAATACTGACACACTCCCGGGGACCCCCTGTAAATACTGACACACTCCCGGGGACCCCCTGTAAATACTGACACACTCCCGGGGACCCCCTGTAAATACTGACACACTCCCGGGGACCCCCTGTAAATATTGACACACTCCCGGGACCCCCCGTAAATACTGACACACTCCCGGGGACCCCCTGTAAATACTGACACACTCCCGGGAACTCCCTGTAAATACTGACACACTCTCAAGGACCCCCTGTAAATACTGACACACTCCCAGGGACCCCCTGTAAATACTGACACATTCCCAGGGACCCCCCTGTAAATACTGACATATTCCCGGAAACCCCCTGTAAATACTGAGACATTCCCGGGAACTCCCTGTAAATACTGACACACTCCGGGGGACCCCCTGTAGATACTGACTCACTCCCGGGGAACCCCTGTAAATACTGACACACTCCCGGGGACCCCCTGTAAATACTGACACACTCCCGGGGACCCCCTGTAAATACTGACACACTCCCGGGGACCCCCTGTAAATACTGACATACTCCCGGGAACCCCTTTTAAATACTGACACACTCCCGGGGGCCCCCTGTAAATACTGACACACTCCCGGGGACCCCCTTTAAATATGACATACTCCCGGGGACCCCCTGTAAATACTGACACACTCCCGGGGACCCCCTGTAAATACTGACACACTCCCGGGGACCCCCTGTAAATACTGACACACTCCCGGGGACCCCCTGTAAATACTGACACACCCCCGGGAACTCCCTGTAAATACTGACACACTCCCAAGGACCCCCTGTAAATACTGACACACTCCCAGGGACCCCCTGTAAATACTGACACACTCCCAGGGACCCCCTGTAAATACTGACATATTCCCGGGAACCCCCTGTAAATACTGATGCATTCCCGGAGACCCCCTGTAAATACTGATACACTCCCGGGGACCCCCTGTAAATACTGACACACTCCCGGGGACCCCCTGTAAATACTGACACACTCCCGGGGACCCCCTGTAAATACTGACACACTCCCGGGGACCCCCTGTAAATACTGACACACTCCCGGGGACCCCCTGTAAATACTGACACACTCCCGGGGACCCCCTGTAAATACTGACACACTCCCGGGGACCCCCTGTAAATACTGACACACTCCCGTGGACCCCCTGTAAATACTGACACACCCCCGGGAACTCCCTGTAAATACTGACACACTCCCAAGGACCCCCTGTAAATACTGACACACTCCCAGGGACCCCCTGTAAATACTGACACACTCCCAGGGACCCCCTGTAAATACTGACATATTCCCGGGAACCCCCTGTAAATACTGATGCATTCCCGGGGACCCCCCTGTAAATACTGACACATTCCCGGGGACCCCCTGTAAATACTGACACACTCCCGGAGACCCCCTGTAAATACTGATACACTCCCGGGGACCCCCTGTAAATACTGACACACTCCCGGAGACCCCCTGTAAATACTGATACACTCCCGGGGACCCCCTGTAAATACTGACACACTCCCGGGGACCCCCTGTAAATACTGACACACTCCCGGGGACCCCCTGTAAATACTGACATATTCCCGGGAACCCCCTGTAAATACTGACACACTCCCGGGGACCCCCTGTAAATACTGACACACTCCCGGAGACCCCCTTTAAATATGACATACTCCCGGGGACCCCCTGTAAATACTGACACACTCCCGGGGACCCCCTGTAAATACTGACACACTCCCGGGGACCCCCTGTAAATACTGACACACTCCTGGGGACCCCCTGTAAATACTGACACACTCCCGGGGACCCCCTGTAAATACTGACACACTCCCGGGGAACCCCTGTAAATACTGACAAACTCCCGGGGACCCCCTGTAAATACTGACACACTCCCGGGGACCCCCTGTAAATACTGACACACGCCCGGGGACCCCCTGTAAATACTGACACACTCCCGGGGACCCCCTGTAAATACTGACACACTCCCAAGGACCCCCTGTAAATACTGACACACTCCCGGGGACCCCCCTGTAAATACTGACACACTCCCGGGAACCCCCTGTAAATACTGACACACTCCCGGGGACCCCCTTTAAATATGACATACTCCCGGGGACCCCCTGTAAATACTGACACACTCCCAGGGACCCCCTGTAAATACTGACACACTCCCGGGGACCCCCTGTAAATACTGACACACTCCCGGGGACCCCCTGTAAATACTGACACACTCCCGGGGAACCCCTGTAAATACTGACACACTCCCGGGGACCCCCTGTAAATACTGACACACTCCCGGGGACCCCCTGTAAATACTGACACACTCCCGGGGACCCCCTGTAAATACTGACATACTCCCGGGAACCCCTTTTAAATACTGACACACTCCCGGGGGCCCCCTGTAAATACTGACACACTCCCGGGGACCCCCTTTAAATATGACATACTCCCGGGGACCCCCTGTAAATACTGACACACTCCCGGGACCCCCTGTAAATACTGACACACTCCCAGGGACCCCCTGTAAATACTGACATACTCCCGGGAACCCCTTTTAAATACTGACACACTCCCGGGGACCCCCTTTAAATATGACATACTCCCGGGGACCCCCTGTAAATACTGACACACTCCCGGGACCCCCTGTAAATACTGACACACTCCCGGGGACCCCCTGTAGATACTGACACACTCCCGGGGAACCCCTGTAAATACTGACACACTCCCGGGGACCCCCTGTAAATACTGACATACTCCCGGGAACCCCTTTTAAATACTGACACACTCCCGGGGGCCCCCTGTAAATACTGACACACTCCCGGGGACCCCCTTTAAATATGACATACTCCCGGGGACCCCCTGTAAATACTGACACACTCCCGGGGACCCCCTGTAAATACTGACACACTCCCGGGGACCCCCTGTAAATACTGACACACTCCCGGGGACCCCCTGTAAATACTGACACACTCCCGGGGACCCCCTGTAAATACTGACACACTCCCGTGGACCCCCTGTAAATACTGACACACTCCCGGGAACTCCCTGTAAATACTGACACACTCCCAAGGACCCCCTGTAAATACTGACACACTCCCAGGGACCCCCTGTAAATACTGACACACTCCCAGGGACCCCCTGTAAATACTGACATATTCCCGGGAACCCCCTGTAAATACTGATGCATTCCCGGGGACCCCCCTGTAAATACTGACACATTCCCGGGGACCCCCTGTAAATACTGACACACTCCCGGAGACCCCCTGTAAATACTGATACACTCCCGGGGACCCCCTGTAAATACTGACACACTCCCGGAGACCCCCTGTAAATACTGATACACTCCCGGGGACCCCCTGTAAATACTGACACACTCCCGGGGACCCCCTGTAAATACTGACATATTCCCGGGAACCCCCTGTAAATACTGACACACTCCCGGGGACCCCCTGTAAATACTGACACACTCCCGGAGACCCCCTGTAAATACTGATACACTCCTGGGGACCCCCTGTAAATACTGACACACTCCCGGGGACCCCCTGTAAATACTGACACACTCCCGGGGACCCCCTGTAAATACTGACACACTCCCGGGGACCCCCTGTAAATACTGACACACTCCCGGGGACCCGCTGTAAATATTGACACACTCCCGGGACCCCCCGTAAATACTGACACACTCCCGGGGACCCCCTGTAAATACTGACACACTCCCGGGAACTCCCTGTAAATACTGACACACTCTCAAGGACCCCCTGTAAATACTGACACACTCCCAGGGACCCCCTGTAAATACTGACACATTCCCAGGGACCCCCCTGTAAATACTGACATATTCCCGGAAACCCCCTGTAAATACTGAGACATTCCCGGGAACTCCCTGTAAATACTGACACACTCCCGGGACCCCCTGTAAATACTGACACACTCCCGGGGAACCCCTGTAAATACTGACACACTCCCGGGGACCCCCTGTAAATACTGACACACTCCCGGGGACCCCCTGTAAATACTGACACACTCCCGGGGACCCCCTGTAAATACTGACATACTCCCGGGAACCCCTTTTAAATACTGACACACTCCCGGGGGCCCCCTGTAAATACTGACACACTCCCGGGGACCCCCTTTAAATATGACATACTCCCGGGGACCCCCTGTAAATACTGACACACTCCCGGGGACCCCCTGTAAATACTGACACACTCCCGGGGACCCCCTGTAAATACTGACACACTCCCGGGGACCCCCTGTAAATACTGACACACTCCCGGGGACCCCCTGTAAATACTGACACACTCCCGTGGACCCCCTGTAAATACTGACACACTCCCGGGAACTCCCTGTAAATACTGACACACTCCCAAGGACCCCCTGTAAATACTGACACACTCCCAGGGACCCCCTGTAAATACTGACACACTCCCAGGGACCCCCTGTAAATACTGACATATTCCCGGGAACCCCCTGTACATACTGATGCATTCCCGGGGACCCCCCTGTAAATACTGACACATTCCCGGGGACCCCCTGTAAATACTGACACACTCCCGGAGACCCCCTGTAAATACTGATACACTCCCGGGGACCCCCTGTAAATACTGACACACTCCCGGAGACCCCCTGTAAATACTGATACACTCCCGGGGACCCCCTGTAAATACTGACACACTCCCGGGGACCCCCTGTAAATACTGACATATTCCCGGGAACCCCCTGTAAATACTGACACACTCCCGGGGACCCCCTGTAAATACTGACACACTCCCGGAGACCCCCTGTAAATACTGATACACTCCTGGGGACCCCCTGTAAATACTGACACACTCCCGGGGACCCCCTGTAAATACTGACACACTCCCGGGGACCCCCTGTAAATACTGACACACTCCCGGGGACCCCCTGTAAATACTGACACACTCCCGGGGACCCCCTGTAAATATTGACACACTCCCGGGACCCCCCGTAAATACTGACACACTCCCGGGGACCCCCTGTAAATACTGACACACTCCCGGGAACTCCCTGTAAATACTGACACACTCTCAAGGACCCCCTGTAAATACTGACACACTCCCAGGGACCCCCTGTAAATACTGACACATTCCCAGGGACCCCCCTGTAAATACTGACATATTCCCGGAAACCCCCTGTAAATACTGAGACATTCCCGGGAACTCCCTGTAAATACTGACACATTCCCGGGGACCCCCTGTAAATACTGACACATTCCCGGGAACTCCCTGTAAATACTGACACACTCCAGGGGACCCCCTGTAAATACTGACACATTCCCGGGGACCCCCCTGTAAATACTGACATATGCCCGGGAACCCCCTGTAAATACTGACGCACTCCCGGGGACCCCCTGTAAATACTGATACACTCCCAGGGACCCCCTGTAAATACTGACACATTCCCAGGGACCCCCTGTAAATACTGACACATTCCCGGGAACTCCCTGTAAATACTGACACATTCCCGGGAACTCCCTGTCAATACTGACACATTCCCGGGGACCCCCTGTAAATACTGACACATTCCCGGGAACTCCCTGTAAATACTGACACACTCCAGGGGACCCCCTGTAAATACTGACACATTCCCGGGGACCCCCTGTAAATACTGACGCACTCCCGGGGACCCCCTGTAAATACTGACATATGCCCGGGAACCCCCTGTAAATACTGACGCACTCCCGGGGACCCCCTGTAAATACTGATACACTCCCAGGGACCCCCTGTAAATACTGACACATTCCCAGGGACCCCCCTGTAAATACTGACACATTCCCGGGGACCCCCCTGTAAATACTGACATATTCCCGGGGACCACCTGTAAATACTGATACACTCCCGGGGACCCCCTGTAAATACTGACACATTCCCGGGAACCCCCTGTAAATACTGACACACTCCCAGGAACCCCCTGTAAATATTGACACACTCCCGGGGACCCCCTGTAAATACTGACACACTCCCGGGAACTCCCTGCAAAAACTGACACACTCCCGGGGACCCCCTGTAAATACTGACACACTCCCGGGAACTCCCTGCAAATACTGACACACTCCCAGGGACCCCCTGTTATTACTGACACATTCCCGGGGACCCCCTGTAATACTGACACACTCCCAGGGACCCCCTGTAAATACTGACACACTCCCAGGGACCCCCTGTAAATACTGACACACTCCCAGGGACCCCCTGTAAATACTGACACACTCCCAGGGACCCCCTGTTATTACTGACACATCCCCGGGGAATTCCTCCCCTAACTTCTGATAAAAGGTGTCAGTGATCCAATGAAGAGCAGAGCCTTCATTTTCAGGAAGCATTTGTTTGTCAATGTGCAGCAGCAGACCCCATGTCCAGATACACAATACGAACATCTGATGTTTAAAGAAGGAAAGGAAGAACTTGCATTTCTATCGCACCTTTCACGACCTCAGGACGTCCCAAAGCGCTTTACTGCCAATGAAGTACTTTCTGAAGTGTGGTCACTGTTGTAATGTAGGAAACGCTTCTCCCCTCCCTCCCCTTGGGGACCTGGAACCCAAGTTCGAAAACCCCTGCAGAGGAGCAGCAGTGAACGGTGGTCAAGGAGGGTAAACTTTCACCAAGGACGAGGCTGGAGTAGGGACAAAGAGACCCATCCCCATCTCTGGTTTAATGCTTACCTGCTCTTTCCTTCATCTCCTCCCCACCTTCTGCCTCTCCTGAAGGCTCGGGCTCTTTCTGGGGTTCCACGGGTAGACCAGCTGCCCTCCCTCCGCCAGGTGACTACCGTTCATCCACGAGTATTGGTCGGGCTATTTGAACACAGAGGGGCATCACAGCCAAGCCTAATCCAGTTTCTCACCTTCGCAGCGAGGGGACTTGCTGGCTAGCAGTTAGGGGGCAACAGGCCCACTTAATTTCCTCCCCCCTCCAACCCAGGGGCAGTAAGACCAGCTGACTGGGCACAGAGCGGAGATCAAGGGTAGAGAGAGAGAAACTATTTCCACTGGTTGGGGAGTCTAGGATTAGGAGACATCGCCTAAAAATTAGAGCCAGGACTTTCAGGAGTGAAGTTAGGAAACACTTCTACACACAAAGGGTGGTAGAAGTTTGGAACTCTCTTCCGCAAAGGGCAGTTGATGCTAGCTCAATTGTTAATTTTAAATCTGGGATTGATAGATTTTTGTTAACCAAAGGTATTAAGGGATATGGGGGCTAAGGCGGGTACATGGATTAGGTCACAGATCAGCCATGATCTCACTGAATGGTGGAACAGGCTCGAGGGGCTAAATGGCCTCCTCCTGTTCTTATGTTCACCTCCCTCCATTCAAGGCAACTTGTACCCCAGGAAGGGGTGGGGGGGGGGGCGGAACAGCTTTTCTGGCACACCTCACGTGGCACCCAGAGTAATGAACTCTTGAAGCCATTAAAGCCGGAAGGATCAAAGGACTCACATTCCAGCTAGCGCCCGTGATTAGTGCCTTTGGCAGGGAGGTAGCACTCACTGCAACTTCTCAAGGAAAACATTGGCAGAGTCCCACAAGACTGCTCAATGGGATCTCCCTCAGGATATTTCACTCCAAGAAACGTCAGCCACTCACACTTGCCAACCAACTTCGCCCTTCAGGTTGGTCTGTGCCACCCAGAATTCTGACTTAAGGGAAGCAACAAATGTAAACGGGAGAGGGAAATCTCCTCAGCATTTGACCTTCTGTACTGGGGGGGGAACAAAGAAAGGAATGGCATTTATATAGCGCCTTTCACAACCTCGGGATGCCCAAAGCCCTTACGGCCAATCGCTGCCATTAGGAAACTATTCAAAATTTATGTTTGTTTAAGTCACAAACATTCCCTCTGTCACGCAGGATGAATTATTGATGCTGATGTATGACTGGAGCCGAGCCCCAGCCTCCTCTCCCAGTGTGGGAGCCTTCACTTCAGGACGTGCTGAGTTCACTGATCTATTATTCATTACTGGAATCAACTCATCTTATTTTATCCACTCTTCTTTTCTCTGCCTGTCTCAGCACAGAATATTTTCTGCTTCTGACTTCAATTTTCTTTCCACTTGAGAAAGAAAGAACTTGCATTTATATAGCACCTTTCACAACCTCGGGATGTCCCAAAGTGCTTTACAGTCAATGAAGTATGTTTTGAAGTGTAGTCGCAGTTGTAATGTGGGAAACGCAGCAGCCAATTTGCGCACAGCAAGCTCCCATGAACAGCAATGTGATAATGACCAGATAATCTGTCTTTTAGTGATGTTGGTTGAGGGATAAATATTAACCAGGACACCAGGGAGTACTCCCCTGCTCTTCTTCCAGTTGTGGCCATGGGATCTTTTATGTCCACCTGAGAGGGCAGACGGAGCCTCGGTTTACGTCTCATCAGAAAGACGGCAGCTCCGACAGTGCAGAACTCCCTGAGTACTGCACTGGGAATGTCAGCCTAGACTTTTTTGCTCAGGTCTCCGGAATGGGGACTTGAACCCATGACCATCGGACTCAGAGGTGAGAGTGCCACCCACTGAGCCACGGCTGGGAAAGTGGGGGGAAAGATCAAGGCCCCACATTGCCGGATACCACCAATGGCGGAAAGGATAGGAGAGATGCCAAGGCATTGGAAAACGGTGGTGGGCAGTGACCTTAACCCGTAGGTTTCAGGAGGCCTGTGGGTTGTAGGAGGAAGGGAAGACTGAAGGGGGTGGAAGGTCCAGGGATAGAAACAAATTTAGCAGCGGCACTGACGCCTTCGCCAGTTGGGTGCGAGCCGTCCCATTGGTGAATCGTTGCGCCCGTTTTATGCCCGAAAGACAGGCGCAACACTTACCAATTTCTACCCCGGCATCTCAACATTTAAAAATTGGTTAGATAGGCGGTTGAAGTAAAGGAGGATAAAGCAATATGGGAACAAAGGCGGGCAAATGGGATTAGGACTACTGCTGGTGTGGAAGATAAACACTGATGGGTGCTGCGTGGGCTGAACGGCCTGATTCCATGAATGGATGGCTGCTTCTGAGCTCTGAAACTTGTAAACACGAACACGCGTTGCGGGCAAAGCGCATCTCCAAGGGCAACCAGTAGCACAATGGCCTTATCTGTCTGGGCCGCTTGAGGAATGAGACTGGGCCCAGTGCCTGCAAAACACAAACGGCGTTCCTTCATTGGTATGCTGTGCGTTCCTCGCTCGTTTGTCCCTTTCTGTTTCACGGGCCGCAGAACGCCTCTTTGTAGAGAAATCAGTCTCGTCTTCGAGGAACATTTGATCCGCTGGCCTGTGTGCGGGAGTCAGAGAGACGCACTCCAGCTCTCCAGTGAGGCTTTTCACAAGGGCTGTAGCAGCTTGGCTACATGGGAAAGTCAACGACAGGGGCCGCACATAGTCTACCCCGACTCTTGGCAAATAAGCTAATAACACACAAAGGACCCCCGTGACCTTTACTTCTATGGTCAAATAAAGCTGTTGAAGTATGTTTCTATGTAGGCCCCTGTGAGTTCCCATCCATCACAGAGAATTCATTACCAGCTAAATATAACGGTTGGAGACCTAAGTACAAAGAGACATTGATATCCCTGCCATAAGCCAATGTTAAAATTTGTCTTCCGTTGATAGTCTCGTTTTTCTTTCCCTGACCTGACCTTTCTTTCCCATTTTCTTTCCCCTTCATTTTCCTCGAGTAGGGCTAATGGAAGATTTGCAGCACTCCCCGTGTCCAAAGAAGCTTGGAGCAACTGGCAACGGAACTGCTTCCCATAACTTGGGCTCGTCAGCCTTGAAAGGAGGTGACTTGAGAAGGGATCTGGCAGGGGGGGGGGTAGAATCGTTAATGGCGTTGCGGTGGCAAATCTGGAACGCTGCTTCACATTAGACCATGACACAAGTGGGCACAGGTTCAACAACAACAACTTGAATTTATACAGCGCCTTTAACATAGTAAAAAACGTCCCAGGACGCTTCACAGGAGCATAAATCAAGAGAAAATTTGACACCGAGCCACGTAAAGAGATATTAGGACAGGTCAAAGAGGTAGGTTTTAAGGAGCGTCTTAAAGGAGGAGCCAGGAGTGGAGAGGAGGAGAGGTTGAGGGAGGGAATTCCAGAGCTTGGGGCCCAGGCAGCTGAAGGCACGGCCGTCAATGGTGGAGAGATTAAAATCGGGGATGTGCAAGAGGCCAGAATTGGAGGAGTGCAGAGATCACGGAGGGTTGTAGGGCTGGAGGAGGTGACAGAGATAGGGAGGAGCGAGGCCATGGAGGGATTTGAACACAAGGATGAGAATTTTAAAATTGAAGCATTCCCAGACCGGGAGCCAATGAAGGTCAGTGAGCACAGGAGTGATGGGTGAACTGGACTTGGTGCGAGTTAGGATACGGGCAGCAGAGTTTTGGATGAGCTCAAGTTTACAGAGGGTGGAAAATGGAGGCCGGCCAGGGAAGCATTGGAATAGTCGAGTCCGGAGGTAACAAAGGCACGGATGAGGGTTTCAGCAGCAGATGAGCTGAGGCAGGGAAATCAAAGTGCGGAAAAGCAAATTTCAGACTGAGTGTCAAGAAGTTCATGTTCGTACAACACATGGAATGGACTTCTTTTTTAAAAATTGTTTAGTCTCAGGATGTTGGTGTCGCTGGCAAGGCCGGCATTTATTGCCCATCCCTAGTTGCCCCTTCAGAAAGTGGTGGGGGGGCCTTCTTCTTGAACCGCTGCAGTCCGTGTGGTGAAGGTGGTGTTGTTGGGTAGGGAATTCCAGGATTTGGACCTAGCGACGATGAAGGAGCTTCAGGGTAGGTCATTCAAGAGACAGTTGGATGTTGCGATTGGGGATGAGGGGAGGTACCTGGAGGCTTTTCTACATGAATGAGTAAGATGGGCCGAATGGCTTCTCTCAGGCATATTTATCTTGCGAGCCAAATGGAATTGAGCTTCCGATGGCTGGTTCCAACGGGACAATCAATTTCCTTAATTGGTGCCCAGGGTTCTTAGAATTCGAAAACTCCAGCTCTACTTGACTTAAAAATCGCAACCGCTCCCCCCGATGGCTCAGCAGGTAACTGCACCACCCAGTGTGGTAATACTGCACCATACGGACACCAGGAAGCATCCTCCGTCAGTGCTGAGTTAACTAATCTCAACGCTGACGGTGGAGCAGCAACGATTGTCCCTGGGATAGGAATCAGCCAGGTTTCCCGCTGCTGACCTCTGCCCGCTGACCCCTGTTGGGAAGGGCGCCATGCGTGGAAATCGCCGGAAGACAGCGTCAGACTGGTCTATGATGCTTCCCACAGTCGAATAGCCAGCCCACCATCCATTGTCCAGGGCGACGCATGAAGAACGGTCTCTTGGGGGAGGTAGTGGAGGAATCATTGGCCACCATGGGGGGGGGGGGGGGGGGTCACCAGCTTTGGTGGTGGATATGAGAAAGCTGCATGGGGTCGAACTGCTCAGTGACTGCTTTGTGACCCTGCCCCTTTAAAAGTTCAGCAACAACACTGTGCTGATTTTCATCACTCCACCATTGGCGGCAGTACCTTCAGCTGCTTAGACCCTTGGCTCTGGAATTCCCTCTCTAAATCCCTCCGTCTCTCTACCTCTCTCTCCTCCTTTAAGACGCTCCTTAAAACCTACCTCTTTGACCAAGCTTTTGGTCACCTGTCCTAATATCTCCTTGCGTGGCTCGGTGTCAATTCTTTTTTGATAATCGCTCCAGTGAAGCGCCTTGGGACGTTTTACTACATTAAAGGCGCTATATAAATGCAAGATGTTTTTATTGCTGTTGTCTCAGACTAATTCTCATGGAGAATAGGAAAAGCATTATAAACTACCCAGAACAGCAGGCAGCCAGGATCTTATCAAAGATCAAATCGGAGAGAGAAAATATAGTTACAGGTGAAACTGTCCTGGGGCTTGGACTCGATTTACAAATTAATTGAGTTCACATGTACCGTGAAGTCTGCAAGCAAGACAGCAGCGCAGAGGCACCACGCACATTCACACTCCCGCAGGGAATGTAATGAGGGAAAAGCAGTTCAGAAGCTGCTTCTCTGATTGAGTGCAGTTCCTGAAGGGAAGAAGGTTAAAAGATGAAGAGGAGGAGGAACAGGATATTATTCAGGCTGATTATCTCCAACAGTTATCATTAGATTGTTTCTAAGTTTTTTTTCTCTCTCTGAAAGGAGGTCACCTTAAGCTGCTGCCTCTTTCTCTTCATTGCTGGCAACGCACGGTATTCCTAAGCTGTAAAACGCCTCATTCTGCATAGTCTTCCTCCTCACACGATACGTGTGGACGGGGAAGGTCGCTCGGCCCATCTTAATCCATCCACCCCAATCAGCCCGACACTCCTCCCACTGCTGCATTCAATTGTTTCTTAAATGATATCAGGGTTTTCTCTCCATCACTCTGCCTGGAGTCCATTCCCAGTGTTGCTCACTCTCTATGTGAGGAATACCTCCTGCTATCAGTCCTAACGTTACCAGTTAAAAGTTTGAACCCGTGTCCCCTTGCCCTGCTCCCACTGTTTAATTTAGAGCAATATTCCAGATTAACCTTTTCCATACCATTTACTATCTCACAACCATCTATAAGATCACCTGCCAGGCACCTCCATTCAAGGCTGGAAACCTCAAGTCTACCCAGTCTTTCCCCATAACTTAGACCCCTGATACCAAGGATCAGACTTGTGGCTTCTCTCTGCATTGCCTTCAACATTTGAATAGTCTCTTGTTTCCCAGTGACCAGACTAGACACAGTGCTCATGGTGGGTCTGACCAGACTAGACACAGTGCTCAAGGTGGGTCTGACCAGAACTGGACACAGTGCTCAAGGTGGGTCTGACCAGAACTGGACACAGTGCTCAAGGTGGGTCTGACCAGAACTGGACACAGTGCTCAAGGTGGGTCTGACCAGAACTGGACACAGTGCTCAAGGTGGGTCTGACCAGAACTGGACACAGTGTTCGAGGTGGGTCTGACCAGAACTGGACACAGTGTTCAAGGTGGGTCTGACCAGAACTGGACACAGTGCTCAAGGTGGGTCTGACCAAAACTGGACACAGTGCTCAAGATGGGTCTGACCAGAACTGGACACAGTGCTCGAGGTGGGTCTGACCAGAACTGGACACAGTGCTCAAGGTGGGTCTGACCAAAACTGGACACAGTGCTCAAGATGGGTCTGACCAGAACTGGACACAGTGCTCGAGGTGGGTCTGACCAGAACTGGACACAGTGCTCAAGGTGGGTCTGACCAGAACTGGACACAGTGCTCAAGGTGGGTCTGACCAGATCTGGACACAGTGCTCAAGGTGGGTCTGACCAGATCTGGATGCATTGTGCAAGGTGGGTCTGACGAGAACTGGACACTGTGTGCAAGGTGGGTCTGACCAGAACTGGACAAAATACTCAATTGAGGAGAGGTTGAGTAGAATGGGTCTATATTCTCTGGAGTTTAGAAGATTGAGAGGTGATCTCATTGAAACGCATAAAATTCTTAGAAGGCTTGACAGGGTAGATGCTGAGAAGTTGTTTCCCCTGGCTGGAGAGTGTAGAACTAGGGGTCATAGTCTCAAGATAAAGGCCATTTCGGACCGAGATGAGGAAAAATATCTTCACTCAGAGGGTTGTGAATCTTTGGAATTCTCTACCCCAGAGGGCTGTGGATGCTCAGTCGTTGAGTATATTCAAGATTGAGATCGATAGATTTTTGGACTCCAGGGGAATCAAGGGATATGGGGATAGGGCGGGAAAGTGGAGTTCAGGTCGAAGATCAGCCATGATCTGATTGAATGGCGGAGCAGGCTCGAGGGGCCGTCTGGCCGACTCCTGCTCCTATTCCTTATGTTTTTATGTTCATCACAACATCATTTCCTCTTTTTCCCCACTTGTTTTTTTTCTCCCTTCCGATCGTCCCCTTCCCAAGGCCACTGGATGCTGTTCAACAGATCGGAGGTATCCCATCCAATTCTTCCTGGCATGAGCCTTCATGGTGAGTGTTTGCACACAATTCGGTATTGGGGGGTCTCACAGTCAGGCCTGATCCATTCCTGACCCCCATTGTAAGCACCGTGCACTTTCAAAAAATAAAATAACAACTTGCATTTATATTGTGCATTTAACGTAGTAAAACGTCCCCAAAATGCTTCAAAGGAACATAATCAAACAAAATTTGACACCGAGCCACATCAGGAGATATTAGGACAGGTGGCTAAAAGCTTGGTCAAAGAGGTAGGTTTTAAGCAGCGTCTTAAAGGAGGAGAGAGAGGAGGAGAGGTTTAGGGAGGGAATTCCAGAGCTTAGGGCCTAAGCAGCTGAAGACATGGCCGTCAATGGTGGAGCGATTAAAACTGCAAGAGGCCAGAATTGGAGAAGCGCAGAGATCTCGGAGGGTTGTAGGGCTGGAGGAGGTTACAGAGATAGGCAGGGGCGAGGCCATGAAGGGATTTGAAAACAAGGATGGGAATTTTAAAATCGAGGCGTTGGGGGACCGGGAGCCAATGTAGGTCTGCGAGCACAGGGGTGATGGGGTGAACGGGACTTGGTGTGAGATAGGATTCGGGCAAACAGAAAAGGCTGGAAATACTCAGCTGGTCAGACAGTGTCTGTGGAAAAAACAGAAGCTGAAACCTGGCGTCATCTGGTTACTGCTTCCTGACTGTCCTGCTCTCCTCGCCTACTCTTTTCAACCATCATCCTCAGCCCTTCACCTAGACTGCTCAAAAAAAAGGAAGAGGGCGTACTCTGTCCAGCTTGGCTCAGTTGGTAGCATTCTGAGAAGGTTTTGGTTCAAATCCCGTATAAGAATAATATATATTCATGAATATATAATAATAAGTATTATAATAATATGTATGCATATATATAAAATATGTATTTATGAATATATAATAAGTATTATAATAATATATATGCATATATAAAATATATATTCATGAGTAATTATTATTCTAAAGAAAAATTTTGCATTTATATAGCACCTTTCACAACCTCAGGACATCCCAAAGCACTTTACAGCCAATGAAGTGTAGTCACTGTTGTAATGTAGGAAACAGGGCAGCCAATTTGCACACAGCAAGATCCCACAAACAGCAACGTGATAATGACCAGATAATCTGTTTTAGTGATGTCAGCTGAGGTATAAATATTCTATTCAGGAGAACACCCCTGCCTTTCTATGAAATAGTACTATAGAATCTCTCATGTCCACCTGAGACGGCACCTCAGTTTAACATCTCAACCGAAAGACGGCACCTCTGGCAGTGCAGCACTCCCTCAATACCAGACTGGAAGTGTCATCATTGATTAATGGGCTCAAGTCTTAGAATGGGATTTGAACCCACAACCTTCTGACTCAGAGACAAGAGTGCTACCACTGAGCCACAGCTAACACACATCCTGTGTGCATCTGGCCCTTTAACCCCATATCTACCCCTAGCCTCAATACACATATAATATACTTGGGGCAGAGAAGCTTAAGGGGAGATTTGATAGAGGCATTCAAAATCAGGAATGGTTTTGATCGAGTAAATAAGGAGCAACTGTTTCCACTGGCAGGAGGGTCGATAACCACAGGAGATTTAAGATAATTGGCAAAAGAACCAGAGTCGAGATGAGGAGGAATTTTTTTACACAGCGAGTTGTTATGATTTTTTTTATTCGTTCACGGGATGTGGGCGACGCTGGCGAGGCCGGCATTTATTGCCCATCCCTAATTGCCCTTGAGAAGGTGGTGGTGAGCCGCCTTCTTGAACCGCTGCAGTCCGTGTGGTGAAGGTTCTCCCACAGTGCTGTTAGGAAGGGAGTGCCAGGATTTTGACCCAGCGACGATGAAGGAACGGCGATATATTTCCAAGTCGGGATGGTGTGTGACTTGGAGGGGAACGTGCAGGTGGTGTTGTTCCCATGTACCTGCTGCACTTGTCCTTCTAGGTGGTAGAGGTCACAGGTTTGGGAGGTGCTGTCTAAGAAACCTTGGCGAGTTGCTGCAGTGCATCCTGTGGATGGTACACACTGCAGCCACTGTGCGCCGGTGGTGAAGGGAGTGAATGTTTAGGGTGGTGGATGGGGTGCCAATCAAGCGGGCTGCTTTGTCCTGGATGGTGTCGAGCTTCTTGAGTGTTGTTGGAGCTGCACTCATCCAGGCAAGTGGAGAGTATTCCATCACACTCCTGACTTGTGCCTAGTAGATGGCGGAGAGGCTTTGGGGAGTAAGGAGGTGAGTCACTCGCCGCAGAATACCCAGCCTCTGACCTGCTCTTGTAGCCACAGTATTTATATGGCTGGTCCAGTTAAGTTTCTGGTCAATGGTGACCCCCAGGACGTTGATGGTGGGGGATTCGGCGATGGTAATGCTGTTGAATGTCAAGGGGAGGTGGTTAGACTCTCTCTTGTTGGAGATGGTCATTGCCTGGCACTTATCTGGTGCGATTGTTACTTGCCACTTATGCTGCCTGAAAGGGCGGTGGAAGCAGATTCAATAGTAACTTTCAAAAGGGAATTGGATAAATACTTGAAGGGAAGAAAACTGCAGGGCTATGGGGAAAGAACAGAGAAGTGGGACTAATTGGATCGCTCTTTCAAAGAGCCGGCACAGGTACGATGGGCCGAATGGCCTCCTTCTGCACTGTATAATTCATGATTCTATGATATATTCACAAATTTCTCTGCAAAATAATGAATAGTTTCCCCCGTGATGATGTTCACAGGGAATCGGAAGACACATTATTTATAAGAAAAGCACCAAGCAACGCAGAATGTGCTAAAGTTAAATTACTGAGAAGCTTAGAAGTGACATAAACAATGCAGTGATTCTGCAAAAAAAAAATAAAAGCCTCATTGTCCCAAGATCAGATATAAAGATGTCTGAATAGGATGGTCCATGTAGGGGTAGGGGCAGAGGTGAGGTGGGTTGTGCGTGTTATCGACTGGTAGAGCACGAGAGTGATACAAAAATTGTGATTGTTTCGGTCTCTGTTTTAAATTTCAATAACCGATAAAAAACTCAAAGACAAAACTAGTGACAAACAAAAAACAAAGGAGAGAATTGCTGCAGTAAAATGAAATGGGTCAGGAGTTAAAGGTAAGTGGGACAAGGCTGAACAACTGCAGAAAAATGTTATCACTCTCTTTCCAAACCGCAATCAGCAAAGTTAGAAAATGAACAAAAACAGGACCTGGAAAGCAATAAAAAAAAACAAATTAAAAACAGAGATTCATCTGACTAATAAAGGAGTATTTTGGAAGGCTGGATCAGCAGGGTGAGGGCCATGTGTACACAGAATGGGGGAGATATGGGGTTAAAGGGCCATGTGTACACAGAATGGGGGAGATATGGGGTTAAAGGGCCATGTGTACACAGAATGGGGGAGATATGGGGTTAAAGGACCATGTGTACACAGGATGGGGGAGAAATGGGGTTAAAGGGCCTGTGTACACAGGATGGGGGCGGTATGGGGTCACACGGCCATGTGTACACAGGATGGGGGAGATATGGGGTCACACGGTCATGTTTACACAGGATGGGGCAGATATGGGGTCACACGATCATGTGTATACAGGATGGGGGGAGATATGGGGTTAAAGGGCCATGTGTGCACAGAATGGGGGAGATATGGGGTTAAAGGACCATGTGTACACAGGATGGGGGAGATAATGGGGTTAAAGGGCCATGTGTACATAGCATGGGGGAGATAATGGGGTTAAAGGGCCATGTGTACATAGGATGGGGGAGATATGGGGTCACACGGCCATGTGTACACAGGATGGGGCAGAAATGGGGTCACACGGTCATGTGTACACAGGATGGGGGGAGATATGGCGTCAAAGGCCCATGCGTATACAGGATGGGGGGAGATATGGGGTCAAAGGCCCATGTGTATACAGGATGGGGGGAGATATGGGGTCAAAGGCCCATGTGTATACAGGGTGGGGGGAGATATGGGGTCAAAGGCCCATGTGTATACAGGGTGGGGGGAGCCATGCATATATAGGATATGATCCTTCATCAGAACCCTGTTCTACCCTTCATTGCTATCTGTTTCCCTTCTCGTATTTGATCACGTATTCGCTAAAACTCGCTTTCACGGCCACATCTCCAGCTCCGACTTTTCTCACATGGATTCCAACTTAAACTCCACCCGCCATGTAAGAATTCTGATCAACAGTCATCGACCTGAAAGGCTAACTCCGTTTCTCTCTCCACAGATGCTGCCTGACCTGCTGAGTGTTTCCAGCATTTTTTTGTTTTTATTCCTATTTCGTGCTGATGTTGGTTGAGGGATAAATATTTGCCAGGACACTAAGGGGAGACCTCCCCTGCTCTTCTTCAAAATAGTGTCCATGGGGTCGTCTCACATCCACCTGAGAGGGCAGACGGGGCCTCGGTTTAAAGTCTCATCCGAGGGATGGTGTTTCCTCAGTACTGCACCGGAGTATCGGTCTCGATAACGAACTTTGGCACGCGAGGGAAAGAAAAGGACATTCTCCCAACTCATGGGAGGTTTTGGCAATCTACCCGCTCACTGCTGATATAGAAGCTCTTTTCAAATGGATCTGATTGAAAGGAGCACAGTTGATTTAAATGATTAAACTCTTCCGCCTGAGTTTGACAAAAGAATCCTTTATAATCAGAAAGTGAAACCAGCTTCACCTCCACCTCCTCTTGCAGATGTTGATGAAACTCCTGGTGATGACAACAAGATGCAGAGATTATGCTGTCTATCTGTGTCAGGCAATCCGCTGGTCAGCTAAAGCTGTAGCCGTGATCTCACTGAATGGCGGAACAAGCTCGATGGGCTGAATGGCCTCCTCCTGCCCCTAAAACTATGGGACCCACTGACTGAGGATGTAAAGGACCAGTTAAAACACCCGACTCCTTAGAATCACAGAACGCTCCAGCACAGAAACAGGCCATTCAGCCCATCGAGTCTGTGCCCGTATTTTCTCACTCAGTCTTATCCCACTCACCTGCTCGCTCCCCGTACCCTGTAATATTCCTTTTTTTCCCCCAGCAGCTGCATAATTCCCTTCTTAAAGAATTTACAGACCAGGGTTTGTGGCAGAGAATTCCAAATTCTAACCACTCCCCTGTATAAAGGATTATTTTCCTAACTCCCCTTTAATTCTTTTATGTGACTGTCGTAAATTTGTGTCCTCTCATCACTGACCAGTGAAAACGATCTATCACTGGTTAACTCATCGTAACCCTTCATAATCTTGATTGGAGTCACACACCATCCCGACTTGGAAATGTATCGCCGTTCCTTCATCATCGCTGGGTCAAAATCCTGGAACTCCCTTCCTAACAGCACTGTGGGAGAACCTTCACCACACGGACTGCAGCGGTTCAAGAAGGCGGCTCACCACCAGCTTCTCAGGGGGAAACTAGGGATGGGCAATAAATGCCGGCCTCGCCAGCGACACCCATGTCCCAGGAACAAATTTCTAAAAATTACAGATTGGGCACCTTCTTGTGGATCACGAAAATTGGTGGATAAACGAGGGTCCCTCCTCCTGCAGTGAGACCCCCAGGTGTGACGATGGAGACAATCGCGGTACAAATAAGGGAAATGCTGGAATCTCTCGGTCGGGCTGGAGTGGAGTGCTCCTGGGCTCTGGAAAGAGGCAGCACCTCCAAGTTCCCCTCCGAGTCACACACCGTCCCGTTCCCTCATCGTCGCTGGGTCGAAATCCTGGAACTCCCTACCTAGCAGCACTGTGGGAGAACCTTCACCATATGGACTGCGGGGGTTCAAGAAGGCGGCTCACCATCGCCTTTTCAAGGGGCGACTAGGGGATGGGCAACAAATGCTGGTCTTGCCAGCGACGCCCACATCCTCTACGGCGTCTGAATTCCGAAGCTCGGCAGGGCTACAGAGATCAAGCACCCAAGGTCAAATCTAAACATTGTGGGGTTGCAGTGGGCTCCCCCCAGATCAGAAGAGAAGTAAAAGGCCTTCCTATGACTGACTGTTGATCATCGCTGTTCACCAATTGCTCACTCCACCCCCACTCCTCTCGCCTTCCCCAGACCCGCTCTGGGATTCTTGACGGGATTGAGACAAGCTTCTCTCTTTCTGAGGGACAAAACAATCACCCTGAGACAGAAAAAAAAAGCCAGAAAGCCACCCGTTTCCCCGGCAACTGCTCGCTCCCAAGTGGAAGCTTTCTGTGGCCTTTTTTTTGGGGGCTCCCCTGTCAGAAAGGGAAAAGGAGAGGAGACAGAGAGCTGGCGTGTTGGCCAGCAGCCAAGTAGTAAAGAGACTTCACAGACCCTGCTAACCATGTGGGCAGTCACTGAGACACGATACTCAGAGTTTACACACTAACCGCGCCTGAATGAGACAGGATGCCTTTTGTTGGGATACAATGGGGCAAAGTTAAAAGCATAATACAGTTTATTCTCTCGTGTCTCTTGCTTTTTTTTTACTCTCTTTCTCGCTCAGCCCCTGATGGTTGATGTGTTGCACCAGCACAAGTAAAAGACCAAATAAGAGGTCCCAGGTTTGAACCCCCTGTCCGTGCTCAGTTAGTCAATTTCAGCCAGAACAGTAGTTAAAACACACAGTTCAACTCAGTATCATCATTTACAAAGACGATACCAGAACTGAGAGTATAACTATCAGGAAAGACGGAACAGGCTGGGGCTCTTTTCTCTAGAAAAGAGAAGACAGAGGGGTGACCTGATAGAGGTCTTTAAAATTATGAAAGGGTTTGATAGTGTAGACGGAGAGAAGATGTTTCCATTTATGGGGGAGACCAAAACTAGGGGCCACAAATATAAGACAGTCACTAATAAATCCAAAAGGGATTCAGGAGAAATTTCTTAACCCAGAGAGTGGTGAGGATGTGGAACTCGCTCCCACAAGGAGTGGTTGAAGAGAATAGCATAGACGCATTTAAGGGGAAGCTGGATAAGCACGAGGGAGAAAGGAATAGAAGGATATGCTGATAGGGTGAGATGAAGAGGGGTGGAAGGAGGCTCGTGCAAAGTATAAATACTTGCGCAGACTGGTTGGGCCGAATGGCCTGTTTCTGTGCTGTACATTCTATGTAATTCAGTGCCACTGGATCTGAGTGTGTGGGGAGAAAAGATTCCTGCTTCTGACCGCTGCCCTGTCTCTCTTGCCGGAAGTGCACGTGCTCATGGATTTGGGGCGAGGACTAGGATCGGCGTCAGCTTGTGACCCTCCCCGACGGTTGAATGGCCTGCTGACACTCACCTCTCTTGACTCACACACGAAGAATGGTCACTGGGGCCAGAGGGCGGTCAGAGCCCCAGCAAGGAGCAGGCGCCTTCAAGAGAAAAATAAGGAAGATCAACTTGTCTTCTCTCGTTTCCCTTTAGGTAGGAAGAATGAGGAGAGGCAATATAAACTAAATGGTACAATTTTAAAGGGGGTGCAGGAACAGAGAGACCTGGGGGTGCACACACACAAACCTTTAAAGGTGGCAGGACAAGTTGAGAAGGTTGTTAACAATGCACATGGGATCCTGGGCTTTATTAATAGAGGCACAGAGTACAAAAGCAAGGAAGTTCTATTCAACCTTTATAAAACACTGGTTAGGCCTCAGCTGGAGTACTGTGTCCAATTCTGGGCACCACACTTTAGGAAGGATGTCATGGCCTTAGAGGGTGGAGAGGAGATTTACCAGAATGATACCAGGGACTTCAGTTATGTGGAGAGACTGGAGAAGCCGGGATCATTGTCCTTAGAGCAGGGAAGGTTAAGGGAAAATTTAATAGTGGTGTTCAAAATTGTGAATGGTTTTGATAGAATAAATAAGGAGAAACTGTTCCCATTGGCAGGAGGGTCGGTAACCAGAGGACACAGATTTAAGGTAATTGGCAAAAGGGCCACAGGGGATATGAGGAGAATTTTTTTAGGCAGTGAGTTGTTATGATCTGGAATGCGCTTCCTGAAAGGGCGGTGGAAGCAGATTCAATAGTAACTTTCAAGAGGGAATTGGATAAATACTTGAAAAGGAAACATTTGCAGGGCTATGGGGAAAGAGCAGGGGGAGTGGGACTAATTGGATAGCTGTTTCAAAGAGCCGGCAGAGGCACGATGGGCCGAATGGCCTCCTTCTGTGCTGTATGATTCAATGATTCTAACTGTAAAAATTTTTTAAAGCAATAGGAGCGATTCTGTTATCCCAGCAGGGTTGAGCTCGCAGGAAGCGTCAGTAGGAAAATCGGAACGGCTGTTTCTCTGACCCTGCTCTTTGCAAGTATGGCTTCCCCACGGGAAATGGGGATTGTGGAATTACCCCTAATGTTTACACGTGACATAAAAGCGGGGGGGGGGGGGGGGGGGGAGAGTGATCACTGTTCTGGGGACTAGTGGAGAGAAAACTGCTAGAAGCGACACATGGCTTTTTATTTAAATGCAATGGTGCTACATACAAGCGAGCAATGCGACTTTTCATTTCTCATTTCGAATTACATTGCTGCTGGAAGAAAAAAATATTTCCCAAACCTGCTTTTCACTTTCTGTTGCAGAGGACAAGAATTTTGAGTTTGATGAATTGGGAGACATGGAATGAACAAGTCCATTCCAAGTGTCAATCACTCTTAGTGGAGAAAGCCAAAATTTGCCTGTCACCTGTGCCCACTACAGTCAGGCTGTAGCTTGGACCCCAGTTCCAATTAAGGTTGCCGACATTGCTTGGATATATTCCTGGAGGTTTCACCACATGGCCTCCCGTCTCCAACTACCCGCCCAATCAAACAGCCTTCTTTCCCCATCTCCAGTATTTTTCTAACTAATAAATGAAAGTGTTCAAAGAAAATGAAAACAAAAACACAATTTGTTTTTAATGGCCCCAATGATTTCTCTCTGGTGGGTGTTTGCTCACAGCAGTGTCCAGGAGATTAATCTTTCATTCCTGGAGACTCCAGGTCAATCCTGGAGGATTGGCAACTCTATTTCCAATTTGCCTTTTCTATACAAGATATATAGCGCTCTGAAGGCACCTCAGTTGTCTCCCTTAAAGGAGACAACTGAGGTGCAGGACTTCTTCACTGCACAAGACCTCCAACCAACACTATACACCAGATACATCGACGACATTTTCTTTCTATGGACCCACGGCAAGGAATCACTAAAGAGACTACACGATAACATCAACAAGTTCCATCCCACCATCAAGCTCACCATGGACTACTCCTCAGAATCAGTTTCTTTCTTGGACACACGAATCTCCATCAAAGACGGGCACCTCAGCACCTCACTCTACCGCAAGCCCACGGACAACCTCACGATGCTCCACTTTTCCAGCTTCCACCCTAACCACGTCAAAGAGGCCATCCCCTATGGACAGGCCCTGCGAATACACAGGGTCTGCTCAGACGAGGAGGAACGCGATGGACACCTACAGACGCTGAAAGACGCCCTAGTAAGAACGGGATATGACGCTCGACTCATCGATCGACAGTTCCGACGGGCCACAGCAAAAAATCGCATAGACCTCCTCAGGAGACCAACACGGGACGCAACCAACAGAGTACCCTTTGTCGTCCAGTACTTCCCCGGAGCGGAGAAACTACGCCATGTTCTCCGCAGCCTTCAACATGTCATCAATGAGGACAAACACCTCGCTATGGCCATCCCCACACCTCCACTACTCGCCTTTAAACAGCCACCCAACCTCAAACAGACCATCGTTCGCAGCAAACTACCTAGCTTTCAAGAGAACAGCGTCCACGACGCCACACAACCCTGCCACGGTAACCTCTGCAAGACATGCCAGATCATCGACACAGATACCACCATCACACGAGAGGACACCACCCACCAGGTGCATGGTTCATACTCCTGTGACTCGGCCAACGTTGTCTACCTCATACGTTGCAGGAAAGGATGCCCCAGAGCATGGTACATTGGCGAGACCATGCAGACGCTGCGACAACGGATGAACGGACACCGCGCAACAATCGCCAAACAGGAGGGTTCCCTCCCAGTCGGGGAACACTTCAGCAGTCATGGACATTCATCCACCGACCTTCGGGTAAGCGTACTCCAAGGCGGCCTTCGAGACACACGACAACGCAAAATCGTCGAGCAGAAATTGATAGCCAAGTTCCGCACCCATGAGGACGGCCTCAACCGGGATCTTGGGTTCATGTCACGCTACACGTTACCCCACCATCGAACAAATGTTATCTGTTTTTAATATAATGAGTCATTTGCTGGCTCTCTCTGCCTTCCGGATGTTTCTGCCTCTCTCTGTGTTTTTTTTTCTCTGTTTTTTTTCCCTGTTTGTTTTTTTGTTGAATGTGTATTCGGGGGTTCTGCAGGTGACACCTCTCTGTCTGAACACGGTGATTGCCTTGGCAACGGGCAGTTGCAGGGGCAGTCTGTAAACACCATGTATTGTTCTATATGTATAAATGCGTAGGCTTCAAGGAGCTCTTGAAACATTTGCCTGAGGAAGGAGAAAATCTCCGAAAGCTTGTGAATTTAAAATAAAATTGCTGGACTATAACTTGGTGTTGTAAAATTGTTTACAATTCCCTTAAAGGAGCCCTAGCTTCTCCGGTCTTTCCTCACAACTCAGCCCTCTGAACCCAGGGGTGTGCTCGTGGCCGTTTACTGCATGGCATTCAGGGCTCGGTTGTGTCTAAATGTTCAAAATGGGACACAATATTTCGGCTGTGGGCTGACCAGAGCACTGCATGTTATATTTTAAAAAAACAAAATGTAATTATTCAGCTGAAGGAAAGTTCCAACTGGGAGATTGTGATGGAGAGGAGCTGGTCAGCACCTTCTGGATCTTCACCTCTGGAATCTGGAACTTTCTCTCTGTTGCCTCTTTAGATCCTGAATGAAAGGAGTTTAGGGCAGCAGCAATCCAGTAGGCAAAAGTTCCACTGCGCCTGCTTTCGGTGTACCTCAGGAGTGAATATCGGGAAACTGTGCTAAACTGGCCTGTGGTTTTCCATCCATTCCTTTTAATGGGCAAAACAAATTGAAGCCTCAGGGCATGTAATTTCCAGATTTAACGTTTACCTGGAGTGGGTGGAGCGAATTTTTGCTCTAAGTTCGTTTTTACCCCCTGGTTTCAAGTGGGCACTGATACACAGCAAAAACTTCTCACAAATTGGCAGTCTGACTCAGAGAGGATACAGGGTTGGCCGGTGTGGAAAGTGGTAAAATTACACACTGGTATAAAAGGGGGTAATCTCCTGAGGTTAGGGCTCTGTATCAAACACATGCTATACCTGCCCTGGGGGTTTGATGGGACAGTGTAGAGGGAGCTTTACTCTGTATCTAACCCGTGCTGTACCTGCCCTGGGAGTGTTTGATGGGACAGTGTAGAGGGAGCTTTACTCTGTATCTAACCCGTGCTGTACCTGCCCTGGGAGTGTTTGATGGGACAGTGTAGAGGGAGCTTTACTCTGTATCTAACCCGTGCTGTACCTGCTCTGGGAGTGTTTGATGGGACAGTGTAGAGGGAGCTTTACTCTGTATCTAACCCGTGCTGTACCTGCCCTGGGAGTGTTTGATGGGACAGTGTAGAGGGAGCTTTACTCTGTATCTAACCCGCGCTGTACCTGCCCTGGGAGTGTTTGATGCCTGAAATGGGAATATGTTCACTTCTTCAGCACTAACATCCTTCGCTTTAATGAGCATAAAAATAAAACACAGACGTGCGAGGAACTCAAACTCGGAGAGGTTTAGAGGCATTCATAATCACATCCGTTTGGGGATCGAATCCACTTATGCCTTGCTTCCCGTAACTTCAAGGTACTTTAAATCATTTCTAATTAAAAGGCATTACATCTGTCTTGTCAAAACACGATGCTGGAGAGGGTAATGTCTGTGAAACAGTCAGTCACACCCCGCCCCCCTCCCCACCCCCCCACCCCAGGCAGTTTCCTATATGAATGATACAACCGCTTATTTCCCAGGATCAATAATGAAATGCTGTGTTCAAAAATTAAAGAGGAGTTCCCTCGATGATTCAGGGGACTGAGTGCATTACATGCTGTGGTGCTGACACCACACAGATCGTGAAGGTACTGGGGTCAGCTCTCGGTCAGCACTGAGCTGCTTTATCTTGCTTAGGGGGATGCTGCAATGGGTCTCGGCAACCAACCCGGGTTGGGGAAAGGGAGAAAGCAACTCAGGTTTCTGGCTCCTCTTGGTCATCTCTCTCATTTAGCCCTTGTTGCAGCGTTTTAGAGGGGGACCCGAACACGGGCGCTTTATACAGAGCTCCCTCCCGTGCGATATCATGACATTGTACAACGAACGAGAATGGTAGTTCATCGTCTCCGCATTCACTGCTTTTGCTGCGAGCTTGTTAAGTAGGGTCAGCTGTGGCTCAGTGGGTAGCACTCTCGCCTCTGGGTCAGAAGGTCGTGGGTTTAAGTCCCACTCCAGAGACTTGAGCACAAAATCCAGGCTGACAATCCCTGCACAGTACTGGGGGAGTGCTGCATTGTTGCTGCATTGTTGCGGGAGCCGTCTTTCGGATGAGATGTTACACCGAGGCCCCGACTGCCCTCTCAGGTGGACCTAAAAGATCTCATGACACTATTTCAACGAAGAGCAGGAGCGTTCTCCCCGGTATCCTGGGCCAATATTTATCCATCAACCAACATCACTAAAAGACAGATTATCTAGTCGTTAACACATTGCTGTTCGTGGGATCTTGCTGTGTGCAAATTGGCTGCAGGCGTGATATAAATGGGACACAGAGACCACTGGTCTATAGTGACCACCAGACTATAGCGACTGTGTTATACAGAGACCACTGGTCTATAGTGATCACCAGACTAGTGAGCACCTTACATAGAGATCCCTGATCTGTGGTGACCCCCTCCCAGTCTACAATGTCCGCCATACATAGACGGAGGCTATAGTGACCAAATCTATAGAGTGGCCACCAATCTATAGTGACCACTAATCTATAGTCACCATCTGTATTACAGAGTGACTGCTGACCTACAGAGAGCATTTTGCACAGAGATTACTTGTTTATATCAACCCTATAACAACCATCTTACACAGAGAGAAGACTGTTCCATGGAAACCATCAGATTACATCGAGAACTTTACTGATTGACCTCTGTAATTACCATTTCACACAATGAGTGACCAGTAATCTATAGTGAGTACCAATCTATAGTGACCACTTTATAGAGTGACCACCAATCTAGAGAAACTATCTACAGTGGCCACTTTACACAGAGACACTGATTGACTGTGACCACCTTACATGGTATCTATCATTCCATAGTCCCCATCCTACAGAGAGACCACACTAGTGAGTACCAATCTTTAGTGACCACTTTACACACAGACCACTGGTCGTTAGGGATCACTTAACCTGTTTCCTTTATTCAGAGAAGAAGCTCAGCGTAATAAATTGATCTTAAACTGCCCAGAATCCCAAAGACATTCTTTAAGGAAAGATTTCAGTAATAAACTTCAAGAGACACTTTAAGACCACAATCCTGTTGGTTCTTTCGAAAGTGGACACAAATCAAAACTTACAGAATGCACAGGGAGAGCTGGGGCACACCAAACCCCAAACAGAACCAGACTGTGCCAATGTGAAACAGGGTATGGTGATCTTCCTCAGTCTTCCCTTCCTCATCTTCTCTCCTACTCTTTCCAATCCGGACTGCAGCGGTTCAAGAAGGCGGCTCACCACCACCTTCTCAAGGGCAATAAATGCTGGGCTCGCCAGCCACGCCCACATCCCATGAACGAATAAAAAAAAATCTTGCACACTGGGCCTTTGTCTTTCATCTTGGTTTCTCAATTTAGAAAATTGGAACATTCTGTCCCTTTAAAGTAGAATGGGTCACTCTACTCCACCCAAAGATTGGGTTCCTCTCAGCTAACTACAACACAATGGCCATTAGGAGGTATAGCACACTCCCAGAGTCGGGAGGCTGAGGCTGATGAAGTCATCAAAAGGCTCCTCAAAGTCTACTCTATGACTAGACCTGCAGTAACCTCTCCTAACCTTTCACCCACTGTTATGCGCTGTCTGTTTTTGCCTCTGTGCTTAAGTTAAAGGTGTTATATAAATGCATGTTGTCGTTAATGTACACAGACTCACTGAAATTTCAGCACAGAAGGAGGCCATTCGTCCCATCCTGCCTGTGCTAGCTCCACATCATAGCCAATTTCCCTACATTCCAGGTCATTGCAGCGTTTGAACTCTTAGCGTGTTTTAAGCTCCTGTAACTCACTCCCAGCCATCTGTTCCCTGTGTAACATTCCAAATATTCAGACAGCTGTGAATAGGTATATATTATTGCAAAGAATCATTTCTGACAGGCCCTGTGTATACTGTAGCCTCAGGGAATGCTCTGCCTGGAGAAAGAGAGGTAACTATGTGTCTACGCTGCTGCCTAATTATAGGACGCACTCTCCACCCTCGACATAACAGAGTCCTCACTGAATCAGAGAGGTCTATAGGTTATAATGAGGATCATATTGGGCTGTTAATTCAACAAAGAAAGATACGACAGAAAATCTGATAACTTTATTGCAAAGAGAGAGTGTTATAATTGGAAGTCTTATACTGAGGGTGGCATGTGTAACAGAGAGAGTGTTATCACTGGCAGCCTTATACTGAGAGTGGGGTGTGTGAGAGAGGGAGTGTTATAACTGAGAGCCTTATACTGAGGGGTGGGGTGTGTAATGTAGAGAGTGTTATAACTGAGAGCCTTGTAATGAGGGTGTTGTGTGTGAGAGAGGGCGTATTATAACTGAGAGCCTTATACTGAGAGTGGGGTGAGTAATGTAGAGAGTGTTATAACCGAGAGCCTTGTAATGAGGGTGGTGTGTGTGAAAGGGAGTGTTATAACTGAGAGGTAAAATGAGAGTATGGTGCATATATGACTATAACTCTACGATTCCACACCACTATACTGATCCATACCGTGTTTTACATCAGCACATACTATCAGGAGTCACTGACCACACAGAGGTAACAGTCAAGGATGTAACTCACAGTCTGTACAGAGTAGGGTTCTTCTGAAAGAGTAACTCAGGCAAGATCTGTAGCTGATTGCGATTTAGGCGCCTGCAAAATAAGAGAGAAATAGTCTGTAAGGAAACAGGCCCTGGAATCGCAAACGGATGGTGCTGACTCTTGCTGGTACACTGCCACAGGGTACTGAGTGCCCTCTGGTACTTGGACTCTGTGAGCCTAGACAGTGAATGTCAGTAGGATACGAGGAACCCAGTCCTGCATTCACACAATGTCCTTGCATGCGCACTTTTGTAGCAGGGCTTGCCGGATAGCGATCAGGAGCAGGAATGCCGGCTGATTTATCCCCCTCCCCAGCCCCGGTTCACTGGACCAGTGACTGCCCCAGTCGAGATCAGGGATTGAACCTGAGGGGACAGTCCTCCTCTGGGGTGGCTCAGTATCACAGCGGTCAGTGTATTAAGGATAGGCAGGTAGGGTTAAATGAAGAGGGGTGGGAGGAGGCTCGTGTGGAGTATAAACAGCAGTACGGACCTGTTGGGCCGAATGGACTGTTTCTCAGCTGCAAATTCTACGAAATTCTATGAAATTAATCCCAAAATCCATGCATCTGGACTGAGGACAGCAGGGGATGGGGAGATGGTGGAAATAAACCCATTACTTACAATCTTTCCAGCTCCTTCATATCCTCAAAGGCGCCGCGTTCGATGGAACTGATGTGATTCTCCATAAGTTGCCTGGGAGGAAACAGAGAAATGGGCGGAATATTAACGTCAGGGTAGATGTACATGTCATTTAACCTGGACTCTGAGCACAGAATCAAACCGGTTGGCACAAGATTAGACTACCGGGCAGTCAATCCAGTTCCAGTGGAGACGGCCCACAGGACAATACTTAAATTGGCAGTCCCACTCAAAGCGATCCACAAGTATGGCCTAAAGTATCTCTTCACCTTCACTCTTCAGAATTTGAGTCCGTGCACCTTTGTACAGGTTGTTTGTATGTCAAATATATTCTTAAGGTTCAATTTACGGACAGCACGGGTTAGATACAGAGTAAAGCTCCCTCTACACTGTCCCATCAAACACTCCCAGGGCAGGTACAGCACGGGTTAGATACAGAGTAAAGCTCCCTCAACACTGTCCCATCAAACACTCCCAGGGCAGGAACAGCACGGGTTAGATACAGAGTAAAGCTCCCTCTACACTGTCCCATCAAACACTCCCAGGGCAGGTACAGCACGGGTTAGATACAGAGTAAAGCTCCCTCTACACTGTCCCATCAAACACTCCCAGGGCAGGAACAGCACGGGTTAGATACAGAGTAAAGCTCCCTCTACACTGTCCCATCAAACACTCCCAGGGCAGGAACAGCATGGGTTAGATACAGAGTAAAGCCCCCTCTACACTGTTCCATCAAACACTCCCAGGGCAGGTATGGGTAAACAGTGTAAAATTCAGACAGAACAGAGTTAATTTTTCTTTTCAAAAGCAAAATACTGCAGATGCTGGAAATCTGAAATAATAACAGAAAATGCTGGAGAAGCTCAGCAAGTCAGGCAGCGTCTGTGGAGAAAGAAACAGAGTTAACGGTTCAGAGCTAACGGTTCAGAGTCATCGATCTGAAACGTTAACTCTGTTTCTTTCTCCACAGATGCTGCCTGACTTCATTTCCTTTTTGTTTTCTCTAAAGTCCGTCATCAGCGATACTCACAGGACCCTAATGTGCCTGAGTCCTGAGAAGTCACTTTTGCTGATCCGCGAGATGTTGTTCCCATTGAGCTCTCTGTGAAGGAAAACAAAATAACACCATTAATAAACCATCATTCACTGGTCATTCCTAAGTGTCTGGCCCTCTCTCCTGAAGGCGCTGACTGATGATCACCAACTAACCTTTGTCCTTTTCCCTCTTGATGCAATACCCCAGAGAGCGACTGCTGGCAGCCTATTCGACCATGTGTGACATCGTAGCATGAACTATCTTTTCCTCACCTGACATGCATGCTCTGTATTCCTGTACATTCAGCAGGGTAAGAATTCATATTCGGAGTTTCTTTATTCAGCAGGGTTAGGGTTAAAAGAAAAGAAAGAACTTGCATTTATATAGCGCCTTTCACAACCTCAGGACTTCCCAAACCACTTTACAGCCAATGAAGTACTTTTGAAGTGTAGTCACTGTTGTAATGTAGGAAACGCAGCAACCAATTTGCGCACAGCAAGGTCCCACAAACAGCAATGTGATAATGACCAGATAATCTGTTTTTCTAGTGATGTTGGTTGAGGGAAAACATATTGGCCCAGGACACAGGGGAGAGGTCCCCTGTTCTTCTTCGAATAGTGCCATGGGATCTTTTACATGCACCTGGAGTTCAGACGGAGCCTCAGTTTAATGTCCCGTCCGAAAGACGGCAGTTCCGACAGTGCAGCACTCCCTCAGTACTGCACTGGATTGTTGGCCTAGATTTCGTGTTCAAGTCTCTGGAATAGGACTTGAACCCGCGACCTTGTGACTCAGAGGCGAGAGTGCTGCCCACTGTCCCACTCCAGAAACTTGAGCACAAAATCCAGGCTGACACTCCCAGTGCTGGTACTGAGGGAGGTGCCATCTTTCGCATGAGACGTTAAACCGAGGTCCTGTCTGCTCTCTCAGGTGGACGTAAAAGATCCCATGGTAGTATTTCGAAGAAGAGCAGGGGAATTCCCCCCAGTGTCCTGGCCAATATTTATCTCCCAACCAACATCATTATCTCATTGTTGTTTGTGGGATTTTACCGTGTGCAAATTGGCTGCCGCGTTTCCTACATTACAACAGTGACATGAGGTCGTGAAAGGTGCTATATAAATGCAAATCTTTCTTCCTTTTTTTCTTTAAGGCTGCAAGGAGTAGAAGAGAAGATGAAGTGAGCCAGGAGGTAGACAATAGTTGGTGCTCAGTTGGGTTTTAAAAGGGTGTCGACTGGAGGAGGAAATTAAACCCTTAACTAATACACTGAGGGGAAGATTCCTCGCTCCCAGTTGAGGATCCCCATCCTTCAGCCCTTTAAATATATCAGTGTGGCAGCCACCACATCAGTGATTTCTCCAGCTAGCAGCGGGAGCTGGGTAGGATTAAGATCTTAATGAGGTATATAAACATCTTATACAAACACATCTGCTTTCTCACCTCTTAATAACAGGTTTGAATACCACCAAACACATACCAAAATGAACACATATGAACTTTTCTCAACTCGCATTCCAGCTCCTGACAGCAGTCTTATGTAGAATATATAGAGTCAGGGGATAGAGTTAGAGACACAGCAGAGCACCAAATCGGAAACGGCCATTTGGCCCGATCACTCCTTGCCCAGAATGTGTATAGCGGAAGGGTGGAAGCTCATGTGGACCATAAACACTGGCACAGACCAGTTGGGCCGAATGGCCTGTTTCTGTGCTGTAGATTCTACCTTGGACTCTATTCCAACCCATTTTGGGAGAAATTTTCTTCTTCCCTATGCCTGGGGAATGCTCAGTTCCCAGCACAGTGAAGGGGGAAAATGGGGCAGAGGCTCAATATCTAAGGCCTCGCTCCCCTTACTACACTGCCACGGGATTTAAGCACCTCCCCATTGCCGCTTAACTGGGCCTGCACCTGGAGCAGGCTCAAGCCCAGCCTGAGAACGTTAGTGAGGCAGGAGGGGAGCGTTCCTCCTCATCTGCCTCTTGGGTGCTCCAGTGCTGGTTGCCTGAAGAAACCAGGCTTTGGAGATGGGTTTGAAGGCTCTAAGGGGCAGCTTGAAGTTGAGACTCCCCCCGTCCCATCCCGGACGACCTTTGGGCCTGCAGTTTTGGTCTTCTTACTGCCCCCAGCACAAGGCCCTGTCGGGGTTGTGGGGCGGGGGGAGTTGGGCAGGGGGCTGGACGGCCTGTAGCTCACTGAAAACTGAGCCTTCCCCTCCCCTCGTAGGCACAGCGCACCTCAGGTACATCGGGCCTGTCAGATCTCCAGTGGGACCCAGATGGGAAGATCTGCCCCTTTGATGTTCTGAGGGCAAGTTCTGTATAAACACTCCCTGACCCCCCCCCCCCAAAGGTCGTCAAGCAAAAACACCAGAACATTCAACCATTCCCCACATCGCTGTGATTTTCTTAATGGTGAGAGACCAGGAGCTGTGGGGGAGTAAAGGGATTTGGGGGTCCATGTGCAGAGATCACTAAAAGTTAGTGCACAGGCATAAAAAGTAACCAAAAAGACTAATGGAATGTTAGCCTTTATCTCAAGGAAGCTGGAATATAAAGGAGAGAAATTTATGCTTCAGTTGTACAGAGCCTTGATCAGACCTAATCTGGAGTACTGGGTTCAGTTCTGGGCACCGCACCTGAGGAAGGATATATTGGCCCTTGAGGGGGTGCAGCGCAGATTCACCAGAATGATACCAGGGCTTAGAGGGTTAAATTATGAGGACAGGTTGCATAGACTAGGCTTGTATCCGCTTGAGTTTCGAAGATTAAGGGGTGATCTAATTGAGGTGTTTAAGATGATTAAAGGATTTGATGGGGTAGATAGAGAGAAACTATTTCCTCTGGTGGGGGGAGTCCAGAACAAGGGGGCATAACCTTAAAATTAGAGCCAGGCCATTCAGGGGTGATGTCAGGAAGCACTTCTTCACACAAAGGGGAGTGGAAATCTGGAACTCTCTCCCCCAAAAAAGCTGTCGAGGCCGGGGGACAATTGAAAATTGCAAAACTGAGATTTATAGACTTTTGTTGGGCAAGAGTATTAAGGGTTACGGAACCAAGGCGAGTAAATGGAGTTAAGATACAGATCAGCCATCATCTAACTTGAATGGCGGAACAGGCTCAAGGGGATGAATGGCCTCCTCCTGTTCCGAATGTTCCTAAGTGCCTTGATGCATTTACAGCAACTTGCATTTATATAGCGCCTTTAATGTAGTAGAACATCCTAAGGCGTTTCACAGGAGCGATTATCAAACAAAATTTGACGCTGAGCCACATAAGGAGATATTAGGACAGACGAAAGAGGTAGGTTTTAAGGAGCGTCCTAAAGGAGGAGAGAGGTGGAGAGGTTTAGGGAGGGAATTCCAGAGCTTAGGGCCTAGGCAGCTGAAGGCACGGCCGCCAATGGTGGGGTGAAGGAAAATCAGTGATACAAAAGAGAATTGGAGGAGCGCAGAGATCTCGGAGGGTTGTAGGGCTGGAGGAGGTTACAGAGATAGGGAGGGATTTATAAGTGTGAGTCCTTCTTTAGAACAGCATACAGGAATCCGACTGGGACCTGTTAACCACTGCACTGAAAACAGCCACAGTGGAACTAGCTGACATTGGGGGTCCTCTCAATGGCTCAATTTATAAATGTGGGCATGACCCTCCCCAGGCCTGTCCCAAGTTCGCTGATCCGAGTCGGAGGGGACATTAGAGAGAGAGAGAGAAATCGGCCAGGGTACCTGCTCCTGATTGCAAACGATGGCTAGTGAATGTGCACAGATGTTGGGTGGCGACAGGATTGGGTATGGTGATGCTCTTACAGTCCAATAGCTTGCTGATGCTCACCGTCTAGACATAAACCACAGCCACTTGGCCAATGTACCGAAAGGGAAGAGTATTCCAATTCTGTGCACTGTAATGGCAGACCCTAAAAATATTCGGTGCTGTCAAGCTCGGGGAGACTTGGGCTAACGTTTGACTCTTTACTTCTGCCACTGGGTTCTCAACACTTGCCGGATCTTACAGAGTCGGGATGGAGTCGGGGGGTGGGGGGAGTCGAACAGGCTCTCAGTCCCTATCACTGGAAACACAGAACCAGGATCAGAGATCTCGGGCATATAGAATTCCTAAAAAATAAAAACAGATGCTACAATTACAGTGACCTTTACCCTGGAATAAACAGGGACTCTGTGCATTAACCCGAACATTAAGCTGAATTTCCTCGCCAGTTCTGCTGGGAACAGCAGTGGGGCACGGCAGAATACAAAGCAGGTGGGTCATTCGGAACACTCGAGACTCACCCTAAACCCCCCTCACCACACACATGGAAAGACGGAAAGTTGTGGAATGGAAGAAAATTGCCTCCCAGCTCTGGGGATGTAAGAGATGTGAGTGAGTTCACCACTCGGTTCCCAGCCTGTCAACAACATGTCACATCATGAAAAATTCATACTTTAGAATGAAATGCGTAGCACCGAGGTCACAACCAGACCACTAAAGAAACATGCACATCCCACACAGAACAGGGGCAATCCATAAACGAGCTAAGGATGGAGTCTAATCGAGGGGTTCGGGGGGTTTATATATAGAATAATGCATACCCGGGAGTGAGTTCCAGGCTAGAATCTAATCGAGCGAATCGGGGAGGGGGGTTTATATATAGAATAACGGATACCAGGGAGTGAGTTACAGAATGGAATCTAATCGAGGGGTTCGGGGGTTTATATATAGAATAACGAATACCCGGGAGTGAGTTACAGGCTGGAATCAAATCGAGAGGTTCGGGTGGTTTATATATAGAATAACAGATACCCGGGAGTGAGTTACAGGCTGGAATCTAATCGAGGGGTTCGGATGGTTTATATATAGAATAACAGATACCCGGGAGTGAGTTAGAGCCTGGAATCTAATCAAGGGGTTCGGGAGGCGTTATATATAGAATAATGGATACCCGGGAGTGAGTTATAGGCTGGAATCTCATCGAGGGGCTCGGGGTGGTTTATATATAGAATAACGGATACCCGGGAATGAGTTACAGATGACAATTGAAGGTGGCAGAAGACAGTACAGCTGCAATTCCAAGATCTTGTTCGCCCTGTGGGGAGCGACACTTACAGGGAGCGCATTTCAAAAAATCACTAGCTTTCCCCACTGCTTTTCCCCAGATGCCCTCCCAGTGAGTGCTGCCCCCTGCTGGGATTGTAGATTCATCCCTCGTGAGCCCCAAGAGAAAAACTTGAGCTGCTCAACTGAGGCCTGAGATGAGCTGAGAACTCCTTGCACCTTTTTCAAAAGCACGTACACACTGGATTCCATCCACAGTCTGCTGGGTTAGCTGGCCTCAGCTGCAGTGGCATTAGTAGTGTTTCAATTGGCCTCAGCACCCCTGTGGTAAGGAGGGGCGAACTCTGTTGTTGATTGCAATGCAGTGTGAGTGTGTGTGTGTGTGTGTGAGAGTGAGTGAGTGAGTGTTGGAGAGGAAGAGAAAGACAGAGAGAGAGAGAGAGACAGACAGACAGAGAGAGAGAGTGACAGACAGAATGTGTGTGTGAGAGTCAGAGACAGAGAGAGAGAGACAGACAGACAGAGAAAGAGAGAGATGGAACAGAGTGTGTGTGTGCGAGAGAGAGACAGACAGACATAGAGACAGTGTGTGTGTGTGTGTGTGTGAGAGAGAGAAACAGAGAGAGTGTGTGTGTGTGTGTGTGTGTGTGTGAGAGAAACAGATACAGAGAGACAGAGAAAGAGTGGCAGAGAGAGAGTGTGTGTGTGAGTGAGTGTGTGGTGAGGTCAGGATTACTTTTCCTATGATGCCCCCATGGTCAAATAGCCTGCTGACACTCACTGTCTAAGCCCACACTTGAAGAGTGGTCACTTGAGCAAGGCACCTGCAGGGGAAGAGGAAAGAGAATGGAATATAAAATACATATTCCTTCAATGTTACAGGACGGTTGAGTATCGAGGAGAGCTTTCAAGACTGCAATTGATAGATTTTTATTGAGTAAGGATATCAAGGGATATTGAGCTAAAGCGGGTAAATGGGGTTAAGATACAGATCAACCATGGACTGGGGTGGACAAATGTAAGGAATCTTACAACACCAGGTTACAGTCCAATAAATTTATTTTAAAATCACAAGCTTTCGGAGATTATCCCCTTCGTCAGGTGAATGGCGGAACAGGTTCAAGGGGCCTAATGGGCTCCTCCCATGTTCCTATCCATGTTCCCCTCTCACTGTGTGCCTGATGTGCAATGGAGTTTGTACCACAGGATCAATGGCTTGTAACAACGTCCCTTCTGGCTTTTCGTCAGATTGCTGGTGCGGGAGGGGCCGATTCCACAGGATTTGTCAAAGTTCGACAATCATCACAAACTTTTATTTCAGAGTCCGGGAAACCGAACACAAAACGGCAGCTTTTTCCACTGGTGAGTGATGCGGTCAGTCTGGGTGCGGTCTCCCCGATCGCTGTTCCTCCGCTAACTAACCTTCCACCTGCAGGACTGACCTGAGGACTCCCCCCATCACCCCCCTCCCCCACAAAAACACGAGCGCCAACGACACAACAGGGCATTGGACTATCTGCGGGGAGAGGACTGCGTTCTGAGAGACACTCCTGTCTTTGATCCCAACATCATCCATAGACCCGGTATGAAATTTATTTTTTTTAAAAATTTTCAATGAAATAAAGGTAGAACTTGCATCTATATAGCACCTTTCACAACCTCAGGACATCCCAAAACACATTACAGCCGATTAAGTACTTTTTGAAGTCTGGTCACTGCTGAAACACAGCATCAAATTTTTGATCAGCAAGGGAGTCAAAGGATATGGGGAAAGGGCGGGAAAGTGGAGTTGAGGTAAAAATCAGATCAGCCATGATCTCACTAAATGGCGGAGCAGGCTCGAGGGGCCGAATGGCCTACTCCTGCTCCTATCTCTTATGGAAACGCGACAGCCAGTTTGCGCACAGCAAGATCCCACAAACAGTAATGACCAGATAATCTTTTTTTTTTAGTGATGTTGGTTGAGGGATAAATATTGGCTAGGATACCCAGGGGGAACTCCCCTGCTCTTCTTCAAATAGTGGTCGAGGGATCTATTACATCCACCTGAGAGGGCAGACGGTTTAACGTCTCATCCGAAAGACGGCACCTCCGACAGTGCAGCACTCCCTCAGTACTGGCACTGGGAGTGTAAACCTAGATTATGTGCTGAAGTCTCTGGAGCGGGACTACGAACCCACGACCTCCTGACTCCGAGGTGAGAGTGCTACCCACTGAGCCACGACCAACACCATAATGATTTAGAAAGGGCGAGTATTGAAACAAGGAAATAGAATTAGCCGCCACTAGTCTCTGAACACGAAACGCTTTGAAAGTCGCGGCCCGTGTGCGGGCAAACGAACAGCCGGTTAATTATGGCGGCTAACGACTTGTTCTGCTGCATCCCACGGGCACATGCTGTGCGTACAGTGCAGGAGCCTTACACCATCACAGAGAATTTAGAAGTTTGGTATTGGCACTCGTTAAGGGACATCAGACAAGGTCTGGACAATTCAACCGCCCCCCTGCCCACCGCTCCCCCGCCCACCGCTCCCTCCCCATCCCACCTCCTCCAAAGAAGGTGAAGGAACAAGACAGACAGCATCCAGAAATAAGACAGGTTAATACTCACAGTCGCTCCGTGTTCCTGGGAATATTCTTGGGGATAGATCTCAGCCCTAGCCCGTGGCAGTCTACAGTGGTCCCGGCACAGCTACAGCGAGCCGGGCAGGCACTTGTACAGATCCCACAGGCAGCCAGCAGAAAAATCCCAGTCCTAACGAACCCCTGCAGCTTCCAGCTTCTGTCCATGGTGTTCGGGAGACACGGGGGGAAGAGACTGAGAGAGAGGTGAGGAAACCCTTCAGTCGCCAGAAAACCTTCAGAGCATGACAAACACCAAAGCTTTCTCAAATCCAGTCCTTCCGTCTTTTCCCCCCCCACCCCCCCCCCCCCAAAGGATCAATTCTGGGTCACAAACGCTCAACAGCACAATAGAAGGCAGGGTTCCTTGTGATGCTGACCCTCTATTGCAGCCTCTGAGCTTCAGGATAGATTCTGTTAGCGTACCCCACTGGAGAATCTCTCTGTCTTACTCTCTCTCTCTCTCTCTCTCGTTCTATTCCCAAACCTCTGTTACAAGCTGCATCTGACTGCCTATAGAATAAAACCGTCACACACATCCATCAATGAAAACCACAAATAGCAGAGCCAACCCCGCCCCCGATCACAGTCCCTACTGTTCCTGCACAGGCTGGTGAGGCGACTGTCAATTACACCCCCCACCTCCTACCCTCCTCCTCTCCCCTCCCCTCCCCAAAAGACTAACAGCAGGTTACGGCAAGGAGAGACAGAAGGAGATAACATACATCTTGTTTTGTGGTGCGTGAATCACCTGATTTTTTTTTGTTTCAAAATCAACAGATTTAGCCGGCAGGATTGTTGAAATGGGAACTGTGCACAGATGTGAAAGAGTCCGATTTAATTGTTTATCCGAATTTGTTTCCATGTCTCTTGTTAATCATCTGTTGTACTGCCGGAAAATAATAAAACTAAACACAGCCCTCAGAAAGTCTGGCAACATTTTAATTCTGTTGCTGCTTTCATGGAATAATAAATAAAGAGAATGCTGTTCAGCTAATTACTGTTTATGTTTAATGTGTGCTGGGAAACTGGGAACTGAGCGCTGCAGATCAGAAGGTCCCAGGTTCGATTCCCTGAGAATGTGCTGAGTCAGCTGATCGCAGCAAGGGGAGGATGCAGAGGACGCTACAGTTTGGCCTCAGTTCCCCACCCCGGGGTAGGGAGGGGGGAAAAATCAGCTAGATCAGCCAATCCTATCCAGCGACTCCTGCTGTGAAGTTGTATGTGTGGAGGGGCTGGTACCAGAAGGAATTAAGCTCAGTCGCGATGCCCCCCATGTTCAAATAGCCGACCAGCGCTCGCTGCCTGGGCTCCCCCTGGATGAAAGGCCCCTTGGGTGAGACAGAGGGTGCATAGAGAACCGTACCTCAGTGCCTTCGGGGAGGAGAAGGGTGGGAGGGAAGAGGAAACACACAGTCGAACGCCAAGTTTGCAGACCACCGGCTACCAAGAGAGGAGCAGCATGGGCTGGCGAGGCACGGTGGAGGAGAGAAAGAATGAGGAGAATCGGGGGGGGGTTGTCTCTGCACGGTGTAGGAACATATGAAGTAGGTCATTTAGCCCCTCGAGCCTGTTCCGCCATTCAATGAGGTCATGACTGATCTGTGACCTAACGCCCCATATCCCTTAATACCTTTGGTTACCAAAAAATCTATCAATCCCAGATTTAAAATTAATAATTGAGCTAGCATCAACTGCCGTTTGCGGAAGAGAGTTCCAAACTTCTACCACCCTTTGTGTGTAGAAGTGTTTCCTAACTTCACTCCTGAAAGTCCTGGCTCTAATTTTTAGACACTGTCCCCTAGTCCTAGACTCCCCAACCAGCGGAAATAGTTTCTCTCTATCTACCCTATCAGTTCCCCTTAACATCTTGAAAACTTCGATCAAATCACCAGTGTAACCTTTAATCTCTGATTTTCGTGTACTCCGGAGTCCTGGGAGCTCTGCACGTGTTCAAACAGCCTCCCGCTCACAGGGGATATATAAAACGGGATAGAGGCAGGGTGCTCTTTAAAGAAAAAGGCTGTGGTGGGTGAGGATAGGATGTCGAACTGTTTCGCTCCACAATCCCTTTGCTTTTTGCTCTTTCCCTCCCTTCCGGGTTGTCATTCCTTAAAATTCCAGACTGTCACGGCAGAAATCAGATGCAGTGGGTTGTGAAACAGAATGAAATCGTTTCTGATCCGAAATCGGGCCGGTCAGGAAGCGGATTATCGTGTCGCTCAAAAAAAAAAAATCTCGAATGGCTTTGCGTTCACTGTGGTCACCCGGCTGAACGTGGCAGCCATTTTGCGCACAGCAAGATCCCACCAAGAGCGACGAGATGAATGACCGATTAATCTGTTGAGGGGAGGAATGTTGGCCCAGGACACCGGGAAAGCTCCCCTGCTCGCCTTCAAATGGTGACAACAGAGAAACTGTTCCCACTGGTGGGAGGGTCGGTAACCAGAGGACACAGATTTAAGGCAATTGGCAAAAGAAGCAGAGGGCAGATGAGGAGGCACTTTTTTTACGCAGCAAGTTGTTATGATCTGGAATGCGTTGCCTGAAAGGGTGATGGAAGCAGATTCAATAGTAACTTTCAAAAGGGAATTGGATAAATACTTGAAAAGAACAGGGGAGCGGGACCAATTGGATAGCTCTGTAAAAGTGCTGGCACAGGCACAATGGGCCGAATGGCCTCCTTTTGTGTTGTATGATTCTATAATTTAGCATCCCGCTCCACAGGCAAACGAGCCTCGGTTTTACATCTCACCTAAAGAACGGCACTTCTGGCAATGCAGCACTCCCTCAGCACTGCACTGGGTGTATCAACCTGGATCTTGGGCTCAAGTCTCCGGAGCAGGACTCAAACCCACAACTATCTGTCTCCGAGGTGGGAGTGCGACCCACCGAGCAAGCCGACCTGATGCTCTAGGGGCAATTTTCCCACTTCGCCCTCCCCGGCAGCGGCGCGCACCTATCGAAAATCTGGGCGCACGCTGCCGACGATCTGCCAACCGAGCTAGCTGGACGATCACGGGCTCCTGCGATGTCTTCTCGATGAGCAACACTCTCCTGCCAAGAACGCAAAGTCAGGAAAACTGTCCAACGCTCTGTGAGGTAACCCGGACCCACGATTCCCTTCTATTGCCCGGCTGCACCTTCTCTGGTCAGTGGGTCTTCTTTCTCTCCCCATTTACACTGATCTCGAAGAACAGATTGTTTACTTTGTGCTGTGTTCACCCCAAATTAATTGCTACAAAACTGAATTTTCCACTTTGGGTGAGAAAGAACTTGCATTTATATAGCGCCTTTCATGACCTCAGGACGTCCCAAAGCGCTTTACTGCTAATGAAGTATAGTCACTGTTTTAATGTAGGAAATGTGGCAGCCAATTTGCGCACAGCAAGGTCCCACAAATAGCAGTGTGATAATGACCAGGTAATTTGTGTTTTAGTGATGTTGGTTGAGGGATAAATATTGGCCCAGGACAGAGAGAACTCCCCTGCTCTTCTTCGAAATAGTGGCTGTGGGATCTATTATGTTCACCTGAGAGGGCAGACGGGGCCTCGGTTTAACTCCTCATCCGAAAGGCGGCACCTCCGACAGTGTAGCTCTCCCTCAGTACTGCCCTGGGAGCGTCAGCCTGGATTATGGGCTCAAGTGTCTGGAGTGGGGACTTGAACCCACAAACGTCTGACTCAAGAGGTGAGAGTGTTACCCACTGAGCCACAGCTGCCTGCCAAAAGAGTCAGTAATGGCAAATCCCCAGTGGCCACTCAGAAAGGGTGCAACACAAACAGTGAGGGGATTCCCAGTTACCTTTCCCATATCCGCACACAGTGCCCTTCACTGTTCTCTAGGACCCCGAGTATCCAGTCATGGACTGGTATTGCTGGAGCCCAGAGTTCTGTGTCTGTCTGTCTCTTTCAGTCTCATGCTCTCTCTGCCTTGCTCTCTCCATCTGTTTGTCCCGCTCTCTGTACCTCTCTCTCTCAATCTCAATCTATTGGCTGAGACGTAAAACCGAGGCCCCATCTGCCCTCTCAGGTGGACGTAAAAGATTCGAAGAAGAGCAGGGGAGTTCTCTGGCCAATATTTATCCATCAACCGATATCACTAAAAAAAGAGATTATCTGGTCATTAATCTCATTGCTGTTTGTGGGATCTTGCTGTGTGCAAATTGGCTGCCGTGTTTCCTACATGACCTCAGTGGAAATAAAAATTGGGTAGGGTAAAACAAACGGCCAATTCATTATCACCCGTTTTACACTAATGCACAAAGTTAAAATTACCCCGCGTCCCCGACTTTCTTTGACTGTTTCCCTTCCCGGTGTTTCTCTCTCTCTCTGACTCTTTCCCGCTCTCTCTCCGACTCTCCATGTCCCTGTCTTTCTCTCTGACTCTGTGTCCCTGTCCCTCTCTGACTGTCTCTCTCTCACTGCCTCACTCTCCCCCTACCTAGCTCCTTCTACGTCACTATCTCTCCGTGTCCCTCTCCCTCTTGAGGGAAAAAGTGCTGGGAAGCCTTCATTAATACACCCACCCCTCAGTCCCACCAAGTAGGGGAGCAAGCTGAAGGTCAGATTTTGACTGCAGTCTGACTGTGCGATGCGAGAGTTCTGTCAGCTTATTGATATGAATTAGCCCTGCGACAGGGACACGAATATTAAATCATCCAGATAAGAGGGGCGAGTACCGTCACCAGGCAAAGAGACAAAGAGAGACAGCCAGGCAGAGAAAGAGACGGGGAGATAAGGAAAGAGAGGGAGACAGAGAGATAATAGATAGAGACAGAGGGAGAGAGAGCGAGGAAGACTGGGACAGAGTCAGCAAGAAAGAGAAGAGCAGGAAGAGAGAGACATTGTGAAAGGAAGCAATACGCTAGCAGGGGCTGAGGCCTCTTATTCTGAGGGCAGTATATTCAGACAGCTCAAACCTCGATACGTGTTTTTCATTCCAGACCATAGCACTCCCTTTACCAGCCGGTAAATCAGAAAATCATTATTTTTTTATTTTCCTTTTTCCCTCCCGTGAATTCTCTCTCCATTGGGCTGTGAAACTAGTGCTCGCTCCACAGAACAAGGCACTTTCATTTTCCGTTAACTCTTTCATAACGACTTTTTTTTTTAAACACGGTGTGTGCGAGTGTGGGTTTGTGTGTGTGTGTGGGGCATGTGTATGCGAGCATGTGTGTGAGTGTGTTATGTGGTGTGTGTGAGTGTGAGCTTGTATGAGTGCGTGAGCAAGTGTGTGCGAGCGCAAGCTTGTATGCACTTGCGCATATGAGCGTGTGCGCAAGTGTGTGTGCGAGCGTATGTGTGCGTGCATTTGTGAGCATGTGAGCGAGTGTGTGCGAGTGCGAGCACAAGTATGTGCATGTGAGCATGTGTGTAAGCAAGTATGTGTGAGTGAATATGTGAGCATGTTTCATTTCACCTACCCGCCCCAGTGCTCGGTCAGGTGCCAGGTATCAAGTTTGGGGGGGGGGGGGGGGGGAAATGAGGAGGCACCAGATTTCTAAAGTGAGCGAGCAGGTGGGTAACCATCCAGGTACCCCCTCCCCTCACCCCCTACCCCGTGTGGCTTTGCCCAAAATCCCATACAGTATACAAGGTAGGGGTCTATCCGTGATAGCGTCAAATCTGCGTGTTACCGAGAGGAGGTAATAAACTGCAGTCAGACTGATCCTTTTACCACCCAAGCATGATGAGGTACCACATGAGGAGCAGAGATTGTTACATAGGCAAAAGTGGCAGCCATTTTACTCTGGGAAAACCCACAAATACCAGGGCTAAAAGGGTTAAATTATAAGGACAGGTTGCATAGCCTAGGCTTGTATTCCCTCGAGTATAGGAATGATCTAGAATCATAGAATCATAGAAGTTACAACATGGAAACAGGCCCTTCGGCCCAACATGTCCATGTCGCCCAGTTTATACCACTAAGCTAGTCCCAATTTCCTGCACTTGGCCCATATCCCTCTATACCCATCTTACCCATGTAACTGTCCAAATGCTTTTTAAAAGACAAAATTGTACCCGCCTCTACTACTGCCTCTGGCAGCTCGTTCCAGACACTCACCACCCTTTGAGTGAAAAAATTGCCCCTCTGGACCTTTTTGTATCTCTCCCCTCTCACCTTAAATCTATGCCCCCCCTCTAATCGAGGTGTTTAAGATGATTAAAGGATTTGATGGGGTAGATAGAGAGAAACTATTTCCTCTGGTGGGGGGAGTCCAGAACAAGGGGGCACGACCTTAAAATTAGAGCCAGGCCGTTCAGGGGTGATGTCAGGAAGCTCTTCTTCACACAAAGGGGAGTGGAAATCTGGAACTCTCTCCCCCCAAAAAAAGCTGTGGATGCTGGGGGTCAATTGAAGCTCCAAAGACTGCAATTTTTGTTGGGTAAGGGTATCAAGGGATAGGGAGGAAAGGCAGGTAAATAGGTTTGAGGTACAGATCAGCCGTGATCTAATTGAGTGGCGGGACAGGCTCGAGGGGCTGAATGGGCCTCCTGCTCCTGAGCTCCAGACATCTGCAATCCTCAAATGGTGCCCCAATTCAGGGTCCAAGTGGGGGCGCGGAGCTGGTACCCCAAGACCCCTGCTGCACCGTGCACACCCTTTCAGAATTGCCCATGTTGGCAACACCATGAGAATGCTCGTAATGTATCCGCGTCCCGATTTCCACGGGTTATTGGGTCTTTGCTGTTCCCCTTGATAAGCTAAAACTTGCCTCACCCCAACCCTTTGAACTCAATGCTTTTTCATTTAAACGTGCACTTAGTTCCAAAATAAAACGCAGATCCGCGACTCTTTAGCTGCGCCCACGGTGCAGGCGCTGAGTGCGGAAACTTTGTGTTATCGCACAGAGGGAACGGGCAGCAGGGCCCAAGGGGGATCTTTCGATTTCAAACCATCTCCATGTGTACACTTTTGGGATGAGGCTGTATGTTCTATGGACATAACAAGTGCACCACCTAGTGTCTGGGAAATCCGTCCTAAGACATGCATGAGGTGCGTGCAGGAGCCCTAATCTTAGATTTATAGATATTAAATAGAAGGACAGACAGAGAGAGACACGCACACACAGAGGGAGAGAGAAAAAAAAGAGAAACAGAGTGAGAATGCAACAGAGGGAAAGGTTAATAGAGAGAGAGGGAAAGGGAGAAGAACTGAGAAAGAGAAACAGATCAACAAGTGAAAGAGAGAAACAGAGATAGACAAAGATAGAGAGAGGCCGAGAGACAAAGAGAGGGGGAGAGAGAAAAAAAAACAAAGACAGAAGAGAGAGCAGAACAGAAACAGACAGAAATTGAGAAAGGGAGACGGGGAAAGGGAGAGGAACAGAGAGAGACAAAGTTAGAGGCAGAGACAGGAAGAGAGTGAGAGGTGGATACAGATCTCAACCTGTGACAGCCTTGTTTGTTTCACATTTTCCAAAGTATAAAATATAAATTTATCATCAATTTTCAAATTCTCATTATTCTCTACTTATTAAATGATTCACTTGTAAAGCTGAAGGTGCCTCCCCCAGCAATGCTTTCTCCCCACCCGCGTGAGCTTGATTTAAAACCCGCTAACCCATTCTTTTGAGGCAATTTCTGGGGCTCGGACAGAGGGATCACAGAGCAATTGACACACCTTGACCGTGTCTGGACCACTCTGTCACATCCCTCCCAGAGCCAGGCTGAGGGGGGAGATCTGGGATCAGGTCGATTAGCTCCTAACCTCCCAGGCTGAGAATGCTATGTGGCCCATGACACATTGGATAGAAAGAAGGAACTTGCATTTATATAGCACCATTCATGGCCTCAGGACGTCCCAAAGCGCTTTACAGCCAATTAAGTACTTTTGAAGTTTAGTCACTGTTGTAATGTAGGAAACGCAGCAGCCAAATTGCACACAGCAAGATCCCACAAACAGTAATGTGATAATGACCAGATAATCTGCTTTTTAGGTGCTGGTTGAGGGATAAATATTGGCTCAGGACACTGGGGAGAACGCCCTTGCTCTTCAAAATAACACCAAGGGTTCTTTTACTTCCACCTGAGGGTGGACGGAGCCTCGGTTTAATGTCTCATCCTAAAGACGACACCTCCAGCAGTGCAGCACTCCCTCAGTATGGGCACTGAAGTGTTAGCCTTGAATACTTTAAACAAAGGTTACTGAAGGAAACAAAAACTGCTGCACGGCAAAAGAGTGAAAAGCACAAATTTGGAATTAGGAGGAAACTTTAGGAGCTGAGTTTATCCTACAGGTAAGGTATGCCACCTGGCGGTCATTTTATGAACTGACAAAGTATCCCAGCTCTGACAGGCAGATCTCAACTCTCTTCTTTTCCTCATTATACAATATCCCATAATATAGTAGTACTCTCAGAATGGATTTTCCTTTGACGTGGCAGGTAAAGGAATTTAGTACATTGGCGGTGGGTTTGTTGGGCTGAATATCCAATGCTTATTTAATGTTCATATCCAACAACTTGCATTTATATCGCACCTTTAACGTAGTAAGATGTCACAAGGCACTTCACTGGAGCGTAATCAGACAAAATATTGACACCTAGCCAAAGAAGGAGACATAAGGACAGGTGACCAAAAGCTTGGTCAAAGAGTTAGGTTTTAAGGAGAGTCTTAAAAAGGAGGGAGAGGCGGAGAGGTTTAGGGAGGGAATTCCAGAGCTTAGGGCCTAGACAGCTGAAGCCACAGCCGCCAATGGTGGGGCAAAGGAATTGGGGGATGTAGAAGAGGCCAGAGTTGGAGGAACGCAGAGATCTCAGAGGGTTGTAGGGCTGGAGGAGGTTAGAGACTGAGAGGGTGTTTTGTGGGTGCGCGATTATTACTGACCCACTGAGTTGCCTCTCCCAGCTCCCACGCTGGCTCAGTTGGTGCAAGCAGAGTGTAACTGATCCACAAGAGGTCAAAAGTTCCCAGTTGGAGTAGCAGGAGTATTACTACTACAACAACTTGCATTTATATAGTACCTTTAATGTAGAAGAAAGTCCCGAGGTACTGAATGGGGTATAAGGAAAAGATGGATGCTAAGGAGATATTAGGAAGAGCGTTCAAAAGATTTGACAAAGAGCTGGGTTTTAAGGAAAATCCTTAAAGGGCGATAGGGAGATGGAAGAGCAGAGGGATTTAGGAAGGGAATTCCTGAGTGTAGGGCCCAGGCAGTTGAAGGCATGGCCGTGACAATGGTGGAGCGAAGGGCGGTGGGGGGGAATGCAATGGAGGAGGTCACAGAGATAACAAGGCATGAAACCACATAGGGATTTAAACACGAGGTCGAGAATTTTAATTTGGAGGCGTTGGGGGACTAGGAGCCAATGTAGGTCAGTGGGCACAGTGGGTGATGGGTCAACGGGACTTGGCACGAGTTAGGGTACGGGCAACAGAGTTTTCGATGAGCTGAAGTTTGCAGAGGGTGGAAGATGGGAGGCCAGCCAGGAGAACATTGGAATAGTCGAGTCTGAAGTTGACAACGGCATGGATGAGGGTTTCAGCGGCAGATGAGCTGAGGCAGGGCGGAAACGGGCGATGTTACAGAGATGAAAGTAGGTGGTCTTAGGATGGAGAGGATAAGTTGATCAGATGCCAAAGTCACAGTCTGGTTAAGCCTGAGCCAGAGGGCAAGTAGGGAGCTGGAATCGGTGGTGACAGTATGGATATATGTCAGAGATCAAGATCGAGAGACAGTGGAAGAATCTATTTATATTAGGTTCCATTTTATATTAGCTCTATAGTTAAACACATAGAAACTAAGCATCTGCAAATGTAGCTGGCAGGCAATATCTGTAGAATATCAACAAATCTGTAACTGTCATCGTATAAAATAGCCTTGGATAATTTTAATCTTCTCATGGATACATTTATTCACATGGATATGTTTATTCTTTTCTGTACATGTAAATAGAGAAAGTGGTTTACGTTAATATGTTGAGCTAATGATACCTAATGTAGAAACCAAGAGCGAAGGTCGTGGAGAAGGTGATATAATGGCCTCTGAGCTGAGCTTAAAAGTAATTGGAAAGAGAGAGTGAGAGAGCGAGAGACAGTTGAGAGAGAGAGAGCGCTCAACTAACTAACGTGCTGTTCTCTGGCACCATCTTATGTAATCTTGGTGTTGACCATAAGTGTGTCTGTTCATTTAACCCTTAATAAACCTCTAAGCCTTTGACTCCATGTTTGGAACTCGTTCTTGGCACTTAGGCACGGGGCTGCAACCTTTGTCTATGTATTATTACAAAAATACGTTCCCAACATGAGGCTTGAAGGCGACAGCTTCATTCTTCCTGAGGTTTTGCTGGAGGAAATCGTGGCTTGTCCCACAATACGATTAGCCTGGGAGCCCCTGAACTTTGGGGTGGGAGGGAGGGGGAAGAAAATCGATCAGGGTTTGCTGCACAGTGAGTCCTACTGGAAAGTGTGCACATGTACGAGCATCAGGCTCTGATATAGAGGCACCCACAGTGCTGATACCCACTGTCTGGGTCTACACATCAGGAATGGCCAGTTGATGGCACCGTCACTTTTGGAACATACCCCACATCGGAAGCGGCAGCACAATCCAATATAAAAGAAAGAGCTTGCATTTACATAGCGCCTTTCACCACCTCAGGATGTCCCAAAGTGGTTGACAACCACTGAAATACTTTAGAAGTTGTGTAATGTAGGAAACGCAACCGCCAATTTGAGCACTGCAAGGTCCCATAAACAGCAATGTGATAAAAAAAACAAATTATCTGGTCATTTAAGGTGATGGTGGTTGAGGGATAAATATTAGCCAAGACACCAGGAAGAACTCCCCTGCTCTTCTTCGAAATAACACCATGGGATCTTTTACGTCCACCTGAGAGGACAGCGAGGGCCTCGGTTTAATGTCTTATCCGAAAGATGGCATCTCCGACAGTGCAGCACTCCCTCAGCACTGGCAACGGGTGTGTCAGTCTGGGTCATATGCTCAAGTCTCTGGAGTGGGACTTGAACCCACAACCTCCTGACTCAGAGGCAAAAGTGCTACCACTCAGCCACAGGTGACACCTTTTGTGATGCCTTACACTGTCGACTATGTTTAACTACACACGAGTTATTTTGTGAATTGGCACTGATAAACCAATTTTACCCTTTCACCCCGGCACCCCATGGTGTCACCAGCCCTTCTGGGATAGTGCACCATAGGTGCCAGGAACCAGCCAGTATCTTGCCTAAATGGCCATTCCACGTGTGCAAGTCCTGACAGTGAACTCGCCAGCCTATTTAAAAGGTAATTAAGCAATATTCCAGTCCCACATTGCCACAGTTTAACATGGTTTGTTGTCTTTTACAAACAGTGTTCTCACCTCTCACCCTCTCCCAGTCCCAGCATGATCCACTGCATCTTGTGAATCACTTACTTATGGTTATCCCTGCAATCCTGTTCTCAGCCCAATATTCATCCAGCTCTTCTGTTTTGAAGGAGTTAATTAGCACAGCATTTACCATTGATTCACTAGCCTGAATAGGAAGGGTACTTCCCATCTATAGTCTCTTTTGACTCATTAATTTAACATCTGTGCCTTCTATTCTCACAGTCCAAGTTAAATAACATTTAAAGACTTGGATCATTCTGTCCTACCTGATCACCTGGCAATGTAGTGTTGGGCAGGAGTCCAATTCCCTGGCAGTGTAGCATTGGGTGTGGATCTAATTCCTTGGCAATCTAATATTGGATACAAGTCCAACTCTCCTTGCCAATCTAGTATTAGGTAGGGAGTCCAATTCATTGGCAGTCTAGTGGTGGGTATATGTTCAATTCTTTGGCAGTCTAGCATTGGCTATGTCAGTCTTGTCAAACTATTATCGAATAATCTTGCAGTCAGTAATATTGTTCTCAATGCTGGAGAGATTAAGACTCCTTGACAAAGATGTAAAATCGTCTGTTAAGTGATTCTTCTCTGGCCTCGAACCTTTCCTTCTCCATTCCAACCTTTCATGTCTCAATTTAATCAATACTACTATGATCAGTGCTCCTCTGAACTTCTCATTCTTCCTAGGCACCAAATATGCTGCCCCCTCACTTTTCTTCCAACTGCATCCTCCAAGTGCGGTTTTGAGCCACAAGACTGTTTCCTATTCTAATTCTTGAAAACTGTGGAACTCCCTTCCCCTCTCAGTTCTTTCTTCCTCCTACAAACTTCAGGCTTTTAAAACACAACCAGCAGTCAACAAAAAACACCTTCCTGTTTTACCTTGTCTGCTCTTATAAGAATGTGGAACTCGCTACCATGAGGAGTAGTTGAGGCGAATAGCATAGATGCATTTAAGAGGAAGCTAGATAAACACATCAGGGAGAAGGGACTAGAAGGATATGTTGATAGGGTCAGATGAAAGAGGGTGGGAGGAAGCTCATGTGGAGAATAAACACCAGCATGGACCTGTTGGGCTGAATAGCCTGTTTCCGTGCTGTAGATTCTATGTAATTCTATCCTCTTCAATCCTGGTCAGGTCCTGCATGACTGGCCCTGATCTTGGGTCTCATGGTCCAGTGTAGATACATATCCAGCCCCTCAACGCATCCAATTCTTCTCCCCTGGTTTAACAAAGGAGTTAAGCACAGCTCCTGAAGGAGCGCAACGGTTTATACCTGGTCAATGCTTCATGCTAAATGCTGTCACAAGAAACAATGACATCTAGACCAGTGCACAAAGTGTATGGATAGCCCCAACAAAAGAACACATTTAAATAGCACCGTTCAGGTCCTCAAGACGTCCCAAAGTGTTTTACAGCCAATTAACTACTTTTGAAGTGCAGTTCCTGTTATGTGGCACACAGCAATATCCTACTAACAGCAATGAGATAAATGTCCAGATAATGTTTTTAGGTGTTGATTGAGGGATAAATGTTGACCAGGAACAAGAACTCCTCTGCTCTGCTTCAAATAGTGGTCGTGTGATCATTTACGTCCGCCTGAAGGGGCAGACGGGTCCTCGGTTTAACATCTTAGCCGAAAGTCCTGAGAGCGTAGCTCTCCCTCAGTACTGCAGTGAAGTGTCAGCTGAGATTATGTGCTCAAATCTGGGGAGTAGGGCTTGAACCCACGACCTTCTGACCTAGAGGATGGAGCTCTATCACTGAGCCACGGCAATTATAGTATCGTGAGCAGCAAATCGGGAAGCAATACTGCTGCCAATGGTACAAGAAACAATTACATCAAGAGCACCTCACTGTGATTCCATTTTTATTTTAGTTCATTTTCCCTCCAATTTTCTTTCCTCCTCTCCAGCACAAGCTGACTCACACTCCAGCTACTCAGTTACTTCACCCAAATTATTATTTTTCACGTGAGGTCTAGGCAGTGCGCCTCAGAAGCCTAGTTGAGTGTTCGGCATATCACTGCAGCACCCAATCCAGTCCTCACGTGACCTCGATCAGGAGCGGGAACCTGGCTAATTTCTCTTTCCCCCCCCCCTCCCCCCCACCCACCCCAACTACCTCTAGCTCAGAGTCTGCCAACACTCTCAATATCGGTTCATATATGGAAAATAAGTGAGGTGCTGGCAAGGCCACCAGTGTCTATGGAACTGTCCACTCTCAAGGACCCAACACCAAATCACCTACATATGCCAAGAACAAAAGTGGACCCAGCACAGCCACAAGATACACCACTTCCAGCCTTCTCTAGTCTGAGCAACATCCATTTACTCCTATGTTTCCTTTCCTGTCAACCAATTTTCTATCCATGCTGCTACATTTCCTCTTATTCCATGCCCCTGAATCTAACCAGCCTTGTGAGACACCTCGCTGAACCCCTTCTGAAGACCCACACGCACTACATCTACTGCATTCCCTTCATCTATCCAATTGATCACTTCTTTGGTCAAAACACGGCTTATCTTTTAACAAATCTTTGCTGGCTGTCCTTGACTAACCCATGCATTTCTAAATGCTCACTAATTTTGGATTCTAAGTGTTTGCCCACAAACACTAATTGGATTATAGTTGCACAGTTTATCATTCTTGAACAAAGGTCTCACACTGGCTCCTCTCCAGTCCCGCTCTCAATTTGCATACTTGAGGAATGAAAAATAGAAGGCTTAAACTATCTACAGGCCCTATAGTTTTAATAGAGGGCCATCACCATCACTATGAATGCTGGGATAACTCTACTTCCGTATCTGTCACTGGCTTTCTCTCACTATTTGATTTTGCTCAGGCCCATGGAATGACTTTGGGCCAGCAGAACAAAAAAACAGCAAAACAGGGAACGCGTGTAAAGCCTCCAGATAAGGCAACTGAAGGGAGAAAGAGAAATAAGAGCGAGATGGAACAAACCTGCCTTTATAAAGAGCACTTTTACAGCCTCAGAACATCCCAAACTGTTTCAAAGCCAATTACTTTCAAAATATGGTCACCGTTCGTTTCCGGGCAAACGTGGCAGGCAATTTGCATATAGCAAGGTCCCATAAACAGCAATGAAATAAACGACCAGTTAATCCGCTTATTCAGTGATGTTGGGCGGGGGAGGAATGTTGGCCAAGACACCGGGAGAACTAACCTGCTCTTCTTCAAATAGTGCCACAGGATCTTTCACATCCGTCTAAGGAGGCAGCTAGGGCCTCGGATTAGCATCTCATCTGAAATTCGACACCTCCAACAAAGTAGTCCGCCCTCGGTACCACACTGAAGTGTCAGCTTAGATTATACACTCAAGTGTTGGAGCGGTGCTTGAAGCCACACCCTCAGGGGCAAGAGTGCCACCGAGCCAAGGTTAACACGTAAAGACAGGGAAACAAAAGTAGACCGATGAATATAATGTCATTTGATGGTCCTTGTGGCTCATATCAGACACAGGTTGACATCTGATGCATGCAGAAGCCAAAAGTAGGCGATGTGTCCGAAGCCCTCATCCGTGCTTTTGTTACCTCCAGACTCGACTATTAAAATACTCTCCTAGTCATGAGCTCATCCAAAACTCTGCTGCCCGTACCCTAATTCGCACCAAGTCCCGTTCACCCATCAGCCCCTGTGCTCACTGATCTACATTGGCTCCCGGTCAGGGAAAGCCTCAAATTTAAAATTCACATCTACGTGTTCAAATCCCTCCATGGCCTCGCCCCTCCCTATCTCTGTAACCTCCTCCAGCCCTACAACCCTCGGAGATCTCTGTGCTCCTCCAATTCTGGCCTCTTGTGCATCCCTGATTTTAATTGCTCCACTCTTGGCGGCCATGCCTTCAGCTGCCTAGGCCCTAAGGTCTGGAATTCCCGCCGTAAACCTCTCCCCTCCTTTAAGACGCTCCTTAAAACCTACCTCTTTGGCCAAGCCTTTAGTCATCCCTCCTAATATCTCCTTTGGGTCAGTGTCAATTTTTGTCTGATTACGCTCCTGTGAAGCACCTTGGGACGTCTTACTACATTAACAGCGCTATATAAATGCAAGTTCTTGTTGAAAACATCAGAGCTTATAATGGAATACCGATATTTCATTTGTACCAACTCCTAAAACACCACCACACATATTTTACATTTCATCTCTGCTTTTTAAAAAAAAAGAGAACCCTCAGTGAAAGGTCAAAGCCCATGGTGGACACAAACAAGGTAGAAAGGGAAGACAAAGTGAATCAAAGAAGAGCAGCTGTCAACTCCAAATTGGGATTTGAAAAGCCTTTCAATTGCAGGAAGACAACTGAGGGAGGTGAGGAGTTCCACAGCGTGGAGATCCTGGGGAAGGAGGAGTTAGAGTAGGACACAATTGAAACACCACTATACAGCAGTCAATGCTCAGAACAACAGGAAGATGCTGCGTGCCCTATCAGCACTTAACGGCAGAAACTTCACCAGTCATAAGCTGGACGAGAGGTTTGTGTGTGTGAGTGAGAGAGAGAGAACTAGAGTCTGATTACTTATATCACTGGAATGCCAACTGGAAACCAACCCGAAAAAGGATCTTCAGTTAATTTCAACACAGTCACAATTGCTTCATGTGGCTTTCATTTCCTTCTTACGAAAGCAGAAACTATGTTCATATAGCACATCACGCCATGTTTCAACACTCCAAAAGGACTTCATGTAATTACATTGCATAGTCAGTGTTATGTGGGTAAACAGGGCAGCCATTTTGTACACAAGATCTCTCAAATAGCACAGAAATAACCAACCAGTTAAATCAGTTTTTGCTGGCATTGGTTGAGGGTGAGAATGTTGGCCAGGTCACTAGGAGCATTAACAAGTGGCTATTCATCTCATTGAGCCTGCTCCACCACTTTTGTTAAGCAAGTCAGTCCTACCTTGTTAATCTCAATTCCATACCATTTGTCCACATCCCTCAAGGCTCACTTGCCAAGTATCTATCTCCCCTTTAAACACCTCCACTGGCTTTCAGTGTGTGTGCGGGGCGGGTGTGTCCCACATTCCCGCTATCCTTCACATGAAAGTTTCCTGGATTCACTTTTAATCAGTCTAGCTCAAATTCTAAGAATACATTCTTCAAGAACTAAAATTCATGCAGCTGAATTATTTTGCTCCTTTCTCTTCTGTCCTGAAGATATTGTCTGTGGCCTGGATTTTGTTCCAATAACTATCCACCCTCTGGTATCCCACCATAGCATCCATAGAAACAACCCCCTCAGAGCCTATCCTCATGCATTTTATTCTCTAGTTCCCCCTTATTAATTTCATAGCTCTCCTCTGTACTTTTTCCAGCTTAGCTGCATTCTTCCTGTACCATGGGTCCCAGAAATACACAAAGTACAACCACTCAATGTTTGAAGCAACACAGCCAAGTCTGTCATCACAACATCTAAAAAGCCAAACAGGAAGTCACTTGTAGCACCCTAATGCAACAGAGACCAGGAACTGAACTTGGGATTTTCCGGCCTCCATGGGCCAATATCATACAATTCCCATTAAGGCTGCTGTAACTTTCTCTATCAGGAACTGGACTGTCTTAGCTTTGCATTCTGCAACTTTCAAGGTACATAGTTTTGCTGAAGGCTGCAATCAGACTGCACGATTAACTGAGTTCCACCAGAACCAGATCTTCTTCAATCAATACAGAGCTCAACGCAATTGCAAACTCCACCACTGCCTGGATCTTTGGCTAGGGAGAGGTTGGATAGACTGAGACTTTTTTCCCTGGAGAGTAGGAGGTTAAGGGGTGATCTTATAGAAGTCTATAAAATAATGAGGGGCAGAGATAAGGTAGATAGTCAAAATCTTTTCCCAAAGGTAGGGGAGTCTATAACAAGGGGGCATAGGTGAGAGATACAAAAGGGTCCAGAGGGGCAATTTTTTCCACTCAAAGGGTGGTGAGTGTCTGGAACGAGCTGCCAGAGGCAGTAGTAGAGGCGGGTACAATTTTGTCTTTTAAAAAGCATTTGGACAGTTACATGGGTAAGATGGGTATAGAGGGATATGGGCCAAGTGCAGGCAATTGGGACTAGCTTGGTGGTATAAACTGGGCGACATGGACATGTTGGGCCGAAGGGCCTGTTTCCATATTGTAAACTTCTATGATTCTATGATTCTACCAGAGGAAACCTTCCGGATAAAGGGTGCGCGTGAACGATTGGACCTGGTCTCCCCTCAATCAGTTGCAACATGATGAAATGACACTCAACACCGATGCTATATCCGCACAGCCTTAAGTCAGCACTCCGGACTGGAGTCCCACCCACTCTTCCCCTCCCTCCCTCCCTCCCTCCCTCCCTCCCTCCCTCCCTCCCTCCCTCCTCCTCCTCCCCCCCACCACCACCAAACCCCTTGTCCACTTAAAAAGTGGGAAATAATGTAAACAGAGGGCTGAGACAGGTCACATTAGAAAATTTATCGAATGCTAAACAGTAGTTTGGCAGATTTATACTTGCAGAAATAGTGATCATTTGGTTCTCATTATATATATATATATATATTTAAATACATTACAGAGTATACAGTGCTTTATCAGAACAGTACATTACAGAGTCAGTGTCCAAGCAAAATGAAAAATAAGCAATTTAAACTGGCAGAAACATTAATTGTTAACAGTTCCTCTGATGAGTTATGTAGATGGTCCAATAAAGCTTAGTAGTGTTACACTGAGGGCCCATGCTTGGCATATCCCTGCAGAACGTTAGTTAGTATGTATTTGTACTAAACACAGCAATTCGGAGCTTAAGTGAAAGTTTCTCCTTACATTCCCTTGGTGCCAATAACAGGTTTTTAACTGCTATGTTACTGGTCACAAGCAAGTCAAGCTCCCTGCCAGGAGACAAAAGCGAGATTAACTGGAAGGAGGAGCCAACAGATTCAGGCGCCATGGACTTGAACCAATTTTTAACTCCTTCACCAAAGGGGTGGAGGAGGAAATTGGGAGGTCAAGCCCCAAGCAAGAATGTTGAGGACTCTCCCAATTATGCTGGAATTTGAGCCCCATTCCTGACTCAGGACTGCCTGAGGAAGTGGAGAAATCACACATGGTCCATTGGGTGGGATGCCAAGGAGTAGCACTACTGACCATCCAGAGGCCCCTCGCACACCAGACCATTGCGGAAGGGACAGGCAGCCAGTGGGTTACATTCCCTTTCTAGTTTGCAGCTTAAATGGGTAACACCTTCAGTCAGAGAAACCAATTCCGTACCTCAAGCCAAAACCAATGCTACGACGGTACCTATACCATGATTCCCCACATTGAGTAATTAACCTGCCCAATGTTGTTGCCCAGTTACTTGCATGACTTGACCTTCGACCAGTGTACAGCCACCACAAAGCTTGTGCGTTCAATGACAGAAAAAGTTGACAATTTAATTAGAAATTGGGTTGAGAGTTTACTCCTTTTGTGTAAGGACTCTTCCTCACTACCCACTTCCTCCACATAAGTGTTCAGTCACTGAAGATTGCCAGACAGCATGGGTGAAATCAGTGGCAGTTTGAAGCAGCTCACCTCGCATTGGCTAAAACATCTTAACGGGGGTTTCATGACCATCAGTTCCCCGGCTAGCCAGAAGTAATGCACGGCCGTAGAGTTTTTACAGAGCAGGTGCAATAAAACGGGCGTGAATAGAACTAAAGTATCAGGCTCCCCACAAAAACAGGTACCAGCCAAAGCCACGCAGACCCGAGGTCCTACAATTAGACCCCAGTCTGTGCAGAGTTAGCAGATTTCAACTGGTATTGGTAAGGAGGTCCAATTGACCCCTGCTCAACCAAGGTGGGAGAAGAAAAGCAATCCGGATTTCCACTAAACGCTAAGGACCCATGGGGACATTGGATGAGGACAGGAGCAGGGTCACACTCAGCTATGATGTTCACTCCCACGGTTGAACAGCCTGCCAATGGTCACCATCGAGGCTCAGGACCAATTATGGAGGAGTTCGTTCCCGCGGGGGGGGGGGGGGGACACGACACTGCGGGCTGGAAAAGGTATGGGAAAGAAAGTTAGGATCGGGAAAAAAGTTAGCAAAAAAAAGCCTGGGAGCACAATATAGTTAGCATCTGCCCCTCAACAAGTAATGTTGCTTTATTGGTATTGGGGCCACTAGTTGAGGAGCAACAGCTTTGCATTTGGATGAGATTTCTATCCGAGGGTGAGAAGTCAGTTACCGGAGTCCACAGTACCCCTGCTTTCCCCCTCCTCACCCCATGATAAGGTTTGAGCAGCAATCGCGACGGAGCAGGTACAACACGGTGGCAGCTAGGAAACCGGAGATTCGAGACCAACAACTTGCCATCCGCAGAGGTGCGAGTGGGACAGAAAGGGTGGGGAGTGGGAGAGTCTTAAAACATTGTGGGCACAGCTTCTGATCAATCAGGTAACCAAGTCATACCCATGCGATAAAAACACACTGCAGGTCCCTCAATGTTTGAAGATTAAAAAACACTGGTTAATGTTTTGGGAAGAGCCCTCGTCAACATGAGTTGAGACTCCACCCTAAACTATACCTCTCCCCTCTCCCCCCAAGATGCTGACAGACCTGCTGTGTTACTTCCAGCAATTTGTTTAAATTTTAGTATTTGAATTTTTATTTTTTAATAAAAAGATGGAACTTTACACCTCCCATCTTAGGAAGTTCTGGCCTCTTGCTTGGGGTGGGGGGGGAAGAGAAGGGAAATTCGGGAGAAAGCAAGGAGGGAGAGAAGAAGTCTACTAGTTAATAAAAGACTGATAGTGACAGTTAACTAAAATTTAAATCTCTAAGAGCTCGTCAAGTGATCGGGTTTATCGACAGTGTCCTTTCCACCTGGACCCAGACTAAAGTAAACATTCCTTCACTAAATCCCAAGATACAATGCTATCTTCTGCAAACAAAATCCTCCAACACCAGCTCATGCTCCTGTGAATTGTCGTTTTAAAGATAGCTCCAATATAGCAAGCTGCAAACTTTTTTTGTAAACCAGTCACAGATTGCAAAAAAAACTGGACACAATGCTGTATTTCAACACGTTTGGCAACCTGTTAACGGCTGACTAGGGGCGTGCAACCCAAGAATACACCTCAAAGGAATCAGATGACAAATCAAACAGGGCAAGTGAATTGCTCAGATCCCAGCATTCCCGATACATCTGGAATCTTATATAAAAAGAAATTGCAGCACTCAGGCAGCGAGTTGCTCTACACACACACACACAAACGTGGAAATGCATGGGATCTTTACGGGATGTCAGACTGCACCGAATTATCCCAACGGTGATGGGGTTTGAGCAGCAGGCAGTGCGCGCTGATCCCTGGCACGTTCCAGCTTTACGCACGCACCTGCGACTTTAAACAAAACATTTTTTTCAATCCATTACTTTTTCTCTCACTCTTTACCACAGTACTGTAACTGTTGAGTCTTGCTGCACGCTACTCAGTTAGGAGATAAAGTCTAGAAAGGGGTGGAAACAGGGACAGAGGTTTCTACTGAAAAACTACATATTTAGGCATAAGCAGCCAGATGGGCATCATCTCTAGACAAACTAAAGGAAAAAGAAAAGTACCTCCCTACCTATTAAGTTGCGTTGGGCGAGATAATTCACGTGCGATGCTCACAAGTGAGTTACACTTAGATCTGCAGGCAGAGATTTAAAACTATTACATGGAGAGCAATCAGTATACCACTCGTAAAATCTGCCACGTTAAAATCAATTTTTCTTGCCAGGAGACCAATGTGAACTGCCGGTCGGAATCACGCAGCTGCTTTTAATTTTTTTGACACATTCGGCAGGGGATGCCCGGGAGAAGCACGAGAAAACTCAAAACGCTGGCCGGGGAGTACACAGGTCCACCCAACTCACGGAACCACGCGGTGGTGGGGTCTGTTTTTAGTGAGGTCTGGTGGGACTGACCCCTTGGACTACACTTTACTGTGTTCCAATTCCTAAAATTAAATGCACGGGGTGGGTCAAAAATGAGCATTGCAAGGGAACCCACAAAAGAAAAGGGCAATATTGATGTGACTTTAACTGAACCCACAGCTCAAATTATTGCCCTTTACTCGCCCTCTCCTGACGATGCAGCTCCATGGTACTAACCTCAAGAACCTGACCCAGGTGGCCATGCTGCATCGACCAGCACAGTGTTATCAGGCTATTTGACCATAGAGGGCATCGCACCCAAGTTCAACAACCACACGCACTGTGATCAGGAGCAAGAATTTGGACAGGTTCTCTCCTTTCTAACCTGGGGCAGTTTCAGCACACCTCCCCCTCCCGCCCCCCCCCCATTATCCCAGCCTCCGTTGTATTAAAACTATGCAAATGTTGCATTTCAAGATTTAAAAATCACATAACTCGCCTAAAGATTTCCTAACTTTGTTTTCTCTCTTTCCCCCCCACCCCCCGAAATCATTAAATAATGCTGTGACTTGAGCTATTGCAAGAAAAAAAAAACCATGGGGTAATCATTTTAAAATCAGTCCTAACTGGACCAGAACGCAGAATATTTCAATGCATTTCATCGCCCCCGCCACAGCAGACGCACCTTCCCACAACCCTACCTCGAATCAGAACCACTTTTATACAGAACAAGCAGCAGCTACTTCCCGGGATAGTTGGTGAGGGAGGGGATCGATTATGCCAAGACATCCACAACAAGACGATTGCTTATGTTAAAACCTGGCGTTGGGTGCAACGATTCACTCTGGGCACCTAACCTTCCTCAGCTGCACATACAACAGAGGGAGAAGGGCATCGGATAAAAATATTCTATTGAGTATATTCTCGACACTACTCTATTATGGGTCTAACGTGTAGCGACGTGTTATCGTGTAACACACAGTGTTCCATGCTGTGTACTTTCTGTACTGTGTTCTCCCAGAGGGAGATAAAGTACAAATGATCAGCTGAAGCTGAGTGCTGACAGACCTATAGAGTTTGCAATCATCCGTCTATGCTGCTCTATTAATACCTTCTGCCCACTACTACTCAAAATGACATTTAAAAAAGAGGGGACACTTGCTTGTATGAGGATGTGACTCGTGCAAATGTCAAACATTTCCCCAGCAGGAACAAACTGAGGGCTTTGCGCTGTGCATTCAATCTTTCCTTTCTTAATCATCACCCAGCTGTGTGTCCTAAGCTTGACAAATATTTTACGTGAGGTGCAGGGGGGAGAAATGGGTGAGTGGGGCTTCAGATTTTTCTTCACATTGGCTAACTAGCTCCAGTTTACACTGAACAGAACACAGCTGAAAACAATGTCAGTCAGCTCAGTCACCAGTATGGCACATGGAAACAAGCAAACATCTTTAACTTTGGGTGTTTCGCTTCTTGTGTGATAATGATACATCCCTGCTACCATCACCAATGACAGACCATTGACCTGTGTTGTTATACAGCTCAAAAACATTCCCTCCAGACACTACCCAGAATTTGGGTGGATGAAATCTGTAATGGTACCACTGGCTGCTTTTCACCCATCAAGTGAATACAGAAGGAAGATTTGAGAGGCTCAATATTGTTTCGTGGTACCTTGGTGATAACCCAACCAGTGCAAAAACAAGACCGTGACCTGGTGATTGAACTGACGATACAGAGGTCAGCACGCACTTAAACTGGAGAGAAGCCCAAGCCAAGCAAGTCAGATTTAGCTGCAAGATATTCTCCGCTTTTTAAACATATATAAAAGGGCGGATTTTATTTGGACCTCTTGACAGTCAAGGGATCAACATGACCGCCCAGGTCACTTGGCTAAATTCACACTAACCAGTCTCATTCCCTCCCTATAACCATATTAGTAACCAGGCAGTGTTTCTCTCCTCCCCCCACCCCCCCAAACACATTCAGTTGTGAATGAGGGGTAGCCAGAATTCTCCATTGCCTCTCTCCATACTCAATCCAGTCAACAGGTAGTTAGTTATTGATAACCATGCAAGATTTTGTCTTCCTCTATCCCTCTCCCAGTATATTAAACTTAAGTTTCACAGGAAGTCCTGAACTAATATATAGGTATGCACCTGCAGACTTACTGGTAGTAGAAACTTTTCTTGCTACTTTAATTGCAGCTGTTCCATCTCTTGTGCACAACCTCCATTGCTGAGAGTAGGCATCCCCCAAAATGTTGCCAATGTTCCCCTTGCACAGATAGGACTTGTTCCCATTATGTGCTTCTCCCTTTCTCCTTGCTAAGAAATGACCACCCTGGGCAGTCTGGTTCCTGGGATGTATGCGTGGGGAGGGGGGAGGAAGCTGGTAACTGCCAAGAACGAAAACCGAAACAGGAAAACCAACACTACTTTTTTCTTAAAGTGGCCACACATGCGCAAAATGGAGGCCGACCACATCCAGTTAAAACAGGCTGGCTTTCCATTCACACGTGCACAAGTGAAGAGTTTTGCTTATGCACGCTGTTTGCGTGTACTTTTAAAAAAAAGTGTCAAAAAAGTTTAAATGGTTTTGGGCTGAGCAAAGGGCAATACCCCACGCACCCTCCACATGGCTGTGGCTGGGGGCTGAGCTGAGAGTTGAACGTACTTCGGTTCCACTCCTCAGCCCTGTGGAACAGTGCCGTCCCACTGCGCTTTAAGTTTTAAAGAGCCAGTGACAGATGCCAGTAAGTGCCCAGATCTCCGCCTTATAACGCTTGGATTACCTCAATTCAGTAGAATACTCCCCGTTAAAAACGGCTCATAATTGCCATTTAACAATGACTGTTGCAGCAGAGGTTCTCAATCGTTCAGCATTCGTCACCTGCTTTCAGCCAGCAACCCAAGTCAACCCTGAAGCAGGTTCACCCTCAGTGCAAGTTTACAAGAGCACCCTGCACCACTACCCCCCCCCCCCGCCCCCCCAAAGATAATTAAGTTTATTAAGCTGCAGGATAACTGAAAGGATGCACCGATGTAGGAGTCGGCACGTTTTATTTTAAGGGCGAGAGTGCGAACCAGTCCAGGGTAAATTGACGCATCCACTGAAACAACCGTGTTCAGTGCAGGGGCACGCCATTACTCGTCAAGGGTGTCAATCTCTGAACAGCGATTTTTAACCATCTTTCTCTTTCCTCCACCCTCAAAATTACAGCTCCAACCAAGAACCGAGCAAGGCTGAGGCCCACATTTACTTTGCAGAAAGGGTAGCTCCACCTTGATCCATTTTACTTTTGGCTCACTAAGTGCCATGCTTATAGTGGGGAGGGGGAAAGAGTAGGCACCATCAGTTTGGTCCCCTTTCTGATTTCTTTTTCTCTCAAATGCAGGTCAGCCACAGTTGTTCAATCTAGCCATAAACAAACCTGGTCATAAAGATCTATTGTATTGTATTTCAGGCAACACTCTAAGGCAGGCTAGCTCTTGCATTAACCACCGGTTTCTAAAAAAAAATCACACACAAGTTTCCATCTCCTCTCGTAGCGCCCATTGGTCACTGCAGGAGGCATAATTCCTTTGTACGCGATTTTAAACAGTGCAGCTATCCACAAAAGCATTAAAGGAAATTAAATCCTGCAGGGTGCGATAGGCATCGGCTTCCAGGTAGCTCCCCATTTAAGAGGGCTATAGTTGGGTTTTGAATGTGCGGTATGGTGGGATGCCCATTGCTCTCTTCCCCCTCCTTTCACCACCCCCCCGCCCCCCCAAATTCCCCAGATGTTGGATTTCCCCACAGCAGCCCATTTTAAAGAAGCAAAGGCAGAGAAATGGGAGCAAAAGTCACTGGTCTCCTCGGTTTGGGGACCGAGAAAGTAGACTGTTTAAAAAGCAGACTCATTCACCTCCTGTTAAAATCCCACTCCCCTCGCTGCTCCAACAGGACACAAACTGGATTGGATTGGACTGGACAAAAAAGAAAAACGCATCCACAGCGGAAGGGCAGGGAAGAGGAACGAATTAGCAGTCTGAATCTGCTGAGCAGACTTGTGGGTCACAGCAAGGTGCCATGGTTAATGCCAGGCGAAGGGTGTACCGAGTACAGAGGGCAGCCGTCGAGGCCCTTGTGCAAAGTTTTTGCGTTAACCATTATTTTGGCTTTTTTTTTAAAAAAACAGTATTACATGCTAGATTGGCTTCTGATTACAGTTACAGATTATTTCTTGTTCACAATCAACCGGGCTATGTAGCTTGTACAGTCATTTCACATGCATACCATTCCCCCGTCCCCCTCTAAAACAGGTGTAGCGTAGAAAAGTGGAAGGCTGGGGAAGGGGGAGGGGGAAGAGAAGTGTTTCAGCTCCAGCCATAACTGCACTATATAGAGAACCGTATATTCATGCCGCAGATTCAAGGCAAAAGGCTCCAGGTCAGTGATTTGAGAAACATTTTGGTCCGGCTGGCGTTTACACGGTACCACAGGCTGCGCCTATTCATCTCCTCCACATCTGAAACTCGAGTCCAGTGATATCTTCTTCCACACAGATTTTCTTCTCAAGTACAGCATAATCCCTTTTGTAATTGCAGTTCTCTCTTTTTTTTAAAAAAAACACACACTGCAAAGTGGATTTGAATCATGATCGGATCGTTCCAGACCACCATAACCGAAGTTCACCGTGAAGTGCACAGAGTTGTGATTTGAACCAAAACCGTTTTAGTGCAAAAAAAAAACCTTTTCCAGTTTCAGGGGACAGGGCAGGGTTAAGAAAGACAGAGGCAGCCTGTGTCAAACACCCCGTATGTTAGCTCAGCGCACAGAGCCGTTCCCACGGTCAGTGGCAGTGGGGAGGGGGGGGAAGCCAAGCGTCTGCCTGACAGATCAAGTGCACGATGACAGCTGTCGGGAGGGAATTAAGAAGAAAAAAAAGCAGTGGGGGGAGGGGTGCATGAATTAAGTGCAAATCATCCAGAAGAATCCCTCTCGCACGCCATTTCTTACTGATGTAGTGACGTCTTGTGCAATAATCGTACATGTAGGATAAAGCACGAAGCAGGCCTCTCTCTCTCTCCCCCTCTCCAGTTCTTTGACATGAGCCCGCTGGGTTCTCATCACCAAGTGGTAAAGGGGAGGCCCTGGATTATCGGAATAGTCTACCAGCGAGCTGTTCAAGGAGATCGTTATCTCTCTCTCTGCGTTCAGTTATGCTACCACCATGTAAAAAAGGGCTTTCTGCTCTGGAAGCTCTGAGTGTACAAGTCGCTGCTGCGGTGGTGGCTTCGAGTTGTTTCGACGATGACAGGTGGGATATGAATGAGTAACAGTGGCGACTTTCCGTCCTTCAGGGCCTGTGTGAGGTTTAGGATCTTGGGATTGAGGTTTGGGGGGGGGGGGGGGGGCAGAGGGGGAAGATAAGGAACAAGGGAGAAAACATAAACATACGTTAAAAGGGTATCAGTTCAGACACAAGACGAGGGATTAATCACACTTAAAACGGGGCTGGTTCAGTCACTGTTGCCACCACACTGACAGCTGGAGGGAGAGGGAGGCAGGGTTTTTTCTCCCCTGCTCTGCCCACGGGCCTAGCACTTGCTGGGGTACAGTTCCAAGGGGTAGCAGCAGCCCTTCAGTTCCTTGCCCTAGCGGCCATTCGTCCTGATCGAGACCGGACATGTGAGTCGTGGAAGGCTAGTCAACTGCTGAGAGGAAGGGGGAGGAAGCTGAGCAGGCATGAAAGCCAAACTTGATCCAGTCCCCACTCAAAGCAGACACGTAGGCAGCGAGTCAAGACAGTACAAGTGTTGTCGTGCTATTTGACTATAGAGTGCATCAGCCAAGCCTGGACCTCCTCTCTACCGCTCCCCCCTCCAATAATCTCTACCTGATGTGCGTACTTCCAGCAAGATCAGTGCATTAGAATCAGGAACCTTGGCTGATATTTTTCATTTCCTAGTCCAGGGGTATTGGGACCAACTGAGATACCCCCACTCCCCTACTGCCACCCCAGCTGGGATAGCTCCCTCTGTGGAGGCCCAGGAACACACACAGCTGCTTGCCAGCTGGTCTACAAGGTATTGGCAACCTTCTGAATCAAAAACCAATCATTCCTATTTTAGTTCCGTCACGGAGGCGCTAAGTTTAATCGGGTAGAAGCAGACATTTGATTCATCTTCCTACAAAAACTTCAGAAACAAAATTATTTTGAAGATTAAAGTTCAGCACTTGAAAAGTTAATTGTTTTCACTAAAAATGGGAAGTGAAGGTCACAATAAAAAAGGGCTGACTACGCAATAGGGGAAATCTCCAGTGAGTAAACGCACTGCTTGGTGTCATACTGACCAGGGGAGCCCCAAGTTTGACCACTGGCCAAGGCCGAATTAGCTGATCTCAGCCCGTGGGCTCGTCACCTTTGGACTAGGAAGAGGAAAAAACGAAATGATGCCTCGGCCCCGGTTCACGACCCACTGTCCATTAACAACTGCTTAAAAAAAATTCATTCTCACGATGTAGGGGTCACTGGCAAGGTCGGTATTTATTGCCCATCCTTAGTTGCCCTGAGAAGGTGGTTTGCACTTCAAAGGGCAGTTAAGAGTGAACCAAATCGGTGTACGACTGGAGTCACATATAGGCCCAGACCGGGTACGGACGGCAGGTTTCCTTCCCTAAAGGACATTTAGTGAACCAGTGGAGTTTTTAATGACAATCCGACAGCTTCATGGTCACTTTTACTGATACCAGCTTTTATTTCCAGATTTTGTTAAACTGAATTTAAATTCTCACTACCCTGGTGGGATTTGAACTCGTTCTCTGGATTATTAGTCCAGGTTTCTGAATTACTAATCCATGTAACATAACCACTAAGCTATGGGAGCCCAATAGCTGGAAAGTGCATGAGTGTATGGACAATGGGCGTCGACTGGGTTCAGCTCCAATTCCTCTAGAAGGCCTCCTGCTGTTCACTGTTACGCACAAGAAAAGGTTCCAGAAGGTCACACCAATGGAATTCACCCAGGCAAGGGGTCAAAAGGAAGGGAGAGGTCTGAGCTACTGAACCACCAATAAATGGTCTCAGAGGACAATCTGAACTCCCACCTTGCGTTGACCATCTCCGTGGTCCAGCAAACAGAGCACAGGCCCCACTTTGGGGAGGCTGGTGGGGGAAAAAAAAGGAAACAACAAGGTTAGAGAGGAATGAACCCCTAGATTCATCCATCCACAGGGGCACACACAAGGCTCCTGGCATCCGCTGAATGCATAGTTGAGACACAGCTCTGCAGTCATGGAAATTTCTGATTTTGGGTGTCTGGGGGTGGGGGGAGGGGCCATAAAAACTGTTAAATCCACAACTGTACTAGCAAAACTTGGATCACAATTTTTACAAATCTCTGCCTTCTCACCATATCCCCCTCTCTCCTGAAACCCATCGGGCTCTCTATACAAGGGCTCTCCCTTTGGCAAGGCTGCTATGGAGGACTGCCTTCACAAACAGCCCATGCGGCAATCCCGGAGGATACACTCAGATCCCAGTGGCTCACCTGTCCTCTCATGACAGAAATCTGCTTGTAGAATTGTCCCCGGTCGAATCCTGGATCTTTCTGCAAAGGAAGTAGTAAATAACATTTTAACCAAGAACAAAACCCTCACACCCTGGACCCGAGCACGAGTTCAACAAAAAATTCCCCCAGCTAGGATTTGAAGTCTATAGGCCATGGGGTCCCTGCACTGAAGAGTAGCAATTAAAACTATCCAGTACACATGTGGATTTCAGATGAGGGCAGGATTGGATTCTGTTGCAACACCTCCACAGTTCGTTAGCTGTCAAGACACATCATGTAGGTTTGCACATTTAGACAAGGTTCCAGAGAGGGACCAGCACCCGGGAAACTGCACCACAGTAAAGGGGACAGGGGGAAGAACAAATTGAAGACAGCACAGACTAAATGCAGAACAAATCTTAGCCACCCCGGTTAACATCTTTCATGCTTTGGGATGCAGGCCGGGAGCACTTAACGTAACCCCTCTCCCTCCTTGCTGCTGTGCTATAAAATTCCATTCCAGTGGCATAGTGAATAGGGGGCGGTGGATTGTGGGCAGCTCGCCACACTGAGGCTAGACTTCAAGTGAACCTAAAGTCGGTGAGGGTAGGGAAGGGAAGAGTGCCGCACAAAACGTCTGCTGCCAGACGGTCTCGGGCTATTCTGGAAGCACTTCTTCACACAAAGGGTAGTGGAAATCTGGAACTCTCTCCCCCAAAAAGCTGTTGATGCTGGGAGTCAACTGAAAATTTCAAAACTGAGATCGATAGATTCTTGTTGGGCAAGGGTATTAAGGGTTACAGAACCAAGGCGGGTAGACGGAGTTAAGATGCAGATCAACCATGATCTAACTGAATGGCAGACCAGGCTCAAGGGGCTGAATGGCTTACCCCTGTACCTATGTTCCTTTGATACAAGGGGTGAAGGGCACACAAGCTGAATATGGGCAGATCTCTGCCTGTGCCTTTAGGCAATTCTCCCTCCCCTCTTTAAACCAATCTCTTAGGCTATACAAGGAAATGCATTCCATTGAAGGCAAAAGTAGGAGTGGTACTATCAGAGTTCTTTAGGTGACAAGGCTGCACTATAAGGATTGTCAACACAGTGTCAAAACACTAGGAGGGTAGGGAGGGACGAGTCAAGCAAGCCAATGCAACGTTGTCAAAACTGCGTGACACTTTTAATTAATCACCATTATCTGCTCTTACTACCAAGTGACAGACCTACCAACATACTACACTCTGGTATAATGCAGCTCAAAATGCTCTCTTCAGACATCTAGCTTTGGCAGGGCAGAATCTATTATTATGCAGGATAATTTTTTTCCCCAGCTCAAATGGGACACTGAAAATGTCACTGTTACACTTTATTGATAATCTAGTCACTGCACTGCCTCTCTTTCTCTCAAGGGAAGATGCAGAGTGTTGCTGAGCTCCTGCACCATACCTACTTAGCCAACAACACAATTATCTGGGTATTCCTCACCACCCCCCGCAATAATAAAACACACAGGTGCACGGGCTACTGACTAACCTTGAAGAGTTCGTAAAGATCCTCTTCCAAATCTTTTACAAAGTTTGGGTCAGAAATCTTCGGAAGAACAAGATCCTTAATTTCCTGAGAAAACGGTACCTTTGCTTGAGGCAGCCAGGCCCAGTAAAAAGGATCTGTGAAGAATAAAAATGTTCCGTATAAAAACTCCCTCTCCCCTCATTTCTTGCCAATGTTCTCCTGTGTATCGACCAGGGGGCTATTTGACTATGGGAGGGCACGATAGCCAAACACAATCCCATTCTCACCAGATGCCCACAGGTTAGCGATAAGGAGCAGGAACTGTGTCCAACTGTCTTTTCCCTGACCTAGGTGCAACATTTTTGGAAAATTATGGTTACTACCTCAGCTATTTCCTTGCCAACTGCTTTCAGTATTTGGGGACATGTACTACCTGGGCCTACTTTTAGTCCCATTAACTAGACTCTCTCTCCTCTTTTAAGACGTTCCTTAAAACCTACCTCTTTGACCAAGCTTTTGGTCACCTGTCCCAATGTTTCCTCCTTTGGCTCGATGTCAATTTCTGTCTGATTACGCTCCTGTGAAGCCCTTTGGGACATTTTAAAGGCGCTATATAAATGCAAGGTGTTGTTTAATGCAGCCTCCTTTTGCCACTCTTCTAAATCCTCCTCAGTTGCTCCCACAAGTCTACTTTCACCCTCCGCTGTAAAAAAAAACTGGGACAAAAGTACTTAAAGCATCTCCACCACCATTCCTTCAAGGACAAGATGGCCTCTTCATCTGTAGGCAGCCTACCCCTTTTACTGTGTCTGTTTGTAAAACCTCTTGCTATTCACCTTTATGTTCACTGTATAACACATGGACGTACATATATACATACACACACACACACATCTTTTACAGTTCTCACTTTTCTTTTGTATTATTCCTCTCCATATTTATCATTTCGGAAAATATTTCCTTTTACAACCCATCCCGTGCACATCCCAAAAAATATTTTCATAATTTCAAAAAGGCTTTGAATGAAGTCTACCCTTTCCAGGACGAAATCATTCTGCCCATCGAGCCTCTGCTGGAGCTAGCTCCATATCAAGATCATCTATTCTAATCCCCTTTCCCCACTCTTTTCCACACCCAGTAACATTTTTCCTCTCCAATCGTTTACCTAATTCCCACTTAATGAAAAAGAGGGAACACATCACATCTCAAACATCCCAAAGCACTTTACAAATTATTTTCAAGTACGGTGTCTTATTATATGAGAAACGAGATCATTTTGAGCACAGCAAGATCCCAGAAATGGCAATGAGATGAATGACCAGTTACGTTGTTCTTGGTGTTGGTGGAGAGTGTTGGCCAAGACACTGGGAGAACTTTGAAATAGAACCATGACATTGTTAACAGGCAAACAAGGTCTCAGTTTATCTCACCCAATGGACAGTACCTCCCAACAATGCAGGACTCCCTAAGTACTGCCTGTTATGAGCTCGAGTTCTGGAGTGCCCCTCTACCACTGACTCAGAGGCAAGAGTGCTACCACTGAGGCAAGTTGACAACATAAAACGCGATTGACTTGGCCTCAACAGCCCCCTCTGGCAATGTATTCATACTCTAATAAACCACTGCATGAAAATTCAACACCTCAAAATTGATCAAATAACCTCCACCGCAGTTCCAAGGCCACATCTGACACTCTTCAACTTCCCACACAGGTCTGTTGATTCGGTGCTTGGCTGTCTTTTGCTGTGCACGGACTTCAAAAATTCCACGTGAAATCAAAAATTCACATTAAAACTCAAATACTAAAGTGCCACTTCCACCGATTTGAGAGTTGTAGAAAATTATGCTTTGTCCCTTCAAGTCTGAATTTTTCCCATTGGAGTTTACTCACATGCCCGCCACGAGTCTGGGTGTTTCAGAGGGAACGCCAGCCCGTTGTCTATTGCTGCGATCTTTACAATGGGCTCTTTCACCACAACCCAGTCAGTATCCTAAAAGAAAACACACCGAGGCTTTGTAAACTCCAAACACCTACCCATCCCTCCCTTTTAAGTACATTGCATAATTATAGGTGCGATATTAAAACAACAGGTTAAACCCATTCTGATTAGTGTCCCCCGAGGACTCAACTACTTTAGGAAGAGTGTATCTGATACACGGAACAGCAAGGTCCCCAGGTTGGATTCCTGGTGTATGTTGAAACAGACTTATCTCAGCCAAAGCAATGATAAAGGCGGTACAATTTGCATCAGCACCTTGGTTATGGAGGGGAAAGAGAAGTCAGCTCGGGATCCCATTCCTGATCGTTATCTGGTGATTATTCCTCCCACCCACCTCCTTAGAAAGGGCGACTATTTGAACATTGGCTGAGGACAGGATCAGGCTTATTTGCAATGCCCCCCATGACTGAATAGTCTGCTGATACTCGCTGTCTGGGCTCGCACAAGTGCGGTCGCTTGCGCAGTGTCGTGGTGGGAAGGAAATCTGTAAGGCTGTAACTGCAGTCTTGGATAGTTCTAATCTTCTCATGGACCTATCTATACATTTATTCTTTTCTGCACATGTAAATAGATACGGTAGCTTATGGTATGTCCTAAGATCGGGCTGTAGAGCTTTTCTGAGTCGTTTGGAATGTCGAGCTAATTCCTAATGTAAAACCAAGAGCGAAGGTCATGGAGGTGGTGATGTAATGGCCTTTTAGCGGAGCTTAAAAGAGAGACCATTGTAATGTGAAGTTGGAAATAATCGAAAGGAGGGAGGGAGACAGTTGAGCTCAACTGACTAATGGGCTGTTCTTCTGTGGCAGCATCTTATGTAATCTGGGTGTTGGCCGTGAGTGTGTCTGACCATTTAACCCTTAATAAACTGCAGTGTGTTTGACTCCGTGTTTTGAATTCATTATTGGTACATAGGCACGGGACTGAAGCTTTGACTATATATTACAAAAACAACATTCCCAACAATGCCACTCGGAGGGAAATCTACCCAGGTCAGTTTCTTCACCTGCCACCAAAACCTTTAAGTGTTATAATGAACACGGAAGAAGCTTAGAGAACTAATGCATCGAAAGCTCAAGGGAGGAGACTGATGCACCAGGACATAAATACCTCTCCAAAAACAGGACAAACACACATCAGCGTACAGGTATCGCCCCAAGGAAAAGAGCTGAGAGTCCTCAGTTACTACACAGAAATCTCCCTCAAGGAGAGGACAGACCTCAGTCAGTATTGCAGATTTTAGCCAGAGGGAGAGTTCCTTTTTTAAAAAAAAAAATAAACCACAGTATTTCCCCATTACCTCCCCATGAAGTCCAGGCAACCCACTTCTATTCGCTCTTGTATGTTATATTCGCCAGTTTGTCCTGTTTGAATTTCATGAGGGTCGAGGTTTGGACAGGTTCCCTTAGTGCTGTTGCCTCATTGGTGGGTAATCCCTAAATCGACAACAGTTATCCACTCATTAAGGGGAATGTGGATTTAAAGGTATGTGCCCTGCACGGCTTCATAGTATGCGCCTATACAGCCCACAAAAGACAAAAAACCTGGGACATTACTGTTCTAAATATTTAAGACTAAAAATATGAGGCTCTACTCACCCTTGAACTGGCACTATCCATAGGACAGTCGTATTTGATCAACCAATTATCATTACCTCGATCTATGGAAAGAAAATTTTTTTTGATGAAACTTTTCTTTCCCCCCATTTTCCCCTTTTCTCCCTTCCTCTCCTGAAGGTACCGCCTCATACTGGGAACTCCGTCCAAAGGCACTGAGGCCAACTGTACCAATCCATCCCCCCAAACTGAGATCATTTAGCTCAGCACCAGCCAAGAATTGGAACCAGGACTTCCATCGTTTGTAGGGGTCAGTACCACACTGGGCTTTGAAATTTACCCACTGAGCCATTTGGGAGAAGCTCTTTTCTTGGGAGAAAAAAAGCTTTCGGATATTTTCTTCATCTTCAATGTCATGCTTTTTGTGCCCAGATCTGTATCATTTATATAAAGGTCTCAGCGCTGATCCCTGGGGGACACCGTATTATCCACCCCCTACAATTTGACATTTAGCAATTTATCCCTACTCACCTTTCCGTCTCCTAACCATCTCTCTATCCGTGCAAATATATTCTTCAACACCATTTGCTTTAGTCTTCACCAAGGAGGAGACTGGTCATTTATTTGATTCAAAACTCTGCTGACCATATCCTAACTCGCACCAAGTCCCGTTCTCCCATCACTCCCGTGCTCACTGACCTACATTGGTTCCTGGTACGGGAACGCCTCAATTTTAAAATTCTCATCCTTGTTTTAAAATCCCTCCACGGCCCCACCCCTCCCCATCTCCGACCTCCTACAACCCTCAGATCCCTGCGCTCCTCCAATTCTTGCCTCTTGCGCATCCCCGATATTAATTGTGCCATGCCTTCAGCTGCCTAGGCCCTAAGCTCTGGAATTCCCTTCCTAAACCTCTCCGCCTCTCTCACCTCCTTTAAGACGCTCTTTAAAACCTACCTTTTGACCAACCCCTCCTAATATCTCACGTGGCTGTCAAATTTTGTTTGAAAATCACTCCTTGGGACATTTTAATACATTAAAGGGGCTATATAAATGCAAGTGATTGTTGTTGGAAAGGGAACTAGAGGGTGTTGTAGAGGTAAGTTGTGACACTATTCACATTACTACCAGCATGGTTGCCGAACAGCTGTGCAACCTTAAGGTGAATAAATCTCAGGGGCCGGATAAGATGCATCCGAGGATCCTTAAGGAAACAAGGGAGGAAATTGCGGGAACTCTGGCACAAATCACTGAATACTGAAGAGGTGCCTGGGGACTGGAGAAAGGCAGATGCTACTCGTATTTTTAAAAAAGGTACCAAAGTGACCCAGAAAACTACAGACCAGCAAATTTGACGTCCATTGTAGGTAAAGTTATGGAAACCCTTATTAAAGATAAGATTATGGCAGCTTGCTGGGCCGCATCCATGCCTGGAAATCCTGAGCGGAGCAGGCCCGACGCTGGCTCCTCTCAGGGCAGCCCAACTTCTCAGGGGAGTCCTACAACCAGCTTCCTGCCCCTCGTTAGGGGCCCGACGCCAGTGTTAGGCGGCCATCCTGGATGCCTGAAAATCAAGAGACCAATATGGCTGTTGTTTTTTGTTGGGACGCAGCCCTGGGAAATTGGTCATTTTTGTCCCCATTTTCCGTCTGGAAAACAGGCACAACGATGAATAATTTCTACCCCAATATAAATTGGACATGAATTTAGATTTGAGGTTAGGATCAGATCAGCCATGATCTTATTGAATGGCGGAGCAGGCTCGAAGGGCCGATTGGCCTACTCCTGCTCCTATTTCTTACGTTCTTATGTTCAATATGTAAACAAAGACAGGAGGAGGCTGGAAAAGTACAATACTGGGGGTGGGTTAAAATATGATTTTCAATCCATGTAATTTACAGATGTCCCCTAGGGAGCTTTCCCTCTCCTTCCCCGGACACAGATTTGCAATATGCTACAACACACCACACCCCAGACCTGAACAGTGGCAGCACTGCTTGCCCTACCTAGTGCAGATGAAGTGTACCGTCTCAAAACATTAATCTATTGTTTGCAGATGCTGGCCAACCTGCTAGCATTTCCAGCATTCTTTGTTTCAAGCTGAAATTTCCTTCCATCAATCCCACTGATCCCTCCTTTCCAATTTACAAATATTTCCCAAGACCTGTTAAAATTTCAGGGGGAGTCCTGTGTGGGGCCGTGGATCACATACCGGCCTTTTCACCGCTGGGACCAGCGAGTCAAATGCAGTCCAGACCGACAGATGAAAGACCCCTCTGTCTACGGCTGCAAGGGAGGGGCAGTCTCAAAGTTCCTAGTGGGCAAGGGCAGAACAAAAACTGCCAATCACACTCAATGGCCCTTTTGGCATAGTACCAGAAGCATGGCAGTCAGTGCCCCCTTGGAGCTGTACCCACCCCAAGCAAGGACTTAACACCTTCAGAAGTGGAGGGAAAATCAGCCAAAGGCACACGATACTGACCCGTGTTCCTGATGATGTAATCCAGGACCACCAGCCGCTCGAACTGAAGCTGCAGCTGCCGATTGGTGTTCTCAGGTAAAGGCTCCGCCTCAAACCTTCGCAACCAGTAATCAGCGTCTTTATAACCTTCTACAAACAACTGGAAGGAACCAACCTAGAAAGTGGGGTGGGGGGTGGGGGGGTGAGAGCAGAAATAATTTTATTCCAAATGCTGAATTTATAAGCTGGGCAAATTCTTTCCATGATTGCATCAGCAGCTTGCTGTGAAGTTATACACTAGGAACTGGTCCCATCCTACACGGCTCCTGTAGTGACACCACGAGCAGACAGACTGCGGGCCTATTTTAATGGACCAATAGGAGCGACACTGAGTTACCCCAGTGTCACCAAACAAGAATCAGCACAAGTGCCTCTTTAAAGGGCTTCACTAATCTAATAAATGAATGAGTGGACTGATTAAAGCAATATGCTTAAAGTAAAGCAACAAAAGACAAGTAACCGTAACAATTAAATCAGAATGCCATTACTGGTGTTTATAAGTCCCTCTATACCCTGCGGTGCTCACCAATCGCGGAAGGCCTTGAGCGTACTGGCAGACACCATATGCTCCCTCTCCAGACCCACCCGGGCAAGACAGCAAGAGAGAGGCAGGCAGCCAAAGTGATCCCTGCAGATGGACTGTGGGCCCTAATGATGTCGCAGAACTTCTGCACCAACTGGCTGCCCCCCTCCCAAGTGGTTTCTAAGTAGTTGTAAAGGAAAGACGCACCAAAAGATGTCACATTCACATAGGCAAGCGTAGAAATTTAGAACTTTAGGGACATGCAACAACGCGGTTCCCCCTTTTGTATAACTCTATAAAAGCATAGTCATCGCCCCCATGACGCAGTATCTCATCAATGAGTAGCTGAACATATATCGACCCTGGTCTATGCTGGCTTATTTCAGCTGGGACAGCAGTACAGCTGCTACACTTGGCCCTAGGGAAGGATAATGGATTCCCTTCCATTAGGGAATTTTGGATGGATGGTGGACAGGAAAGAAGAACCAGGGTTCCGATTCCTGATCGCCATCCACATGTATGAACATCAGGTGAGGACAGGCGAGTGCTTGACGGTCATGCTCCCCAATATGGAGTGACCTGCCACAAGTCACTGGACTCTCATGAACAGCCATGTAGGCCAGATGCCCTCATGCAGCCATGAGGGCATCTGGCACCAACCCAACTTCCCTCCCAGCAAAAGTCATCCCTTCAGGAGAGAAAAATATATTAAAGAAACAAAATTCACACCCTCACTTAGTGCAGAAAAAAAGAAACATTATACAAAAGGTCAGGACACAAAAATGGCATCAAGTAAGACTGAGATAAATCCAATAGGAAATTCAGGAGAAACTTCTTTACCCAGAGTGGTAAGAATGTGGAACTCACTACCACAAGTAGTAGTTGTGGCAACTAGCATAGATGCAATTAAAGGGTAACTAGATAAACACATGAGGGAGAAAGGAATAGAAGGATATGCTGATGGGTTAGATGAAGTAGGAAGGAGGGGGCTTGTGTGAAGCATAAACACCGGCATGGACCTGTTGGGCCGAATGGCCTGTTTCTGTAAATTCTATGTAACCTAGTACCTTGGGAGGTAGACCTATCCGGTTAAATCGTTGCCCGACTTTTGGCACTTTCTCGAGGGCCAGTTTCTTCCCCCGGGATTTCACTCTGTCGATCGCACTGTAATTAAAGGTCTCACTTGCTAAATAGACCACCTGGAGAAAGTGAGAATCACAAAGTTAAGAATAGCAAAGGGCAGCCAGGACTCATACAGTACAGCTCAGGTGGTTTAGCGCAGCACCCAGTCTAGTTTTGGGAATGCCCTACCGCGGGTGCAAACCTTCCGAGTAATCAGAATAAGCTGATGTCACACGACCTGGTCGCTTTGACGAGCGTCAAGCCTCTTACCACCTGTGACAAGTACAGAAAGTTGCAAGGGTTGCCTTATTGCATAATTATTCATTTAGTGGCATCTTTGGAGAGTTTGTGGGGTGCGAGGGTTTTGAGTTTGAAAAGGTACCCAGTGATGGTTACGGTGTACAAGCAATGGTACATTATTTGTGGCTCTAATCAAACTTGCTGCTCCATGTCCCTCTGGACCTTCACTCGTGGCACACTGGGCAAGTTGGGATTCTAGATTGTTCACTCTCCCTTTCCTCCTCTTAAGCAGAAACAAAAAGGGGAACACTATTAGGAACCAGCATTGTTGCTGTGACAAACATTTAAATCACACCTTTACTGTAGAAAATGTACCAATGCATGGAGCAAAAATAGACACACAGGCACCAAGCCAAAGGAGGAGATTAGGAAGAGCGATCAAAGGGGTGGGCTTTAAGAGTGGCCTCAAAGGATGGAAGGGAAGGCGAGGGATTTGAGTGGGACCCAAGTGACTGAAGATACACAAGGAAATGTACACAAGGCCAGAATTGGAGGAACAGAGAGTTTGGGGGCGCTGGGCTCATTTTGTAGGGCTAGAGATGGTTACACTGATGGGCTGGGGTGAGGCCACAGAGGAGCAAGTGAAAGCACCCTACTGAAAGACAAGTATTGGCCCCATAGTTTCTCTGTCTGGGCTCTATTTGGCAACTGACTATAGTGGCAGGATTGAAACCAGGAGCTCAATGTATGGAAATGACAGGCACAGACCCACATTCCAACACTGTGTACTGCAGCAGTGCTGACTGTGGCTGTTAATCAAGGCACAAGTTAGAATGAGGTCATTTGTCAATTACTTAGTAACGCTCCACAAAAGGAAAACGAGCCTCAGCCCCAGATACTTGGCCTCTACAGTACCATTTTCGCAGGACATTGCGAAAAGAAATGACACTTCTGTGCTCTGTCTGTCCCTAATTAAGTGATAAATCTATTTTAAAAATTCCTGCTTTTTTTTAAAAAAAGGATAATGCTTTTTAATTTCCTTCCTCCGCTCACCCGTGACTCAGTGTGTAACATTCTCGTCTCTGAATCAGAAGGTTGTGGATTCAAGACCAACTCCAAAGTCTTGAGCACAGAATCTAGGCTGACACTCCCAGTGTAGTACTGAGGGAGTGCTGCACTGTTGAAGGTCTTTTGGATGAGAAGTGGCATTTCTATAGCACCTTTCACGACCTCAGGATGTCCCAAAGCACCTTATAGCCAATGAAGTACTTCTGAAGTGTAGTCACTGTTGCAACGTAGGAAACATGGCAGCTAATTTGCACAAAGCAAGATCCCACAAACAGCAATGTGATAATGACCAGGTAATCTGTTTTAGTGCTGTTGATTGAGGGATAAATATTGGCCAGGACACCAGGGAAAACTCCCCTGCTCGTCTTCGAAATAGTGCGGTGGGATCTTTTACATCCACCTGAGGACAGACGGGGCCTCTGTTTATTGTTTCATCGGAAAGACGGCACCTCTGACAGTGCAGCACTCCCTCACTACTGCACTGGGAGTATCGGACTAGATTTTACGTTCAAGTCTCTGGAGTCTATACTTTTGGGGGCGGGGTGGGAAGATACAAAAAGAGAAAAGAAAAACACAGACAGTCCATTTGTCTCAGATCAAGTTGGAAGCTCAATGACTTACCTTAGTCCTCGGCACTATGTTAAGCCCCAGTTTCTGGTCCACCAGGCTAGCCCCAGCCTCCGAGAGATAGCCCTGATTGAGAACGAGACAGTCTCTGCCAAAGCAGCACGGGCAACACAGCTTCTGCAGCCACTTGGTCCATTTAGGGTTCAACTGACCGTACGGTTCCTCGTTTTTAGGTTTAAAAACACCTATAATTTTCTGGGTAGATGAAGAGGGAGAGAGAATTAGTCCAAATAAGTCTCATCAATATCTGAACAGTTTTACACAGGGCAAAAAGCAAACAGTTAGATTGAAGTGGTTTTGAAGGAGTTGATGTATTCGTGGCCATAAAGTTAATGGCAGTCTGTTACCCGGGTTAAGTACAGCAAAGTTAGTGGCAGATTCAAACACCTCCCGCATTGCCCCAATATGCCTCGGCCCCATCAGAAAAACACCCCCTACATCTCGTGTGATGACTCTCTGAACTGGTCACCCGTTTGGCCTCAAGACTGCCAATTTAGTACCGGGTTAGGGTTAATTTTATGCTGTGGACCCACTCCCACGTGGAACTTGGAGACCCTTAGTCACGAGATCAAGTGAGCGCGAGACTTTGATCCTAGTCTGGGCCAGGTTTATACCCAGAAGCTGGGGCCTCATTCACTGCACCGTACATTTCCCTGCTTTGCAAAAACGTCATGAGGCAGCGGCACGAGCTCGGTGACCTGCACGTTTTGGAATCTACTCACTGGCGCAGACGAGCTGTGCTCCCATCACCGATGTGAACACAGGGTCTCAGTCCAGCAGTCTGATGTGAAGCCAAGCCCAGTTTCCTCCCAGTTAATCCAAATACATAAAGGTCACAAGATACACAGAGAAGGCAGCCTATTCTAGGCTCATCCATTCAGATGAAAACTGCCATCTCTTAAATGATCCCAGTGATTTTTCCTCCAGTGCCCTGCCTAGAAGTTCATTTCAGGTATGGATCACCATCATCAGTGCTAAATCCGCCATTTAGCAGGTTGAACCTTTGCTCCTTGTCCTGTCATGGTTTAACTAGAATGGCGCTCCAGGTTTACATTTACTGCACCATTAAAGTCCCTTCTCAGTTGCATTCAAGGCTAAAGTTGCAACTTTTATTCTCCCATCTTTGGGAGGGAGGGGGAAAGAGAAAGTAGTTTTGAGTGAAGCCATTCCTTTCACATTCACTCCATTTGATTACCGTATCTCACTGCCAGTATTCTTCTCATCTGTACCTACTCCTGTTTGTTAAAGCTTATATACGTAATACAAAATATATACACACATACATACATATATATCCCAATGTTTGGTCACAGTGAACACATCACTGAACTAATTCAAGGCATTGATAACACGATTCAGGAAAATCAGACACAAGTCAATACCCTTTAACATCATGCAACACGCTCCTTGTGGGATGCCCTTTAATTCATCACCTCAGATTGCTCTAATCACGTCCACCCGATCCACCCTGTTATAGATTGTCTGTCCAAGCTCTAAGGTCCAAACTGTACTTGCTGGGACACAATTCCCTACTGACCATTATTCACCTGTGAGCTTGGAGTACAGTGAGTGTTTGTGGGCTATTCAAGTGTGTGGGGCATCACACCCAAACCCAATCCTATCCACAACTGACACCTACGTTCCAGGAATCTTTGGACAGCTGAGTGGAGCAGGTACCCTCATTGATCCTCAATCCCAGGGTACTGAGGCCAACTCCAGCAGCTGAGTAAAGGTCAGGGATCAAATCGAGACACCCTCCTGGTCTGTATGATTGAGCTACTAGCTGGACAGACTCTCCACGTGCACAGTACAAAAAAACATTTCAAACCAATTCACCCGGGGGGACAGGGCCGGGCGTGGTTGTGATGCCCCAGGTGGCCAAACAGCCTGCTGAGCACTTGTGGAAGGGAGTCCACTTAGGGAGATACCAGAGGGAAGCAAGTGCACATCCGTACCGTCTGATGGAGGCTTTCATAATCAGTGGTGATTAATTTTTTGGTTAAACAGAAGCTCCAAATAATTCTGGCTCCCAGTCACCGCAAATACTCTCACTAACGTGAGAGGTCATCAGGCAGCAGCTGTGTACACAAACTGAGTATTTTTTAAAATTCGTTCATGGAATGTGGTATCGCTGGCGAGGCCAGCATTTATTGCCCATCCCCTATGCAAAGCGACTCCTCTAAAATAGGGCACCTCAGACATGTCTCAGAAACTGCCCGAGCTGGAATCCCACATCTGGCGTTGACCAGAACCCTCGGGCCATGACTGAACCCATTAAATGGGCTTTCTTTTCTGCCAAAATCACTTGTCAAGACCAACTCTTGCTGGAGTATGGCTCCACACACCGCCTTTCATTTGAGACGTTAAACCAGGGCCCTGTCTGTCCTCTCAGGTGGACGTAAAAGGATCCCACTACCACTATTTCGAAGAGTAGGGGAGTTCAACCCGGTGTCCTGGCCAATATTTATCCCTCCACCAACATCACTAGAACAGATTATCTGGTCGTTATCGCATTGCTGTTTGTGGGATCTTGCTGTGCGCAAATTGGCTGCTGTGCTTTCCTACATTCCACATCATTCCTACATTACAGCAGTGACTACACTTCCAAGAGTACTTCATTGGCTGTAAAGAGCTTTGGGAGGACCTGAGGTCATTAAAGGTGCTATATAAATGCAAGTCTTTCTTTATACCTCAACCCAAATGTCCATTCATCATGTGTGAGCCTAGACAGTAAGTGAACAATTGGGGAGGCTGGGGGGTGTGGAGGAGAAAGTCGTAGCCCAGCCCTGATCTTCCCCTCACCCAAGCGGGTGCTCACAGGAACAGCCAGCAGGAGCGGTGTCTGTGGTTGATTTTATTAGCTGGCCTCTTCTCTCCCCATCCCAGAGGTGCTGGGGTCCGTTGTAACATTCTTATTGCTACCCAGTTGAGATCAGCTAACTCAGCACGAACCAGAAATCAAGGGCCTTCACCCCTTTACCCAAACCCCTCCCCATCCTGCACAGCTCCAGACAGGCTCCCTTCAGCCTAACCCAATTTACTCATGTCACAATGCAAATCAGAACTAAGAGGAAGTGAAAATATGAACAGAAAGGACATGTGATTTTAGGGGCTTTTCCCACCCGTTAGCACCCTTTTCCTCAGGGCACTCCTCCAAGTCAGACTGCCTCAGTGGGTAGCACTCTCACCTCTGAGTCAGAAGGTCGTGGGTTCGAGTCCCACTCCAGAGACTCGAGCATAAAATCCAGGCTGACACTCCCAGTGCAGGACTAAGGGGGTGCTGCACTGACAAAGGTGCCGGCTTTCGGATGAGATGTTAAACCGAGGCCCCGTCCTCTCTTCACCCTCATAAGGCCCCAAGTCTACATTTACATTACAACTTATTAGCGGTAGTTTACATGCAGCTCAAATTGCAGTTGGAGGCGATGCTGGGTGAGTTACAATATTAGAAGCGAGCTTTTTGGACCACTGCATAATACCCACCTACACAGTACAGAAGGCCATTCGACCCATCGCTCCTATGCCGGTTCTTTGAAAGAGCTATCCAATTAGACCCACTCTCCTGCTCTTTCCCCATAGTCCTGCAAATTTTTTCCCTTCTAGTATTTATCCAATTCCCTTTAAAAGTTACTGTTGAATCTGTTTCCACCACCCATTCAGGCAGTGCATTCCACGGTGCACACCTACATCTACCTGGATACAATAACCTGCATTTATTTAGCACCTTTAACATAGAAAAACATCCAAAGGAGATATTAGGAGGGCTGACCAGAGGGAGAGGCGGAAGTGTTTGGGGGAAGATTTCCAGAGCATGGGCCTAAGCATTTGAAGACATGGACACCAATCTAGAGGTGACAAAGACATGGACAAGGATTTAAATGGAAGGTGGGCTGATGTAGGGGTGGAGGCGGGTGACGTTAGAGGTGGAAATAGGCAGTCTTTGTGATGGAGAAGACATGGGGTCGGAAGCTCAGCTCAGGGTTGAATAAAACACAGAGGCTGCAGACAGTCTCGTGCTGCCCGAGACAGCGGTCAGGGAGAGGGGATGGAATCGGCAACACGGTACAGGGTTTGTGATGGAGACAGAAGATGACGGCTTCAGTCTTCCACGTTTAACTGGAGTAGACTGCAACTCATCCAAGACTAGACATTAGACCAGATGCGTGGAAGCGGAGCCCATGTCTGTGGGTAACAGGGGGCAGCATGTACAGGAGGGGATCAACGATAGATCGCTGGGAGGTCTCCACAGACGGTACCAGAACAGCATTTTATTTTGGGAACCCGAAAGTGACCACTGGGTCCCATGAGCCCATACTCCATTTTGATAAGATTTCAATCCCTCCACATCACATCCCTCAACCCCTTCATACTCCAGAAACACATCTTGACCCCATTTACACTGTTTACTTCAGTGCTTGCCTCTGGTTCTTTATTCCATAACATGATTACCCTCAATCTGTTCTGACTTCACTCCTCATTTTTTTTTTAAATTTGTCTCTCCTGCTCTTTGCTTCCAGGCAGCCCGTTGCGTAAACTGAACGCACTGGGAAGCGGTGGTTGAGAAACTACTACTGGTTTAGAGGACTGGGGCCGCAAGTTTATTTCCGGTAAAATACCAGGTCACCATTTTCCTTTCCAGACATTTCACTTTACAATTTCCTGTTGGAGGTGGTGAGGTACCATTAAATTAGAATTCTGCTTCTCTCCACAGAACGTCACTTAGCAACTGAGCGGAGGGATTATTAAACACAATAGGTCATCTAATACTGTAGCAACAGAGCAGCCTGATGCTCCAGGAAGACAAAGAGTTTAATATCGCATGGTCTGATGGTCACAGGTTCCAGTCCCAGAGCAGCTAGGTACTAAAGGCACAGCTTACAGACCATGAGGCGCTGACTGTTGCAATGAGATGCGGGGTTTCTGCTAGAAATTCCCTTGGCCCCCCCCCCCCGCAAGTCCACGATTGCCGCCATGGAAAGGTATCGGAGGGATAAAAAAAAAAGGTCGCCATTAACCCAGGTAATACGGCGACACCAACTCAACGATGAAGGCGAGGGTCTTGGAGCGAGGCCGCCCAACTCCCCAGTGGGAGTAAAATAAAACTAGGAAGAAATACCCACAAGGGAAAAGCTACTTTCAGAGCCATGAAATATACACAAAAACATTCAACTGTCAGAAATCAATGTACAGTTTGATAATCTGATTCAGCACTATAATGTTGAATCCCAATATTCATTGACTGCAATATTGGCCCAGAAATTGCTCAAAAAATAACGGCGAGGCAAACAGGGCTCACCGTTATTTCAGGGCAAACGGAAGCACGCACACAGTGAAACGCAGAAATCGCTCTACCATTTGCCCTTCTCGTTTGAAAGCGTCGCGTTAAAGAGATCTCACCGGCTGAATGAATGGACCACCACGAACTTGCTGGACTGCCCAGCAGGAAACAAACTAATCTCTCCATAAAAAAGATACGCTGGCTTTTTTTTAGGTTTAAACTTTTATCGGCATGGTAAGTATTAATGACTGCCAAACATTCGCTCTGGCACTGAAAGGTAACTTTTAAAAACGTGGAGTCTCATTCCTCCCGATATTAATTGTTGGAGACATTTATAATAAAAAAAATTAAAGTTGTTACTTTTTTTTGCATATTCTTTGAACCTTTTACCTCTGTCTTTTAATGTTAACCTCTCTAATTCGCTTTCTCTATCTAATCTTATAGAGCATTTACTAATCTACCCGAGACCCCCTGGTTCTCAGTCCGCACGGCTTGTGAAGGAAGCTTCACGCCCGTGGTTCTGACTGCGCAGCTTGTCAATGATGCTTTCAGCTGATTGAGGGGGGGAAAGAAAGCGAGAAAGAGAAAAAGAAAGCGAGAAAGAGAAAAAGAAAGCGAGAAAGAGAAAAAGAAAGCGAGAAAGAGAAAAAGAAAGCGAGAAAGAGAAAAAGAAAGCGAGAAAGAGAGCGAGAAAGAGAAAAAGAAAGCGAGAAAGAGAAAGAAAAAAAGAGAAAGAGAGAAAGAGAGTTTCCTCCTCCTCTCAGCTCAGAGAAACCTGGGAATGACCACTGCACTTCTTGCAGGTCTCAATTAAAGCAAGTTGACGTCCAGAATCCCACAAAAAGTTTGTGGGTGAGTCAGTCACTTAAGAGCGGCGGGCAACGTCCGTTCGCCGCTCAACGCAATTTCTGGCCCATTATGATTTATGTCGGGTGAGGATGGGATCTGACTTAGTTGCAATAAAGGGCGGTGGAAGCAGATTCAATAGTAACTTTCAAAAGGGAACTGCATAAATACTTGAAACGGAAACATCTGCAGGGCTATAGGGAAAGAGCAGGGGGAGCGGGACTAATCGGCGAGCTCTTTCAAAGAGCAAGCACAGGCACGATGGACCGAATGGCCTCCTCCTGTGCTGTATGATTCTATATGCTCCCACACATCCAGCACTCCAGTTGCGGGGTGGGGAGCGGAAAAAGGGTTTAGTTTCTTTAATCTTTAGTGTCACTCAAGCCTGAACCTATGTCATACTCAGTCAAAAGGGTTTAATTCGGCCTTTACACTGAGCAATATATATAGTCTTCAAAAAAGAGGCTGCAATAAGTAGCCAACGACAAGGAATTCGACTCAGGAGAGTGGTTGATTACATCCAACAGTAAGCACCTCCAAATTTAGCACATATTGATGATCCACAGATTATGAGTCTATGTTACTGAGAATTTTCCTTTCAGCTTCTGCTCTCTTTTCTTTAAGTCACAGATGCTTGCTCGCCAGTACCTCTCCCAATTTTTCACGCAGGAGCCTAGGTAGTGAGCGCGTCAGCAGGCTATTCAAGCACAGGGGCATTACAACTAAGCCAGATCCTATCCTCACCCGAGGGAAAGTAGAGAGTGAGGAGGACATAAAAAACCTGCAAGGGGATATAGACAGGCTGGGTGAGTGGGCGGAGATTTGGCAGATGCAATATAATATTGGAAAATGTGAGGTTATGCACTTTGGCAGGAAAAATCAGAGAGCAAGTTATTTTCTTAATGGCGAGAGACTGGAAAGTACTGCAGTACAAAGGGATCTGGGGGTCCTAGTGCAAGAAAATCAAAAAGTTGGTATGCAGGTGCAGCAGGTGATCAAGAAAGCCAACGGAATGTTGGCTTTTATTGCTAGGGGGATAGAATATAAAAACAAGGAGGTATTGCTGCAGTTATATAAGGTATTGGTGAGACCGCACCTGGAATACTGCATACAGTTTTGGTCTCCGTACTTAAGAAAAGACATACTTGCTCTCGAGGCAGTACAAAGGTGGTTCACTCGGTTAATCCCGGGGATGAGGGGGCGGACATATGAGGAGAGGTTGAGTAGATTGGGACTCTACTCATTGGAGTTCAGAAGAATGAGAGGCGATCTTATTGAAACATATAAGATTGTGAAGGGTCTTGATCGGGTGGATGCGGTAAGGATGTTCTCAAAGATGGGTGAAACTAGAACTAGGAGGCATAATCTTAGAATAAGGGGCTGCTCTTTCAAAACTGAGATGAGGAGAAACTTCTTCACTCAGAGGGTGGTAGGTCTGTGGAATTTGCTGCCCCAGGAAGCTGTGGAAGCTACATCATTAGATAAATTTAAAACAGAAATAGACAGTTTCCTAGAAGTAAAGGGAATTAGGGGTTATGGGGAGCGGGCAGGAAATTGGACATGAAGCTGAGTTCGGATCGGTCAATGCCCTGTGGGTGGCGGAGAGGGGCCAGGGGCTATGTGGCCGGGTCCTGCTCCGACTTCTTGTGTTCTTTAGATTTGTGGTTGGGATCAGATCAGCCATGATCTTATTGAATGGCGGAGCAGGCTCGAGGGGCCGATTGGCCTACTCCTGCTCCAATTTCTTATGTTCTTATGCAGGCACCATCAGGAGCAGGAACTTGTTTATCCCCCCCAAAGCCCAACCCAGGGTGTTGTGGCTAATGATGGGGCCATTTTACACCAACCGGGATAGTATTGAACCTGGGGTATTTCTGGACTGTCCTCTACGTTTCATACAAGACAGCACTACCATTCCCTTCTGATCAATAGCTTCTGATTGCGAGTTGATCAATAAACTTGTTACAACACAAATCTTTCAGAGAGCGCGCAGGGGATCGTCCAGAGAATCAACATTGACCGCACAAGTATTGGTCAGATGCAACACTCAAACAAAGTGAACACTCTAAACCAGGTACCAGACAGCAAAACTTCAATCTAAACTAGCTAGGGACCACGATTATAAACTGATTGGCTTTCTTCTGTCTGTGTTGAAGAGGGAGAAACATTCGGCCCATCGTACTTCTGCTGGAGCTAGCTCCACAAAGGAGCTCTCTACTCTAATCCCGTTTCCCTGCTCTTCCCCCATATCCTTTAATATTTTTCTTCCAAGTGTTTTCCTAATTCTCTAGGAATGTTGAGGCCGACGCCACTTCAATGCTCACTTGTGGCAAATGCAGTCTATATTCTAAAAACCTTTTAGCATGAAAACATTTCTTCTAACCACCTTCTGGATTTGTCTGAAACCAAAATGAAAGAACCGAACGAGAGGGTCCCATGGTTCAGACCCCGACCCTCCCCCCTCCCCAACAACTGTGTGCTCTGTGAGCTGATTTCAGTCCCATTATGTTAAGGAGGGAGATGAGCCAGGGTTTGCATTATCAATTGCTACCCTGTTATCCCCGCTTAAATGTCAAGTAAGGACAAGACTGGTCTTTGTAATACCCACAAGTTCTTGGTCAAGGTATCGGAAAAAACAGCACTGTTGGAAAAATTAATTTAATTTTTATAATTTTCCTTTAAGATCACGATGGAAAAATTGGAATGATAGACCACTGTACAGCCATAGTTATATAATGCAGCTCATAACTGTGACTGATTTAATCCATTTCGAAGTCCAAAATAGACACTGCATCAACCTCATTTAATGAGACATGGGACATTCATTAAAGAACGGTATCTCTGGTGCACTGCATTGTGTGGTGCTGAGCCACAGGGCAAAGATAGTTCCCATGATCAATTCTTGCTGTGTGCTAGATAACAGATCTCAACTGTAGGGTTAACGCAACCTGCCTCAGCAACTGGGCCAGTGGGAGGGGGAGGAGTGAGAAAGAGAGCAGGTCGCAATCCCGTGACCCTGCTGTAAGCGTGCTTGTGGGGACATCTGGATCGGCTGCGATGCCTTCCATTGTCAAAGAGTCTCAGCTCGCACATGAAGAACGGAAGGTACCATTGAGCTTCCGCTACCTGTGAAGCAGCAGTCCACCTCTTCGAGACAGAAAACTGGCAGAAAGAAAACACGTGAGGGAGAGTCAGGTGCTGCGCTTTAGCTCAACTGAGCCTTAGGTTACTTAACATCCCCCACCGTGTATAAATGCTGCAAGTCCTGATAAGCAATGATCAGAGAATAATGGATAACAAGTCGTGATTACAGAGCTTCAATCCATGCACTCCTGAAACAAAAGTACAAAATCAAAACTCGAATGGTTTACCAGCAAAACTGCTGTTTGTGGGACCTTGCTGTGCACAAATTGGCTGCCACACTTCCTGAATTACAACGCTTCAAAAAGTACTTAACTGGCTGTAAAGAGTTTTGGGTCATCCTGAGGTTATGAAAGACACTATATAAATGAGAGCCCTTTCCTTCTTGAGCTCAGCTCCTAATCAAAGACCTCGCCCAAAGTCCACACGCGCATTTCCAGCCCGAGTTTGCTAAAGTGATCAGAAGTGGGAACCCAAGCTGACTTTCCAAACTCGGGCATTAATGCCATCTGTAATGCCCCTACCTCTGCTGAGATCAGCTGACTCAGCACAGACTAGGAATGAGCCTGGAACCTCCCTGGTCTGTATGGCCCAGCTACTCAATGGCTAAACTCGCTGAGGAGTCAGAGGAGCACCTACAGGGCTGCGTCCAGGGCCACTGGTGTTCCGGGAAGAGGTTACAGATTGAGATTAATCATGAAACAGTCAATCGTAGAATGGTTACAGCATAGAAGGAGGCCGTTCGGCCCGTGCCGGCTCTTTGAGAGAGCAATCCAGTTAGTCCCATTCCCCCGCTCTTTCCCCGTAGCCCTGAGTTTTTTCCCTTCAAGTATTTATCCAATTCCTTTTTGAAAGCCACGATTGAATCTGCTTCCACCGCCCTTTCAGGCAACGCATTCCAGATCATAACAGTGCGCGCGTAAAAAAGTTTTTCCTCGTGTCGCCTTTGGTTCTTTAGCCAATCACCTTAAATGTGTCCTCTGATTCTCGACCCTTCCGCCAATGGGAACAGTATTATTTTATTTACATCACTTTTGGCCCTCTAAGTCTCAGGATTGTTTCATTCCCCATTCCCAGATTTAGGTTTAAAAAATCTCCTCTTGGAGTTCAGTGTTCCGTGTCTGCCCCTTCCCCCCTCATATACCTTTCCCTTCTCCCGTCCCCCCCTCCTCCCTCCGCCCTTCCTCCCCAGTAATCCACTTCCCCCCTCCTACAATTGCACACTATCACCCCACCACTCCTCCTTACCCCCACTGCACTCCTCGTCCCTTCCCCCCCATTACCCCCGCTGCACTCCCTCGTCCCTTCCCCCCCATTACCCCCGCTGTACTCCCTCGTCCCTTCCCCCCCATTACCCCCGCTGTACTCCCTCGTCCCTTCCCCCCCATTACCCCCGCTGTACTCCCTCGTCCCTTCCCCCCCATTACCCCCGCTGTACTCCCTCGTCCCTTCCCCCCCATTACCCCCGCTGTACTCCCTCGTCCCTTCCCCATTACCCCCGCTGTACTCCCTCGTCCCTTCCCCCCCATTACCCCCGCTGCACTCCCTCGTCCCTTCCCCCCCATTACCCCCGCTGTACTCCCTCGTCCCTTCCCCCCCATTACCCCCGCTGCACTCCCTCGTCCCTTCCCCCCCATTACCCCCGCTGTACTCCCTCGTCCCTTCCCCCCCATTACCCCCGCTGCACTCCCTCGTCCCTTCCCCCATTACCCCCGCTGTACTCCTCGCCCCCGCCATGTACGCCTCACCCCCCCAGGTACTCCTCGCCCCTGCCCCCCATACCCCCAGGTACTCCTCGCCCCTGCCCCCCCCCATACCCCCAGGTACTCCTCGCCCCTGCCCCCCCCATACCCCCAGCTACTCCTCGCCCCTGCCCCCCCCATACCCCCAGGTATTCCTCGCCCCTGCCCCCCCCCATACCCCCAGGTACTCCTCGCCCCTGCCCCCCCCATACCCCCAGGTACTCCTCGCCCCTGCCCCCCCCATACCCCCCGCTGCACTCCTCGTCCCTTCCCCCCCCATACCCCCCGCTGCACTCCTCGTCCCTTCCCCATTACCCCCGCTGTACTCCTCGCCCCCGCCAGGTACGCCTCACCCCCCCAGGTACGCCTCGCCCCTGCCCCCCATACCCCCAGGTACCCCTCGTCCCCCCCCCCGACACTCCTTACCCTTGTCCCAAGTGCCCCTGCCCCCTCCCCGCGGTACTCCCGGTACACCCCCCCACCCCGGTACTCACCCCCGCCGGGTCCGGGATGAAGTAGCTCCCGCTCGACCCCTGGCTGATGCGCTGCGGGTGGATGCCCAGCTCCTGCGCATGCTCGGCCCGCCGGATCACCTCGGCGAACTCGGGCTCCTCCGGGAACTCGTTGAGCGCTCGCGGGCCCAGCAGCGGCTGCCGCTCGCGCTCGCGGCCCGAGGCCGAGCCGGGGGAGCCGGGGGGCGAGGCCGAGGCCAGGGCCGGGCCTAGCACCCGCACTCCCGCTCCGGGACCGGGACCGCCGCCCGCCAACCGCCCGCCGAAACCTGAGGGGCCCGAGGCAGCGGCCGGGGAGAGCTGGGCGGTGGCGAAGTAGGTGTCGGGCGGCGGTTGGAGCGGCGAGCGCAGCGGGCTGGTCTCGTCCATGTTGCCGGGGTGGGGGGGGGGGGGGTAGCTGGGGCCTGCGAGGGCGCGGCGAGTCCGGGGGGGATCCGGCTCCAGGCGACGGCGGCCCAACTAACAGGAAGCGGCGCCGCGCTCCGCAGCGCAACTGGGTCAGGTGATGCACCGACTTCCGGCATCACGTCATCTTCCAGTCACCGCCATAAACTTCCGGCGTTGACACCTGGTTCTACCGGGTTCCCAACCCTCTCCCGGGTTGGCCTGGAGTCTCCAGGAATTGACCATTTGGGAGGATTGGACCGTAGAAATTTACGGCGCAGAAAGGAGGCCGTTGGGCCCGTCGTGTCCGTGCCGGCCGAAAAAGAGCCACCCGGCCCGATCCCACCTTCCGGGTCCGTGGCCCTGCGGGTTACGGCACTTCAGGTGCACATCCAAGTACTTTTTAGATGAGTTGAGGGTTTCTGCCTCTCCCACCCTCTCGGGCAGTGAGTTCCAGACCCCCCACACCACCGCCCTCTGGGTGAAAACATTTCTCCTCAGCTCCCCTCTAATCCTTCTACCAATCACTTTAAATCTATGCCCCCTGGTCACCGACCCCTGTGCTAAGGGAAATCGGTCCTTCAAGATATTAAGGGGAAGATAGAGAGAAACTATTTCCGCTGGTTGGGGAGTCTAGGACTGGGGCGCATAATAGGACTGAATTGTTAATTTTAAATCTGAGATTGACAGATTTTTGTTAACCAAAGGTATGAAAGAATATGGGGCTAAAGCAGGTATATGGAATTAGGTCACAGATCAATCATGATCTCATTGAGTGGCGGAACAGGCCCAAGGGACTAAATGGCCTACTCCTGTTCCTGAGTTCCTATTAATCGAAAGCAAAATACTGCGGATGCTGGAAATCTGAAATAAAAACGGAAAATACTGGAAACACTCAGCAGGTCAGGCAGCATCTATGGAGAAAGAAACAGAGTTAACGTTTCAGGTCGATGGCCTTTTGTCAGAACTGGAAGAAGTTAAAGATTTAACAGTTTTTAAGCAAGTATGGAGGCAGGGAAAGGGGGGAGAGGAAAGAACAAAAGGGAAGATCTGCACTAGGGTGGAGGGCAGGCGTGATTAAATGACAAAAGGGATAATGGTGGGAGGCAAAGGGGATGGTAATGGGACAAGTAAAGGAACAAAAGATTGGGCTAAAGGAGAAATGGCAACAGCAGAATCATCACCAGCACCAGCTGTCCTAAAAAAATGGGGTGGAGATGCCGGTGATGGACTGGGGTTGACAATTGTAAACAATTTTACAACACCAAGTTATAGTCCAACAATTTTATTTGAAATTCACAAGCTTTCGGAGGCTTCCTCCTTTCTCAGGTGAATGTTGTGGAAATGAAATCCTCGAACCCTTCGCATTTATAAATCACAGAACACTACCTGGTGATTACAGATAGCCTTTCCAACTGCCCGTTGCCAAGGCAATCACAGTGTGCAGACAGAGAGGTGTTACCTACAAGGCCACCGCGATTGCCAGACAGGAGGGTTCCCTCCCAGTCGGGGAACACTTCAGCAGTCAAGGACATTCAGCCACCAACCTTCGGGTAAGCATACTCCAAGGCGGCCTTCGAGACACACGACAACGCAAAATCGTCGAGCAGAAATTGATAGCCAAGTTCCATACCCATGAGGACGGCCTCAACCGGGATCTTGGGTTCATGTCACGCTAGACGTAACCCCACCAGCGAACAAATGTTATCTGTTTTTAATATAACGGGTCATTTGCTGTCTTTCTCTTCCTTCCTGATGTTTCTATGTTTCTGCCTCTCTCTCTCTGTTTTTTTTTTGGTTGTTTGTATATTCGGTGGCCTTGTAGGTAACACCTCTCTGTCTGCACACTGTGATTGCCTTGGCAACGGGCAGTTGGAAAGACTATCTGTAATCACCAGGTATTGTTCTGTGATTTATAAATGCGAAGGGTTCGAGGATTTCATTTCCACAACATTCACCTGAGGAAGGAGGAAGCCTCCGAAAGCTTGTGAATTTCAAATAAAATTGTTGGACTATAACTTGGTGTTGTAAAATTGTTTACAACTAAAAAAATGGGAGCAGTGATTGTGATCTGAAGTTATTGAAATTAATGTTGAGGTTGTAAAGTGCGAAATCGAAAGATGAGATGCTGTTCCTCGAGCTTCCATTGAGCTTCATTGGAACAGTGTAAGAGGCCGAGGACAGAGAGGTCAGAATGGGACTGGTTCTACTCTGACAAGAGGTTCTACTGGGAGACTAGGGGAGTTCCCAACCCTCCAGGATTGGCTTGGCATCTCCTGAAATTGAAGATTGATCTCCCTGGCCACTGCTGCGAGCAATAACCCGGGAAGAGAAAAATAATTTTTAAAAATTGTGTGTGTTTTTTTTCATTTTCTTTGAACACTTCTGTTTATTAGCTATAAAAATACTGGAGATGGGGGGGAAGGCTGGTTGACAGACAGTCAAGAATCATGCAATTGGGTCATGAAAAGTCTTTTCGCTTTCCAATTGGTGTGGGAAGGCAGGGCGTCGTGAGGATGGATGTTTTTGGCGACCAATGGTGGGAGTGTGGGGGCGGGGCAGCTGGAGGCAGGAGGTCATGTGATGAAACCTCCACGAATATGTCCAGCCAGAGTTGGCGATCCCTAACTGGGGTTGAAAGAAAATCAGCCAAATGTCACCTGAGCTCCTTGCTGCTATTGGACTTGGCAATGTGATTTTAAAATGGGCATTTCTATAGTGTAAACCAGGCATCTTTAAAAAAATAAAATTCCCTATCTCAGGCCATTCAGCCATCCATTTATTCTGTTGCTGAGACACAGAGCAGGGCCCATAGTGTAATAACATCACCAATGCTGAACAGAAAAAAAATAGGCAGAAATGATTAAGTGACACCAAGCTTGGGTTAGCCATGACTCAGTTGCCAGCACTCTCACCTCTAAGTCAGAAGGTCATGCTTTCATGTCCTACTCTCAAGGCATGAACCCATAGTCTAGGCTGACTCTCCAGTGTTGCACTGTCTGAGGTTCTGTCTTTCAGATGAGATATTAAACTGAGGTCCTGTCTGTCCTCTCAGGTGAATGTAAAAGATCCCATGGCACTATTTTGAAGAAGAGCAGGGGAGTTCGTCCTGGCCAATATTTATCCCTCAACCTACACCTAAAACAGATTATCTGATCATTATCATATTGTTGTTTGTGGGATCTTGCTGTGCGCAAATTGGCTGCTGTGTTTCCTACATTACAACAGTGACTAAACTTCAAAAAGTACTTCATTGGCTGTAATGTGTTTTGAGACATCCTGAGGTTGTCAAAGGCGCTATATAAATGCAAGTCTTTCTTTATTTTATATTATTGCAAGAGGAAGGGAAGTTAGTGAGGTCTGTAGTTCCATAGATTTGAGGTGCTGGAAATGAATGATTTTGATTTCAACACATGGGGCATGTAGGGAGGGGGAAAGAGGGTGCAGAAAGCTCAGAGGAGCACTGACAGTAGTTATATAGATCAATAAAATGAAGAGAGACAGGAAAGGTTACAATTTGGAGGTTAGATGAGAAAGAAGGGTTGCCTTTCGGTACAACTAGCTTTTAATTGTTTCCTATCCAGGAGTGTGAGAGGAGTTTCCACAGTTTTTCTAAGAAGAGCAGCGAGTTCACTCAGTGTCCAGACCAACAGTCCTCCCTCAACAAACACCAACAAAAAATACAGGTTATCCAACCATTCACCTCATTTGCTGTTTGTGCGACCTTACTGTGAACAAGTGTAAAGTACTTTCAAATATCCTTGAGATTGTGAAAGGCTCTATATAAATGCGAGTTAATTCTTCCTTTCTTTTATCCATGCCATTGCTGCTTTGTGGGATTTGGAGTACACTCATGGGTGCCACGTTTTCTTACAGAACAACAGTCACTGCACTTCAAAGTGATTGGTCATATATGAAGCACTATGAGCTGTTACTGCAAGATGTGACACGGCACTAGAAAAATGCAAGACCTTCGACTTTTTCTTGCAATTCAGCCTTTCTTTTCTGTGTCATGCTGAGGTAACGGTGGAAGAAAGAGCTTGCATTTATGTAGCACCTTTCACATCCTCAGGATGTCCCAAAGTGTTTCACAGACAATTTGAAGCGTAGTTACTGTTTTTAAATAGATAAAAGTGGCAGCCAATTTGTGCACAGCAAATGAGATAAATGACCAGATAATCTGTTTTGTTTGTGTTGGCCGAGGGTTAAGTGTTGGCCAGGGCACCGGGAGAACTCCACTGCTGTTTGAATAGTGCCGTGTGAGCTTTACGTTCAATTGAGAGGGCAGACGGGGCCTCGGTTTAATGTCTCGTCCAAAAGATGGCACCTTTGACAGCACTCCCTCGACACTGCACTCAAGCGTCAGCCTAAATTATTTGCTTAGGTGGAGTGGGGCTTGAACTCGTGATCTGTATAACTCAGAGGTGGGAGTGCTACCAACTGAGCTAAGTCGAAACAGGTCTAGGGATTTGAGTTGATTTGGTCCTCAGGACATCCCTAAGCGCTTTACAGCCAATGAAGTACTTGTGAAGTGTAGTCACCGTTGTGATGTACGAAACGCGGCAGCCAATTTGCGCACAGCAAGATCCCACAAACAGCAATGTGATAATAACCAGATGATCTGTGCTCCTGCGATTAGGCATGTAACATGTAATCAGGATACAAAGTGTCTGTTTTTTGACTAGTTGTTTGATCCCACATACAATGTGGAGCTGTTAGTTAGAAAGGTTTTCAGTCAATGTTCAGAGGATCAAAGCAAACATTAGACCCCAAACTACCATCCCACTTCCTGTCCTACCCTTTATCCTATTCCCTGTTCTGTTCTGGACTGAGGGAAAAGGGAGCAGCCCTGGTCAACCCCTGTCATAGACCTCCCAACAACTCCCAAGGGCTCAGAGGGTGCTGCCCGGTGTGCTACTGAGCCATACAGACCAGATTCAACAGCTATTATTTATGATCATAGTATCAAAAAGCACAGAAGGAAGCCATTCAGCCCATCCTGCCTGTGCTGGCCCTTTGAAAGAGCTAGCCTAGTGATATCCTATGCAGTCCAGTACTGAGAAGGAAGGGCAAAGAAAAAATTCGCATTTCTACAGCACTTTTCATGACCTCGGGGCCTCCCTAAGCGCTTTCCAGCCAATTAAATACTTTTTTTGAAATGTAGCCACTGTTGTAATGTAGGAAACCCAGCAGCCAATTTGCACACAGCAAGATCCCACAAACAGCACTGAGATAAGTGACCAGATAATCTGTTTTAGGTTGAGGGATAAATATTGGCCAGGACACTGGGCAAGGGGGTATTGCATTCTCTGGTTTACATTTGCACAATTGTGCCTTGTACCTGGTCAATATTTACCCTGTTTTGCATTGTTTGAACGTTATTTGCACCACGTTGATGGTTCCATGATTTTGCACAGATTTCACCGCAGACGATATTGGACGTTATTCACACTTTTGCACGATAAATGAGCGTATTGACTAAAGTGACTCAGTTTTTGCACCATTGGAAACCCTTACACTGTGTTTGAACGGTACTTACTGACATTTTCACTGCACGCGAAATTTGCACCACTTTACATTGCGTTTAGATATTTAGACCGATTTTTATTTTTGCACGCTTGCACTATATCATTGCACCACCGTCCGGCGGTATTAGCCCGGCTTCGACTATATCTCCCTGGCGGGGCGTGCAGCGTCAGCCCGGATAACCTGGCGATCGCTTGGGCCAAAATCGCGCGTCCTTAGCAACCGCCTGCTGCAGCAAACAGCTGACTAGCAACAGCGAGTGATGCAGGAGAGAGAGAGAGAGAGAGAGCATTGCACCGACCTACAGAGAGAGAGCATTGCACCGACCTACAGACAGAGAGAGAGAGAGAGCATTGCACCGACCGACAGACAGAGAGCATTGCACCGACCTACAGACAGAGAGAGAGAGAGAGCATTGCACCGACCTACAGACAGAGAGAGAGAGAGAGCATTGCACCGACCTACAGACAGAGAGAGAGAGAGAGCATTGCACCGACCTACAGACAGAGAGAGAGAGAGAGCATTGCACCGACCTACAGACAGAGAGAGAGAGAGAGCATTGCACCGACCGACATACAGAGAGAGAGCATTGCACCGACCTACAGACAGAGAGAGAGAGCATTGCACCGACCTACAGACAGAGAGAGAGAGAGAGCATTGCACCGACCGACATACAGAGAGAGAGCATTGCACCGACCTACAGAGAGAGAGAGAGCATTGCACCGACCTACAGACAGAGAGCGAGAGCATTGCACCGACCTACAGAGAGAGCATTGCACCGACCTACAGAGAGAGAGAGCATTGCACCGACCTACAGAGAGAGAGAGCATTGCACCGACCTACAGACAGAGAGAGAGAGAGCATTGCACCGACCTACAGAGAGAGAGAGCATTGCACCGACCTACAGAGAGAGAGAGCATTGCACCGACCTACAGACAGAGAGAGAGAGAGCATTGCACCGACCTACTGACAGAGAGAGAGAGCATTGCACCGACCTACTGACAGAGAGAGAGAGAGCATTGCACCGACCTACAGACAGACAGAGAGCGAGAGCATTGCACCGACCTACAGACAGAGAGCGAGAGCATTGCACCGACCTACAGACAGAGAGAGCATTGCACCGACCTACAGAGAGAGAGCATTGCACCGACCTACAGAGAGAGAGCATTGCACCGACCTACAGAGAGAGAGAGAGAGAGCATTGCACCGACCTACAGAGAGAGAGAGAGCATTGCACCGACCTACAGAGAGAGAGAGAGCATTGCACCGACCTACAGAGAGAGAGAGAGAGCATTGCACCGACCTATAGACAGATAGAGAGAGAGCATTGCACCGACTTATAGACAGATAGAGAGAGAGCGAGAGCATTGCACCGACCGACAGAGAGAGAGAGCATTGCACCGACCTACAGAGAGAGAGAGCATTGCACCGACCTACAGAGAGAGAGCATTGCACCGACCTACAGAGAGAGAGCATTGCACCGACCTACAGAGAGAGAGCATTGCACCGACCTACAGAGAGAGAGCATTGCACCGACCTACAGACAGTCAGACAGACAGACAGAGAGAGCATTGCACCGACCTACAGACAGAGCACAGGGACAGAGAGAGTTTTGAAAGCCACAACTGATCACGCTGCAATTGTGATCAATAATACAAAAACTAATTTGCATTATTTAATAATTTAATAGCATTTTTCTGTCATTTAGGTTGCAGACTGGAATGGGTTTTTAAAGGGCATCCGTTCCGCACTGTGCAAATTCAAGAATCAGGTTGAATCGAGAGGCTGAGGAAGAGGGACCGAGTCGATGTCTTTCTCCCCAGACCTGCCATTCTCTCCCGTTTCCTGCCTGTCCTTCAATCTCAACAGTCTATCCTGCCAAGAGAGGTAACCAAACAAAATACCTGTTATCACCTCTTATCAACAAATTAATCAGCATTCATTCTGTTGATAATCAATCGAGTCCTTTTTTAAAAATATATTAATTTTAAATGTTTCAGGCTTAAATACTTGAAGGGAAAAACATTTACAGGGCTTTGGGGAAAGAACAGGGGAATGGGACTAATCTTTCAAAGAGCCAGCACAGGCATGATGGGCTGTATCATACTATGATCCTATGATTGGAAGACCCTGTTTATATTTAGTAATCTCATTAAATGAAGATGATTAAATTAATGTGGCGAATTTTGGGAATATCTCACTCAGCCCGTTGTGTTTGATGTTTAAAGGGACATGTTCTGTTGGCAAAATCCCATTTGAAATTTTTGTGCATTATGTGATCATAGAATCTTACAGCACAGACGGAGGCCATTCGGCCCATCGTGCCTGTGCCGGCTCTTTGAAAGAGCTGTCCAACTAGTCCCACTCCCCCCCCCCCCCCCCACCCCTGCTCTTTCCCCATAGCCCTGCGAATGTTTCATTTGCAAGTATTTATCCAATTAATTCCCCTTTGAAAGTTACTATTGAATCTGCTTCCGCCACCTTTTCAGGCAGCGAGTTCCTGATCGTTACAACTCGCTGCGTTAAAAAATTCTCCTCATCTCCCCTCTGGTTCTTTTACCTTTTGATAACGTAGTATTTACAACACAGAAACAGGCCATTCAGCCCAACAGGTCCATGCTGGTGTTTATGCTCCACTCGAGCCTCACACCACCTTACGTCATCTCACCCTATGAGCATATCCTTCTAGATGTGAATACTGTCATAGTTTGTCTCCCATTTCCAAAAATGGGGAGTGTATTCCCCTCTGCCCCCCCCAACCTTTAAGAGGGGGGGAATTATTTTTATTATTTTGATTTTCCCGCCCTCCTTTCCCGAAGGCTGGGATCCATCAGCCGCCCGTGCTGTCGGCCCTCTGGTACCTCATCCACCCTCCCACTCAATGTTTGAGTAGGCAATTCAACCATGGAGGGCATCACAGCTGAGCCCGATCGTACCCCCAGCTGACACTCGTACACACTCTCCAATGGCCAATTCAGTACAGATCAGGGATTGGACCCGTGACCTTCTGGTCTGTATGGTTCAGCACAATTATTTTGTGATTATGATTTTAATTTCCAGCTCACAGACAATATTTGTTTTAAAAGATCATTGTTATGCTATAATGCAGTGTTAACCGTGGCTCAGTGGGTAGCAGGCTTGTCTCTGAGTCTGAAGGTGGTGGGTTCATAGTCCCGCTCCAGAGACTTGAGTACAAAATCCAGGCTGACACTCCCAGTGCTGCACTGTCTTTCGGATGAGACGTTAAACCAAGGCCCCATCTGCCCTCTCAGGTGGACGTAAAAGATCGCACAATGCTATTTCGAAGAAGGCCAGGGAAGTTCTCCCTGGTGTCTTGGCCAAGATTTATCCCTCAACCAACAGCACTAACAGAGATTATCTGGTCATTATCACATTGCTGTTTGTGGGATCTTGCTGTGTGCAAATCAGTGGCTACATTTCTTACATTACAACAGTGACTACACTTCAAAAGTACTTCATTGGCTGTATAGTACTTTTGGGACGTCACGAGGTCATGAAAAGTGCTATATAAATCCAACATCTCGCCCAAAAGACCGCCGACAGTGCAGCACTCCCTCCGTACTGCATTGGAGTGTCAGCCTAGATTTTGTGCTCAAATATTTGGAGTAAGGACTTGAACCCACAACCTTCTGATTCAGAGGCAAAAGTACTACCCACTGAGCCACAGCTAAGCAGAGGATGGAAAATAAAAAGGATTATCCTTTAAAAAATGCAGGAATTCTTAAGACAAATTTATCACCTAATTAGGGACAGACAGGGCACAGAGAAATGTCATTTCTTTTTGCAATGCCCTGCGAAAATGTTTTATTGCATACGATGTTGTCTCGGGCGGGGCTTTTTAAAATAAGGCCCCTACAGCCTACTTGACAACTGTACAGGATGTAGTTAACATATTTAACATCTCTCTCCCTCTCTCTCTGTCTGTGAGCTGCCTCCAGCTTGTTAATGTGTGCTGTTGTTCCCTGACCTCAGTGACACCCCCAAACGCAGACTGAAGCTTTCTCCAGAGAGTGGAAATCCGAGCCCTGAGGCCTTGCCGGTTGCTACGGAGACCAAGACTCCTGCAGGTCTGTACAGGTTGCACTCAGCTGGTAAACATGGTCTTCTGCCATGGTTTCAGCATTCTCTCAGGGGGCAAAGGGGGAAAAAAATCTTCTGCACAAAAAGTTTATTGATTTTGTGTGTACGTTGTTTCTTCGAGAGGCTGCAGGCCTCCTGTAAAGCTCTCCCCTCCTTTTAAATGATTTTGGCTCCACTATCCTACACAGAAGTCCATTCCAAACGCTGTTCACTGTCCTGTGCTGGGAAATATACAAACAGGATCAGGTTTACCTGTAATTCCCCCCCCCCCCCCCCCCTTGGTTGAACAGCTCGGTGGCATTTACTGTCAAGGCTTACTGTGACAAATGGTCACTCGGGGAGAGGTACCGTAGAATGTTAGTCAGAAACAATGTGAAATCAAATCAGTACAAAAGACTTGATTTATGTAACACCTTATCACATCTTTTGGCACTTCCTGTGCAACGAAAAGCATCAAAGCACGGTTGTAACATATGTAGTCCAGTGCATAGCAAGATCCCACAAACAGCGATAAGACGAATGACCAGTTAATCTGTTGTTTTGATTAAGGGGAAGAATGTTGGCCGGGAGAACTCCCCGCTCTTCTTCAAATATGGAATCATTTACGTCAAACGAGGCCTCGGCTTAAAGTCTCGTCCGAAAGACGGCACCTCCGACAGTGTTGCATTCCCCTCACTACTGCACTGGGAGTGTCGGCCTGGATTATGGGCTCAAGCCCTGGAGTTGATTAAGTGACACAGCTAGTAAAACGGAAAGAATGGGGAGCGGTTGGAGAGTAGAAATAAAGTTTTGAAAACTTTTTGCGTCTAATTGAAGATTTTTTTTTAAAAGCACATATTTAATATTTCAGTAGGAAAAGAGACTTATTGACAGCACAGTTTTCAAGACACAAAATGCTACAAAAAAAGAAAAAAAGCAAGAAAAAACTTGCATTTATACAGCATCTTTCATGACCTCAGGACATCTCAAAATGCTTTACAAATTAAATACGTTTGAAGCGTAGGCACTGTTGTAATGTAGGAAAGGCGGCAGCCAAAATTTACACACAGCAAGATCCCACAAACAGCAATATGCTTGTGACCAGATCATCTCTTTTCAAAGAGGGATAAGTATTGGCCAGGGCACCGGGGAGAACTCCCCTGCTCTTCTTTGAAATAGTGCCATGGGATCTTTTACATCCACCCGAGAGGGCAGACAGGGCCTCAGTTTAAAGTCACATCCGAGAGGCAGCACCCGCCGGCAGTGCAGCACTCCCTCAGTACTGCACTGGGAGTATCAGCATGGATAATGTACTCAAGTCTCTGGAGTGGGACCATGAACGCACAATCTTCTGACTCAGAGGCAAGAGTGCTGCCCACTGAAGCACAGGTGACGCTTAAGGTCAACCGCGGAATTCCTTGGAGCTGTCTTAGGAATAAGAGAGAACTTCAGGATAAAAAGGTAGATCGGGAACCCGGGACAATGCACAAGCAAGTTAATTGCATGTTTTTGCGTTACAGGTCAGACCCTCAGCTCATCATGTGAATTGGAGACAAAGAGAATGAGCAAAAGGTACGTAGCCAGAAGGGGGTCACAGGGCCTCTCATCGTTTTGTATCGTCTGTGTGCGTGTGTCTGGGGAGGAGCTTTTTCAACTCATCCTCGTGATGTGAGCGTCACTGGCAAGACTGGCATTTATTGCCCTCAGAAGTCGGTGGTGGGCCTTTTTCTAAACCGAGTGGCCACTTCAGAGGGCAGTTAAGAGTCAACCACGTTGGTGTGGGTCTGCAGTCACATATAGGCCCAGACCGGGTAAGGACGGCAGGTTTCCTTCCCTAAAGGACATTAGTGAACCAGTTGAGTTTTTAACACAATCCGACAGCTTCACGGTCACTTTTACTGATGTCAACATTTTATTTCCTGTTTTTTTTTAAAAACTAAATTCAAATTCTCAAACTGCTGTGGCGGGATTTGAACTCACAGGTCGCAGGATTACTGGTCCAGTAACGTAACCTTGGGATTGACTACTGTACAGGACTGGTCACAGCTGTTGATTGTGTCTACACTGGGGGACTAGTAATTGAGGTTCCCACAATGGTCCAGTGAGTTTACTCAGTGAGCAGCTGAACCTCACAAATCAGGAAGGTCTGTGGTCAGTCAGCTGACCTCAGTTAAGGTAGATGTAAGAGCGTTATGATTGGGCTCGAGGCGCCTGGAATGGGGAACTGAGAAAGAAGCCAAGAGGTTCACCTAACCGACGACTCCTGCTGGAAAGCGAGTGCGTGCGCGTCCACCGACGGTGGGAGGCAGCAGCAGCTCAGCTATGGATGCAGGTCCACGGTCGAATAGCCCTCTGACACTCACCACCTAGGCTCACGTGTGCAGCAGTGGCTGAGTGGGCAGCGCTCTCGCCTCTGAGTCTGAAGGTTGTGGGTTTAAGTCCCACTCCAGAGACTTGAGTGCATAATGCAGGCCGACACTCCCCAGTGCCAGTACTGAGGGAGTGCTGCACTGCCAGAGGTGCCGTCTTTTGGATGAGACCTTAAACCCGAGGCCCCGTCTGCCCTCTCAGGTTTACGTAACAGATCCCATGACCACTATTTCACAGAAGGTCAGGGGAAGTTCTCCTTGGTGTCCTGGCCCAATATTTATCTCTCAGCCAACATCACCAAAACAAATGTTCACATTACTGTTTGTGGGATCTTGCTGCATTTTCTACATTACAACAGTGACTACACTTCAAAAGTACCTTATTGGCTGTAAAGCGCTTTGGTACATCCTGCGGTCGTGAAAGGCGCAATATAAATGCAAGTAGGGAAGGAGGAGGCTCGTGTAGAGCATAAATACCAGCACGGACCTGTTGGGCTGAATGGCCTGTTTCTGTTCTGTACATTCTATGTAAGTTCTTCCTTTTTTCTTTGAAGAATAGCTAGTGAGGCTGTGGAGAGCAGCCAATGTCCATGGACCTAAGCCCCAGAATGAATCAGCGTCTTGAGGGGCCGGGGTGGGTGGGGGTGTGGGGGAACTTTAAAGCTGTGAAGGAATTAGTCACATTGGGTGGCGTCTATGATAACGTTGCTTTCTCCTTGCAGCCAGACTCCAGTGAGGCAGACAGTCCCCAGGCCGGTAAGTTAGGAAAATACTTCAGTTTATTTAATAAGACACCAGTAAATTGCTCGAGATGCTGCCTGATGTTAGTGGACGATTATAAGTTTTTGTTTAATGGACAAGATGGCGACAAGAGTCAGGAGAGAAACTCGCTCCACAGAGCCACCTAGTGGCCAGAGCCTGCAGCTACATCGTTACAGGCAACTGTTTACATACAAGATTTCCATTCCAAATACTTGCGTAGGCAACATCAATGTTAAATGTTGACTTAAAAGAGTGGCAATAGGAAATACACACCAACACGAGCTTTTTAGTAATGTACTAGTCGATTTGCTTATGGAAGATTTTTATCTTCACCACCTAGGTATACTCTGACAATGCACGCCTTTACATAACTAGACTAGTGTTCCCTGGAATATAGAAGGTTAAGGGGTGACTTGATTGAGGTTTTTAGGATTTTGAAAGGAATTGATCGGGTAGATTAATGCACTTTCTGAAATGTATAGAACAGAAAACCAAAGGTACAACAGATTTATAATCAGTTGTCTGTCTCTTTTTCTCTTTCTTTCTCGAGCACCCATACACAGCCTCTCCTTTTAAAAAAAACATATAAATTTTGCCTGATAAAAAAGATTTTGAAATTTGTCCTTTAGTTCTTATTTGAATAATTTCAAAAACTTTTGAGCAGAAACTACTCAAAGGTAAAGAAGACATGTTCCTCAGTAGAGCAGACTGATACACTTGCTCAGACGCACAATCTAAATTCTGCTCACAATTTCACGAGGGGGTGGTGGAGGCAGATTCAATCGGGGCTTTCAAAAGAGAACTGGATAAGCACTTGAAGGGAGAAAATTTGCAGGGCTACGGGGATAGGGCGGGGGACTGAGACTAGCTGGATTGCTCTTGCAGAGAGCCGGCACGGACCCGACGGGCCAAATGGCCTTCCTCCATGCTGTAACCATTCTGTGATTCTAACTCTGGGCAAAAGTATCAACTCCAAGCCCAGGCTTTTGGGAGAAGCTGAGGCCTTCAAGCAAAAAACTTTAATAAAGGCACGAGAAAACACAAAGGACAATTCAATGGGTAAATGTAATCGCATTATTACGAAATGTGCAATTTTTTATTTTTTATTTTGGAAATCAGAAATTTCAGTTAGTGAGAAAAAAAATGGCAGCTAAAACATTTTTCTGAAAACATTTTCAGAGGGTTGTGGGAACCGACTGGCCAGATTGTGCAATCAGAGTGGCGAATTTACACAGGCAAAACCCATAATAAACGTGGACATAACAACTCACAATAATATTTGACACAAACGTGTGACCAAAAGGTGACGACAGGAAGTCCTGCAGACATAAGATTTTTTTTCAGATGTATGGTTTTGTTGATTTCTATCTCCTCCAGTTAAAATATGCTAAAACATTCACTGGTTTAATTGTATAGATCAGGCTCCTGGATAAAATACAGATGAAGGCAGAGGGAAATGTACATCAACAGGAGAAGGAAAATGTGAGATTGAACACTCCATCTTTATATTTTGCTTTTGCTTGTGGTTATTTCGTCTCTCCTGTCCGTTCAGCATCAGCTCCCAGTGGGGTACAGTTCCACCTTCGCTGGGCACCTCTGGTACCTCTCCCACATCTTCATGCTTCATGTGAGCCTTGGCCCTGAGTGCTGACTAATCAACTCTTGACATCACAGCCAAGCCGAAACTTCTCTTCATTTGGGTTATGGACACACACTGTCCAGTATCGCTCACCGGCTAGTCATCAGGATCAGAAATCCTGGCTCGTCTATCTTCCTCTCCCCATCCCTGAAACACTGAGGTCAATTGCAGCACTCCAACTGCCTGTTCCGGCTCAGAACTTACCTCAGCCCCGATCATGGGTGGATCTTGGGATCTTCGTAGTCTGACTGCCTCAGTACTGCTGTGTGTGGTTCACATACCCACTGAACCATTGGGGACACCCATGCACGTGTTTGATGGGACAGTGTGAAGACAGCTTTACTTTGTATCTAACCCGTGCTGTACCTGCCCTGGGAGTGTTTGATGGGACGGTGTAGAGGGAGCTTTACTTTGTATCTAACCCGTGCTGTACCTGCCCTGGGAGTGTTTGATGGGACGGTGTAGAGGGAGCTTTACTTTGTATCTAACCCGTGCTGTACCTGCCCTGGGAGTGTTTGATGGGACAGTGTAGAGGGAGCTTTACTCTGTATCTAACCCGTGCTGTACCTGCCCTGGGAGTGTTTGATGGGACAGTGTAGAGGGAGCTTTACTCTGTATCTAACCCGTGCTGTACCTGCCCTGGGAGTGTTTGATGGGACAGTGTAGAGGGAGCTTTACTCTGTATCTAACCCGTGCTGTACTTGCCCTGGGAGTGTTTGGTGGGACAGTGTAGAGGGAGCTTTACTCTGTATCTAACCCGTGCTGTACCTGCCCTGGGAGAGTTTCATTGTGACTAAAGTGGCAGAATATTCTATCACTTGGCCCTCATAATCCCCTCCTTGCTAAGCACAATCACACAACAAATTCAGAATTTTAAGTTAGATTCCTTGCCTAAGTTCAGTCTCACGCCTGCAAAGTTCCTTTTGATCTCAGTGATTTGTTTATTCGCTACGTACCCCTCTCGACAGGACAGTGCCCGTTTGCGATCGGGGGCTATTGTCTCCTCCCCTCCAACCCAGCTCAGCAGCAAACGCACCGAACAGGCAGAGGGGAATGAAACACCGGCCCAGAAGAAAAGGAGAAGCAGTTTCCGTGGAAACTGGGGAAAAGAGCGGAGACGGGTAAACCTGATTCATACGGTGGCTGTTCTCGTTTCCTTGGTTAATTTTTGGCACGACTGCACAGAAGGGTGACTCACTCACGTTTATCAAAGGTCACAGTCTGTTCCTGGGATCCCCCCCCCCCCCCCCCCCAAACACGGTGATGGGACGGGGGTCTGTGTCTGATTCCCCCTCTCACGGTGATGGGACGGGGGTCTGTGTCTGTGATTCCCCCAAACACGGTGATGGGACGGGGGGTCTGTGTCTGTGATTCCCCCACACGGTGATGGGACGGGGGTCTGTGTCTGTGATTCCCCCACACGGTGATGGGACGGGGGTCTGTGTCTGTGATTCCCCCACACGGTGATGGGACGGGGGTCTGTGTCTGTGATTCCCTCACACGGTGATGGGACGGGGGTCTGTGTCTGTGATTCCCCCACACGGTGATGGGACGGGGGTCTGTGTCTGTGATTCCCCCACACAGTGATGGGACGGGGGTCTGTGTCTGTGATTCCCCCACACAGTGATGGGACGGGGGTCTGTGTCTGTGATTCCCCCACACGGTGATGGGACGGGGGTCTGTGTCTGTGATTCCCTCACACGGTGATGGGACGGGGGTCTGTGTCTGTGATTCCCCCACACGGTGATGGGACGGGGGTCTGTGTCTGTGATTCCCCCACACGGTGATGGGACGGGGGTCTGTGTCTGTGATTCCCCCACACGGTGATGGGACGAGGGTCTGTGTCTGTGATTCCCCCACACGGTGATGGGACGGGGGTCTGTGTCTGTGATTCCCTCACACGGTGATGGGACGGGGGTCTGTGTCTGTGATTCCCCCACACGGTGATGGGACGGGGGTCTGTGTCTGTGATTCCCCCACACGGTGATGGGACGGGGGTCTGTGTCTGTGATTCCCCCACACGGTGATGGGACGGGGGTCTGTGTCTGTGATTCCCTCACACGGTGATGGGACGGGGGTCTGTGTCTGTGATTCCCCCACACGGTGATGGGACGGGGGTCTGTGTCTGTGATTCCCTCACACGGTGATGGGACGGGGGTCTGTGTCTGTGATTCCCCCCAACACGTTGATGGGACGGGGGTCTGTGTCTGTGATTCCCCCACACGTTGATGGGACGGGGGTCTGTGTCTGTGATTCCCCCACACGGTGATGGGACGGGGGTCTGTGTCTGTGATTCCCCCACACACAGTGATGGGATGGAGGTCTGTGCTCTCGGGGTAATGGTGGGAGATTAATAGTTGCCCCCAGAATGCGTGAGTGGGACAAGAAAATAACATTAGCCAGGACTCCTGCCCCCGGCCACTATCCGGCAACTCCCTGGTGGGAAGCAGATGAGTCTGTTCAGGCAAGGCCAAGATCGTGTATGGTTGCGACGCTTTCACGGTGGAATAGCCCGCTGAAACTCACTGTCTAGACTCACATACGGACGCCAGGGTGAGGCACCAGTGGGCACCTGGTGCTCCTGGAACCTATACTCCAGTCGGCACCAGTGGGGGGAGGAGGGGAGAGGATTGCAGGCAGTCCCACTGCACTGGTCCCATTCTGATACCTGTCTCGGATCCTTTTTCCAGGTTTATAATCTCCGGCGATTGTCCTGCTCCCAGGAAGTTGACGTTAAACAAATCCCAGACTCAGATGAGAAAGGGCTCATCGGAGATTTCTCTAAAGTAAGAACCATCCCAGCCCCCTCTCCCACCTTCTCTCACTCCCTGTTACTCCCTCCACCACTCCCCTGCTAAAAAGAGTTTCTTTTATTTTGAGGTCGTGAAGGTGAGGGATGGTTGTACTGGGAGTGGGACACTTTCAATTTCAGGCAGCGAGTGTTAGAATCAAACACTCGCAGGGCAGGTACAGCACGGGTTCGATACAGAGTAAAGCTCCCTCTACACTGTCCCATCAAACACTCCCAGGACAGGTGCAGTACGGGTTAGATACAGAGTAAAGCTCCCTGTGTGGAGGGAGCTTTACTCTGCACCTGCTGTGCTGTGCCTGCCCTGGGAGTGTTTGATTCTAACACTCATTGCCTGATATTGGAAAGTGCTGCATTCCCAGCAGTGACATCCCTGACCTCAGTGAGCAGAAAATTCACAACAGAGGGAAAGAATGAGACAGGCGATGACTGCTGTGTCCTTGCTCCTTTCTCTAGGCCTGTGTTCTGCCAGTGGAAGAGGGGAAACATCAAGATCTGAAATATATTTCTGTTCAGACGGTGAGTAGCGCTCTGGCACTGAGAACTATTTTCAATTGACCCTCAGCCTCAACATCTTTTTGGGGGAGAGAGTTCCAGATTTCCACTCCCCTTTGTGTGAAGAAGTGCTTCCTGACATCACCCCTGAATGGCCTGGCTCTAATTTTAATGTTGTGCCCCCTTGTTCTGGACTCCCCCCACCAGAGGAAATAGTTTCTCTCTATCTACCCCATCAAATCCTTTAATCATCTTAAACACCTCAATTAGATCACCCCTTAATCTTCGAAACTCAAGGGAGTACAAGCCGAGTCTATGCAACTTGTCCTCATAATTTAACCCTTTTAGCCCTGGTATCATTCTGGTGAATCTGCGTTGCGCCCCCTCCAAGGCCAATATATCCTTCCTGAGGTGCGGTGCCCAGAACTGAATGCAGTTCAGCTGTGATGCCCCCTGCGGTGAAATAGCCCACTCATGCTCATCGTGGGGGCCCTTGCGTGAAGTCGTGCTATTTTGGGGCGGGATCATGGAGAGGGGATCGTGGAGAGAGGCCGTGCTCCGTGGAATCTGTGTCCCAGCAAGAGGCAACACCTCAACAGGAGGAGAAACTCAGATCATTCCTCGACCAATAATTTGGCTCTAGGGTTGTGCTAACTCCCCCCGCCCCACACCTCCCCCGCACCCCCCTCCCACTCTATGTTGGGGCCACGGGAATGATCTCTTGCTTCTCTCTCGAACGTTGTCATCTCGTGCACCGTGCCCTTCCTTTGGGTCTCTGACAGAATGCAGGCTGACATTCCCAGTGCCAGGACTGAGGGAGTGCTGCACTGTCAGAGGTGCCCTCTCAGGTAGACTTAAAAGATCCCAGTGCACAATTTCGAAGAAGAGCTGGGGAGTTCTCCCAGCTCTTGGATAGCTCTTTCAAAGAGCCGGCACAGGCACGATGGGCCGAATGGCCTTCTTCTGTGCTGTACCTACCTTGATACAATGATAGGTGTCCTGGGCCAATATTTAGCCCCAAATCAACATCACTAAAAAACAGATTATCTGGTAATTATCACATCGCTGTTTGTGGGATCTTGCTGTGCGCAGATTGGCTGCCGAGTTTCCTACATTGCAACAGTGACTACACTTCAAAAGTACTTTATTGGTTGTAAAGAGCTTTGGGATGTCCTGAGGTTGTGAAAGGTGCTGTATAATCTTTTTATCTTTTCTTTCTCTGCAACAATGATCTCACTGAGATTCTGGTTTGTTTTGCAGTTGGCAGCTTTGCTGGCCGGAGGTTTTGAGCATGTCGTCGATGAGTGTGTGATAGTAGATTGTCGCTACCCGTACGAATACGATGGAGGCCACATAAAGGTTTGCTTCTTACTCATTGTTTATGCCGTGCGGACTTGTGCAATTTTTATTGCTTTCCTCACTTCAGATTTTAGACAGTGCCCTCTCCCGCCCTCTTTTCCCCCAAGGCAGGTGGAGAAGGGAGATTGCCCATACTGTCTGGGAATTGGGTGAGAATGGCCCAAAGTGGTCGCTCCCTCTAAGTTGTTTTACTCTGTCCTCCCGATTCTCTTTCCCTCACCGCACCCCGCAATCCAGTGCCAAGGAACTCGCCTCGTAGAAACCGCATCGTATGCTCCGTGTAGGGTTCCTGCTCTGGCTCCCGATCCTGATCCTGCTCCCTCTCCCTCTCCCGCTCCCCCACACTCTCCCTCTCCCTCTCCCGCTCCCCTCCACTCTCCCGCTCCCCCACACTCTCCCTCTCCCGCTCCCCCACACTCTCCCTCTCCCTCTCCCGCTCCCCTCCACTCTCCCGCTCCCCCACACTCTCCCTCTCCCGCTCCCCCACACTCTCCCTCTCCCTCTCCCGCTCCCCCACACTCTCCCACATCTGCTCCACCCCCACACTCTCCCACTCCCCCACACTCTCCCGCTCCCCCACACTCTCCCACATCTGCTCCCCCCCCACACTCTCCCACTCCCCCTCCCGCTCCCCCACACTCTCCCACATCTGCTCCCCCCCCACACTCTCCCACTCCCCCTCCCGCTCCCCCACACTCTCCCTCTCCCGCTCCCCCACACTCTCCCTCTCCCTCTCCCGCTCCCCCACACTCTCCCACATCTGCTCCCCCCCCACACTCTCCCACTCCCCCACACTCTCCCACTCCCCCACACTCTCCCACTCCCCCACACTCTCCCGCTCCCCCCCACTCTCCCACATCCGCTCCCCCTCCCGCTCCCCCACACTCTCCCACTCCCCCACACTCTCCCACTCCCACCCTTCCGCTCCCCCACCCCCTCTCACTCCCTCTCCCGGTTCCCCACACTCTCCCACTCCCACTCCCCCTCCCTCTCCCTCTCCCTCTCCCGCTCCCCCACACTCTCCCACTCCCCCACACTCTCCCACTCCCACCCTTCCGCTCCCCCACCCCCTCTCACTCCCTCTCCCGGTTCCCCACACTCTCCCACTCCCACTCCCCTTCCCTCTCCCTCTCCCTCTCCCACTCCCCCTCCCCCACATTCTCCCGCTCCCCCACATTCTCCCGCTCCCCCACATTCTCCCGCTCCCCCACATTCTCCCGCTCCCCCACATTCTCCCGCTCCCCCACATTCTCCCGCTCCCCCACATTCTCCCGCTCCCCCACATTCTCCCGCTCCCCCACATTCTCCCGCTCCCCCACATTCTCCCGCTCCCCCACACTCTTCCACTCCCACTCCCACTCTCCCCCTCCCACTCCCACTCTCCCCCTCCCACTCTCCCCCTCCCGCTCCCCCACCCCCTCTCACTCCCTCTCCTGCTCCCCCACACTCTCCCCTTCCCGCACCCTGCCCCCCTTCCCCTCCCTCTCCCGCTCTCCCACATTCTCCCACTCCTGCTCCCCCTCCCACTCCCCCACACTCTCCCACTCCCCCTCCTGCTCCTTCTCCCGCTGCCCCACCCGCTCCCGCTCCCAATCCCTTCTGAAGGTGGCACGTGTCCGAATGTTGAGCGAGGACAGGATTGCGCTTGTCTGTGATGCCCAGTATGGTTGAATGACCTGCCGACTCTCGCTGTCTGGCCTCACACATGGACGTTGGCCACTCGGGCAAATGGACTGACGGGCAGCCCAGCACCGCCAGAAACCATTTCATTTTTCCCTATGTTATTCCGCTCATCACATTGAGGGAGGTGGAATCTTTTCCATTCCGGACGTCCAGTTCATTCTAAAGTCTTTATACCGTGTGTTTTTGCAGGGAGCCCTGAACCTGTACACAGAGGAGCTGCTTATCGACGCATTCTTCCCCAGCCAGGCGGCTCCGTGTCCCGTGGGGAGGTGTAACATCATCATCTTTCACTGCGAGTTCTCATCCGAGCGAGGTCCCAAAGTGTAAGTCTGACTAACATCCTGGTACGCTCCGTCCCCTCCACCCCCACGCTCCGTCCCCCCACCCACCCCGCGCTCCTCTCCGCCCCCCCCCCCCAACGCTCCCCCCTCCACCCACGCTCCCCACCCCCCCCCCACACTCCCCCCCCCCCCCCACACACACACTCCCCACACTTCGCTCCCTCACAAGCCCACATCTAGCAGGGATCACTGAACAGGAACGGTTGATTTGCTCTTTATTGTCAGCCTTGCCTCAGTCGCTGGCAGAGCAACAGCAGCACGTTGGCCCATATAAGGAGAAGCAAAACTCAAAGAGGAAGCCCAGGCATTCTCGTGCGGCCGGCTAGCGAATACATCGGCAGAGGCCTGAGACTGGGTTGCCTGTCCACCAGATACACAGTGTGTGGGGTCAGAAGAAACAAGAGAAAGGAAGGAAAGGAAGATTGAAGGTTGAAGCCCCACTCGTAGGCTGACACTTCAATGCTGAGGGAGTGCTGCACTGTCGGAGGTGCCGTTTTTTGGATGAGATGTTAAACCGAGGCCCCATCTGCCCTCTCAGGTGGAAGTAAAAGATCCCATGGCACTATTTCAATGAAGAGCAGGGAAGTTCTCCACAGCGTCCTGGTCAATATTTATCCCTCAACCAACATGTAAGATGATCTGGTTATTATCAGATTGCTGTTTGTGGGATCTTGCTGTGCGCAAATTGGCCGCTGCGTTTCCTACATTACAACAGTGACGACACTTCAAAAGTACTTTGGCTGTAGAGCATTTTGGGATGTCGTGAGGTCATGAAAGGCAGTATCGAAATGCAAGTCTTTCTTTCTTTCTTCCTTTCTCTTGTTTCTTCTGACCCCACACACTGTGTATCTGGTGGACAGGCAACCCAGTCTCAGGCCTCTGCCGATGTATTCGCTAGCTGGCCGCACGAGAATGCCTGGGCTTCCTCTTTGAGTTTTGCTTCTCCTTATACGGGCCAACGTGCTGCTGTTGCTCTGCTATGTGCCTGAGATCAGAGATGACCCCAGCGAGAAATCACGGGTGAAAACCTACCGTCCAATATCCCACTGCACAAAGCGCTGGAGCACCAAGTCATGTGACATTAGCGGGAGCAACGTGGAATCACGTGATGCGTGATTGGCCGGAGGTCACTGACTTGCAACCCGCCTAAATTTTATTCCAATTTTTTTTTTATCCCCAGTTGTCGGAATCTCAGGAGAATGGACCGGAACGCAAACGTGTATCCCAGGCTCTGCTTTCCGGAACTTTACATACTAAAGGACGGATACAAGGAATTCTACCAGGAGTTCAAGGTAACTCAACTGGAATATCCACCAGTTAACAGGGTCAAGGGGACATGTTCGAGAGCAGCTGCTGGGATGTGTAAACAGATGGAAACTATAGGAGGGACAGAGAGTGAGCGAGAGTCTGAGGGAGAGTGAGAGAGGTAGTGAAAGAAATAGAGAGGAGAGAATGAGAGACTAAGATAGAGAAGGACTGAGAAACAGAAAAAGAGAGCAAGAAAGAAAGGCAAACACAAAGGGGCCAGACGGAGACCACGGGCATAGAAAGATAAAGACAGCAAGAAAGGAACCAAAGAACCAGAGAAAGCTGTATTGACAGAAATAGACAAACCAAGATGGATGGAGAGAAAGAGAGAGACGGGCCAGAGTGAGATAGGTGGAAGGTGATAAGCTATGGGGAGGTGATTGTGAGTTTTCCCATTAAACGTTTTGACCCCATTTCTCTGTCGTGTAGATATTCTGTGAACCCCAGGGGTACATCCAGATGCACCACGAGGACTACAGAGAGGCTCTTCGCACAATCCGCAAGAAGGTGCGTTCGGTGACTAGAGACCGCAGGCGGAAGGAGCTATTCAAAGTGGCAAATGGACGCTGAGTGCGGAGCAGAGGCCTCGGCTTGTGAACGCAAACTTTATTTTAATAACTTTTCTGAACTAAAGTCCCAAGGGACCGGGCACAATCAGTGACTGCCTGTCCTGGTAGGGGCTCCCTATCAGATCATTCACAGGCTTTGCTTGGACGCTGAGTACTTTTCATATTCAAAAAAAAGAAAATTTAGATAATTGTTTGTCCTCCAAGTGAGCTGGGAGAATCTTTCTACCGTATAAAATGTCCCATCAAACACTCCCAGGGCAGGTACAGCACAGGTTAGATACAGAGTAAAGCTCCTGCTACACTCCCATCAAACAAATCAAAAATTAAATTGTCCTGTTGCAGTGAAATTTTTGATCAGTTTTTTTTTAGTTTTTGGAAAGTTTTGGGCATGAGTGATGTTTTAAAATAAAGTGAATTCACAGATGTTTCAAAACAAAAGGCCACACTACAGGCTTTGAAGATGTGTATTAAAGCTAGATGAGCCAGTTTGTGGCATGTCACAGCTCACAGTCTACGTCAGACAGGGACAATGAACGTCAATTGACTCATCCCAGGCCCATTATGGAAGGGTAGTGAGTTTTATTGACAGGCCCGCAGGCGAACTACTGAACGGGGAAGAATTCAGAGGGACTGTCCTCCCACTGGTTGGGAACACAGAGAGAAAAGGGACAAAGAGACACATGGGCTATTAGTCAGCCAGCTAGGTATGACGGGAAGCCTGTCTTAATGAGGGGAAACTCACTCATCCCAACCCCAGAGCAGGTCAGAATCAGAAGGCTGCCTAGGAAAAGTTAAGCAAGCCCACTAATATTATTTTTCTTGTTCTCGAGGAGGGTTCTATGGTTAATTGGATCAAGGTGAGATTTGATTAAGTCTGACTTATTGTCTGTAAAATAAAGCAACGGGACGATTGGTTCTTGGGCCTCGTCTTATTATAATGTCTCAGTCTACCTTGGAAAAGATTGGAGGAGGGCATGTGCGAAAGACACAATATCCAGTTCAAACCACAAGGGGGCCTCATTGTTACATTCCTGGGTTACACTATTGTATTGTTAGATATTGGGCACACTCCTGAACCTAAGATGCTAGGACCGCTTACGGGAGTGACAGCTCTGTACCCGAGACAGTATCTAAGGCAGACCCGAAACTTGTAAGGTGCAGTTTTTCCACATTTATTGGTAACAAACACATTTCCCTCAATAACTTTGAACTCTGTACAGAGGCCCAAACTAGAATCCTGCGCCTCATGTCTAAGGATCTTCTAACTGTTCTCTCATACTCCTGGACAGGATACAAGAAAAAGTCTGTTATCTGTTAGGTAACCTGTATCTGTTCTCCAGCCTCCACGCTCCCTGTTACAACCTTTCGGGTCTCTCTTTATTTTAAAGATTTTTGTGCGGGCATCGCTGGCAAGGCCGATATTTATTGCTCATTCCTAGTTGCCCTTGAGAAGGTGGTGGTGAGCCGCCTTCTTGAACCACTGCAGTCCGTGTGGTGAAGGTTCTCCCACAGTGCTGTTAGGTAGGGAGTTCCAGGATTTTGACCCAGCGACGATGAAGGAACGGCGATACATTTCCAAGTCGGGATGATGTGCGGCTCGGAGGGGAAAATGTAGGAAACGCAGCAGCCAATTTGTGCACAGCAAGGTCCCACAAACAGCAGTGGGATAATGACCAGATAATCTGTTTTTTAGTGATGGTTGAGGGATAATATTGGCCAGGACACCAGGGAGAACTCCCCTGTTCTTCTATGAAATAATGGCCGTGTGATCTTTTACGTCCATCTGAGAGGGCAGACGGGGGCACGGTTTAGCATTTTATCTAATGGATGGCACCTCCGACAGTGACGCACTCCTTCAGTACTGCACTGGGACTGTCAGCCTAGATTTTGTGCTCAAGTCTGTGGAATGGTACTTGAACCTACGACCTTTCATAACTCAGAGGCGAGAGTGCTGCCCGTTGAGCCATGGCTGACAGTTGCAATCTCAGTGTATCTGAGCTGCACATTTCCCATTGCTGAAAAGTTCAGGCGACAATTTCAGTCTTTCACAATATTAAAGCTGCGGCTTCCCTTTCATCACTCTGCTTTCACCTCCACCGCTTGGCTGAGATTGGCTAACGCAGCACAGATGTGTGATATTTGACCCCTTCAATACTAAACAATGTGCCTCCCAGCATAAAGTGAAACAGTTTAAACAGCAATGATACCTCCAGAAATATAGCACAGTGGAACAAGATGGCGTCTTATATTGTGTGAGCGCAGTATATACATGTAATTACGGTGTCTATTCACGTTGCTGCTACCGGCCTCTAGCATTTTCTAATGAGCGTTTCATTAAAATTATTTAGTTTTAATAGTTGAAAGTTAATTATAAATCAGTAATTATTTGCACTAATGATGCAAATACATTTACAATTGTAACATTTTATCATTAAGGCGATGCAATTGTATTTTGCCACTTGTTTTGTAAAAAAAATGTTTCAACGAAAGATAAGGATTTTTGCAAAGGTTTACACAGGCAGTTTAGATTCTTTGCTGTGCACGTACTCTCTCTGCACCGTCAGCTCCTCGGCATTAGCTCGGCTGGAAATCCCACGGACGTGACTGATTCGGCGTCTGACTGCAGTGCAGTCAGATTTTAGAATCGATCAGAAGCGATTTATTTGCAATATATTAAACTCTAACGTGGAATATTATTGCAATGTCCCCTCGTCCTATCGATTCCAGAAAGTGCAGGGGCAACAATTAACAGTAGTATGTATGTATATATATATATATGCATTAATAATTATGCATAAAATAATATATACCTTAAATATATGCAGTGATTAAATAATTATGCACTAATATATATTAATTTCTGTATAAATTGAATGTATATTAACTAATATCTGCATTAGATAGAAATATATGTACAATTAGTATAGATCAAATATCCATGAAAGAGCTGCATTAAACAGCAATATACACATGAAGTAATATCTATATTTCATTAATAATTGTTAATAAATCCCTTCAGGAGCTGTTGCAAACAAAAATGCAACTTGATAATAAATATCAATGTAACCTTACAAAGGACTATTGATTTTATACATTATATATTGGACATTTATTAAGATACATGAATAATGGTGTCAGCTGTGGCTCAGTGGTAGCACTCTCACCTCTAAGCCAGAAGGTTGTGAATTTAAGTCTCACTTCAGAGACTTGAATACAAAATCCAGGCTGACACTGAGGGAGTGCGACACTGAGGGAGTGCTTCACTGTCGGAGGTGCCGTCTTTCGGATGAGACATTAAACCGATGCCCCATCTGCCCTCTTAGGTGGACGTAAAAGATCCCATGGCACTATTTTGAAAAGAGCAGGGGAGTTCTCCCCGGTGCCCATGGCGAATATTTATCCCTCAACCAACATCAGTAAAAAGATTATCTGGTCATTATCTCATTGCTGCTTGAGGGATCTTGCTGTGCGCAAACTGGCTGCCACATTTCCTACATTCCAACAGTGACTACACTTCAAAGGTACTTAATTGGTCGTAAAGCACTTTTCCTGATGACAAATGCAGTGAGTCCTGGTGGAAGGTGCACATCAGGTGCGGACAGGATCAGGCTGGGCTGGGTCATTCCCCTACTCCCCCTCACCTCCCACCTCCAAAATCAACACTCACTGTCCCATGAAGAGTGGCCACTTGGGAAATCCCCCGATCCCCCACGGCCAGTCCGTCCCCTCCTCTACACTTTGGGAACCCCGCCTCAGTCAGGAGTCGGCGCCTTCAGGAGAGGAAAACATATATTTTAAAAATACATTGTTAAATATTTTAAAATAATCCAATCTCTTCCCCAGATTTTACTAACAGGCAGCTGGTGGCTTATCCATTCGAATCGAGCTGTAAGCCAGTAAATAGGGTACAGCCCTTCCATTCTGCTGCTGAAGGTCGCTGTGTCCTCATTACGTGCAGGTTTTTTTATTGTCTCTCTTCCCTCTGGTTGGCGGTGATGTAGATCATTGCAGACATCAGAAGAGCTGGAGAGACAGAGAAAGAGAGGCAGAGAGCAATAGGAGAAAGCAACGGAGGGAAAGAGACAGAGAGGAATAAACAGAGAGGGGGAAAAAAAAGGGAAGGAGAAAAGAAGTGAACGGAAGGAGAGAACAAACCCCACAAGGATCATCTCCTTTAATCTTCTGCAGATCAGAGCCCCAAGTGATGGCGGCTCACAGGCTGGTGCTGATCCGGCACGGTGAAAGCACCTGGAACCAGGAGAACCGTTTCTGCGGCTGGTTCGATGCCGACCTGTCCGAGACCGGGGTTCAGGAGGCGGACCGGGGGGCTCGGGCTCTGAGCGACGCCGGCTACCAGTTCGACATCTGCTACACCTCGGTGCTGAAGCGGGCGATCCGCACCCTCTGGGCGGTGCTGGACGGCATCGACCAGATGTGGCTCCCCGTGATCAGGACCTGGCGGCTCAACGAGAGGCACTACGGGGGTCTGACTGGCCTCAACAAGGCAGAGACCGCGGCCAAGCACGGAGAGCAGCAAGTGAAGATCTGGAGGAGATCCTTCGACATTCCCCCTCCTCCTATGGAGCCGGAGCACGACTTCTACTCCACCATCAGCAAGGTAAACTCAACAGATATATATACACATTCAATAACATACACATTAAATAACATATATGCATTAAATAATTTATACACATTAAATAATATATGCATTAAATAATATATACACATTAAATAATATATGCACTAAATAATATATACATTAAATCATATGCACATTGAATAATATAAATGCATTAATATATACACAATATATACCAAATTATAAATAAATTAAGTAATATATGCATTACATGATATATATTCACATGCACACATTGAACATATTAATATATACAATATATATGCATCAAATGATACAACCTACGTCTATATGCACTAAAATATATATATGAAATAATTTATATATACACACATTAAATAGTGAATATATACACACATTCAATATATGTGCACACATTAAATCGCATATATTTATATACACGCGTGAAATAATATATATACATCAAATAATGTGTATATACACATCAAGTAATATGTACATTAAATATATAACACATACACATTAAATTATATACATATGCATTAAATATATATTTAATAGTAATATACTCAATAGTAAGATTTGCATATTTATAAATAAATTTATAATATTTACATGAAGAATAATGTATACATTAAGTAATATATATATTGAATTATTAATTGCATGCATTAAATAATAAAACCTAGGTAGAGGTAGAGGTGGATAAATAACTAGAGAGATGGTAGATGGATTCATAGAAGAACTAAAAAAAGAAAAGCTGAATGCTGGAACTCACAATATCGGAAAATAGAACAGACAGGTTAATATTTCAGCAAATATTCCTTGGTCTGAACTGGAGATGGGAGATGGGTGTCCTCTCTTTATGTGAAGGGTCTCTCCCTGAAATGTCAACCTCTGTTCAGTTTCAGATGCAGATGAATATGCTGTGAACGACACCATTTACATTTTATATATGTGCATTAAATAATTTATAGATGAATCACATAGTGTATATTAGCATTTAATAATGTATATATGCATTACATAATGCAAATGCATTAGTGTATATATGCATTAGATAGTGCATACATGCATAAAATAGTGTATATATTAATCATATATGTGCACATGCATTAGTATATAAATGCATTACGCAGTGTATATATGCACTCATAATATATAAATGCATTAGTGTATACATGGATTATCTAATGCATACATGCAATAATGTATGCATTGCATATTGTGTATATATATATGCATTACACTGATGCATAGTATCTACATATATTACATAATGTATACATGTACCACATAGCACATTTTTGCATTGCATAGTGTGTATGCTTGTATTAAATAGTGTATATACGTATTGGATAGTGTATATATGCATTAGTCTCGACATGTATTATATAGGGTATATTTGCATTGCACAGTGTACACATATCGATTACATAATATATGCATGCACTAAATGGTATATATGTTGCATCGTGTGTACATGCATTACATAGTGAATATTAGCATTAATTAACTATATTTAAAATTACTGAATGAGATTTATTACTGCTTTTTTTGCTCTATTATTTTTAAATAATTCCTAGAATAATATTTAATTTAAAATTTCTGTATTTATCATAAATTTGGTCCCCCAGCTTGGGAGTCCCTTCCCTCATCCTCCATGCCAAGCTCCCCTCAGACATAGGGGGTGTGTTTGGGGCAGGCGGAGAAACAGAGACAGAAAAAGAGAGAAAGAGAGATAGAGATAGACAGAGAGAGAAATAGAGAAATAAGCAGACTGAGAGGGGTTGGAGGTTGGAGAGAGAGATAGAAAATCAAAGGGAGACAAAGGCAGTGACAGATGTGAAAGACATCGAAAGACATAGACAGAGAAAGAGAGACAGACAGTGACAGATAGCAAATCAGAGAGAAAGACAGAGAAAAAGATAGTTTGGTGTAGGAAGAGAGACAGACAGACAGAGAGAGACAGAGAGACAGAGTCAAAGATGGACAAAATGTATTTACGATTCCACTACACACAGCAATGGAGCAATTCCTAATCCTATAGAGCCACTTCTGTTATGTTTTCCACAATCCACTCTGTCTCCTCCCCTCCCTCAGCTGTATTTTAAAACCTCGCCCAGCATTCCCTGTGTCGCACTTTTAAAATAAACTCATTTCTATCATGGTGAATCCCACAGTCAGAATAAAAGCTCAATCTGGGGACAGGAGCAGCAGGAGATTCGGCTTATTTATCACATTGTTCTTGCAGCAATTTTTAAATCCAAATTTTACAATTCATTTTATCCATAAAAACACCAGTATCATCCTAAAAAACACCAGCCGCACCCTAAAACACCATCTGTACCCCAAAAACACCACCCGCACCCAAAAAACACCACTCGCACCCCAAAAACACCACCTGCACCCTAAAAACACCGCCCGCACACTAAAAATACTGCACCCTAAAAACACCGCCTGCACCCAAAACACCGCCCGCACCCTAAAAACACCACCCGCACCCTAAAAACACCACCCGCACCCTAAAACCCCCGACTGTACACAAAAAACACCACCCGCACCCTAAAAACCCTGACCGTACTCTAAAACCACTGACCGTACCCTAAAACACCACCTGCACCCTAAAAACACCACCACTATCCTAAAACACCGATCGCACCCTAAAAACACCGCCCGCACCCTAAAAAACCGTCTGCACCCTAAAAACACTGACCGTACCCTAAAAACACCACCCTACCCTAAAAACACCATCTGTACCCAAAAAACACCACCCGCACCCTAAAATCACCCGCACCCTAAAAACACCACCCATAACCAAAAAACACCACCTGCAACCTAAAATCACCGCCCGTACCCTAAAAAAACCCTACAACCTAAAAACACCACCCACGCACTAAAACCCCTGACTGGACCCTAAAAACACCGACCGGACCCTAAAAACACCGACCAGACCCTAAAAACACCATTTGCACCCTAAAAACACCGACCGTAGCCTAAAACCCCTGACCGTACCCTAAAACACCGACCGTACCCTGAAAACACCACCCGCACCCTAAAAACACCACCCACATACTAAAACCTCCGATCGTACCCTAAAAACACCATTTGCACCCTAAAAACACCGCCCACACCCTAAAAACACCGACTGTACCCTAAAAACATCATTTGCTCCCTAAAAACACCGACTGTACCCTAAAAACACCATCTGCACCCTAAAACCAACGACCGTACCCTAAAAACCTCTTCCGCACCCTGAAAACACCACCCGACCCTAAAAACACCACCCGCACCCTAAAAACACCACCCGCACCCTAAAAACACCACCCTTAAACAAAAAACACCTCCTGCAACCTTAAAATTACCGCCCGTACCCTAAAAAAACCTCCACAACCTAAAAACACGACCCGCGCACTAAAACCCCTGACCGTACCCTAAAAACACCGACCGTACCCTAAAACCTCCGACCGTACCCTAATAACACAGACCGTACCCTAAAAACACAGACCGTACCCTAAAACCCCTGACCGTACCCTGAAAACACCACGCGCACCCTAAAAACACCACCCACACCCTAAAACCCCTGACCATCCCCTATAAACACTGCCCGCACCCTATAAACACCGCCTGCACCCTAAAAACACCATTTGCACCCTAAAAACACCGACCGTACCTTAAAAACACCGCCCACACCCTAAAAACACCGACCGTACCCTAAAAACACCGATCGTACCCTAAAAACATCATCTGCTCCCTAAAAACACCATCTGTACCATAAAACCAACGACCGTACCCTAAAAATCTCTTCCGCACCCTGAAAACACCACCCGCACCCTGAAAATACCACCCTACCCTAAAAACACCATTTGCACACTAAAAACACCACCCTTAACCAAAAAACACCTCCTGCAACCTTAAATTACCGCCCGTACCCTAAAAAAAACTCCACAACCTAAAAACACGACCCACGCACTAAAACCCCCGACCGTACCCTAAAAACACCGACCGTACCCTAAAAACACCGACCGTACCCTAAAAACACTGACAGGACCCTAAAAACACCGACCGTACCCTGAAAACACCGACCTTACCCTGAAAACACAATTTGCACCCTAAAAACACCGACCGTACCCTAAAAACACTACCCGCACCCTAAAAACACCACCCGCACCCTAAAAACACGACCCGCACCCTAAAACCCCCGACCGTACCCTAAAAACACTGACCGTACCCTAAAAACACCGACCGTACCCTAAAAACACCGACCGTACCCTGAAAACATCGACCGTACCCTAAAAACACCGACCGTACCCTGAAAACACAATTTGCACCCTAAAAACACCGACCGTACCCTAAAAACACTGACCGTACCCAAAAAACACCACCCGCACCCTAAAAACACCACCCGCACCCTAAAACCCCCGACCGTACCCTAAAAACACTGACCGTACCCTAAAAACACCACCTTCACCCTAAAAACAATGCCTGCACCCTAAAAACACCGACCGCACCTTAAAACACCGTCCGCACCCTAAACCCCCCGACCATACCCTAAAAACTCCACCCGCTCCCCAAAACATCACCCGTACCCGAAAAACACCAACCGCACCCTAAAAACAACACGCGCACCCTAAAACCTCCGACCGTACCCTAAAAACACCATTTGCACCCTAAAAACTCCGACCGTACCCTAAAAACACCGACCATACCCGAAAAACCTCACCCGTACCCTAAAAACACCACCCGCAAACTAAAACCCCCGACCGTACCCTAAGAACACCGACCGTACCCTAAGACACCATCTGTACCTTAAAAACATCACCCTTAACCAAAAAACACCACCTGCAACTTAAAATCACCGCCCGTACACTAAAAAAAACCCCACAACCTAAAAACACCACCCGCGCACTAAAACCCCCGACCGTACCCTAAAAACACCGACCGTACCCTAAAGACACTGACCATACCCTAAAACCCCTGACCGTACCCTAAAAACACCACCCGCACCCTAAAAACACCACCCACACACTAAAACCTCCGACCGTACCCTAAAAACACAATTTGCACCCTAAAAACACCGACCGTACCCTAAAAACACCGACCGTACCCTAAAAACACCACCTTCACCCTAAAAACACCACCTTCACCCTAAAAACACCACCTTCACCCTAAAAACAATGCCTGCACCCTAAAAACACCGACCGCACCTTAAAACACCGTCCGCACCCTAAAACCCCCGACCATACCCCAAAAACACCACCCGCACCCTAAAACATCACCCGTACCCTAAAAACACCAACCGCACCCTAAAAACACCACCTTCACCCTAAAAACACCACCTTCACCCTAAAAACAATGCCTGCACCCTAAAACCCCCGACCATACCCTAAAAACACCAACCGCACCCTAAAAACAACACCCGCACCCTAAAACCTCCGACCGTACCCTAAGACACCACCTGTACCCTAAAAACACCACCTGCACCCTAAAAACACCGCCCGCACCCTAAAAACACCACCCGCACCCTAAAAACCCCGACAGTACCCTAAAAACACCGACCGTACCCTATAAACACCGACCGTACCCTATAAACACCGCGCGCACCCTATAAACACCGCGCGCACCCTATAAACACCGACCGTACCCTAAAAACACCGCCCGCACCCTAAAAAGGCCGCCCGCACCCTAAAAACACCACCCGCACCCTAAAAAAACCATCCGCACCCTAAAACCTCCGACCGTACCCTAAGACACCACCTGTACCCTAAAAACAACACCTGCACCCTAAAAACACCGCCCGCACCCTAAAATCACCGCCCGCACCCTAAAATCACCGCCCGCACCCTAAAATCACCGCCCGCACCCTAAAACCCCCGACCGTACCCTATAAACACCGACTGTACCCTAAAAACAAACACCGCCCGCACCCTAAAAACACCGCCCGCACCCTAAAAACACCGCCCGCACCCTAAAAACACCGCCCGCACCCTAAAAACACCATTTGCACCCTAAAAACACCGACCGTACCCTAAAAACATCATCTGCTCCCTAAAAACACCGACTGTACCCTAAAAACACCATCTGCACCCTAAAACCAACGACCGTACCCTAAAAATCTCCCGCACCCTGAAAACACCACCCGTACCCTGAAAACACCACCCTACCCTAAAAACACAGCCCGCACCCTAAAAACACAACCCGCACCCTCAAAACACCGACCGCACCCTAAAAACACCATTTGCATCCTAAAAACACCGACCATACCCTAAAAACACCACCCGCACCCTAAAAACACCACCCGCATCCTAAAAACACCGACCGTACCCAAAAACACCATCCGCACCCTAAAAACACAACCTGCACCCTAAAAACACCATCCGCACCCTAAAAACACCATCCGCACCCTAAAAACAGCACCCGCACCCTAAAAACAATGACCATACCCTAAAAACAATGACCGTACCCTAAAAATACCATTTGCACCCTACAAACACCGACCGTACCCTAAAAACACCACCCACACCCTAAAATAACACCATCGAGGTGTCGTGTTGTCTCAGTGCTGCATCACACCTGCATCTTCAGTCGAGCCAGTTTGGTGAGGCAGCGCTGAGACTGTCTGGGATTCTGTCTGTGTTTGCTCTCTCGGTCTCTCTCTCTCTCTCTCTCTCGCAGAGGTCAATATCTCTGCATTCACTTCTTCCATTCAGCGTGACACAGCAATTTATTTCCTACACAGAGTAATGCCGTACAAATCTGATTAAATTCTTTGAGGAAGTGACAAGGAGGATTGACGAGGGGAGTGCAGTGGATGTTGTCTACATGGATTTTAGTAAGGCATTTGACAAGGTCCCACATGGCAGACTGGTCAGAAAGCTAAAAGCCCATGGGATACAGGGAAATGTGGCGAATTGGATCCAAAATTGGCTCAGTAACAGGAAACAAAGAGTAAAAGTCGATGGATGTCTTTGCGAATGGAAATCCATTCCCAGTGGTGTGCCACAGGGCTCAGTGTTGGGTCCCTTGCTGTTTGTGGTATATATTAATGATTTGGACTTGAATGCAGGGGGCATGGTTGGCAAATTTGCAGACGACACAAAAATTGGCCGTGTAGTTGATAGTGAAGAGGATAGCTGCAGACTCCAAGAAGATATCAATGGGTTGGTGCAGTGGGCGGAAAAGTGGCAAATGGAGTTCAATCCGGAGAAGTGTGAGGTAATGCACTTAGGGAGGGCAAACAGTAAAAGGGAATACGCAGTAAACGGGAATATATTGTAAACAATTTTACAACACCAAGTTATAGTCCAGCAATTTTATTTTAAATTCACAAGCTTTCGGAGGCTTCCTCCTTCGTCAGGTAAATGTTCAGGAGCTCCTTGAAGCCTACGCATTTATACATATAGAACAATACATGGTGTTTACAGACTGCCCCTGCAACTGCCCGTTGCCAAGGCAATCACCGTGTTCAGACAGAGAGGTGTCACCTGCAGAACCCCCGAATACACATTCAACAAAAAAACAAACAGGAAAAAAAAACAGAGAGAGGCAGAAACATCCGGAAGGCAGAGAAAGCCAGCAAATGACCCATTATATTAAAAACAGATAACATTTGTTCGCTGGTGGGGTAACGTGTAGCGTGACATGAACCCAAGATCCCGGTTGAGGCCGTCCTCATGGGTGCGGAACTTGGCTATCAATTTCTGCTCGACGATTTTGCGTTGTCGTGTGTCTCGAAGGCCGCCTTGGAGTACGCTTACCCGAAGGTCGGTGGATGAATGTCCATGACTGCTGAAGTGTTCCCCGACTGGGAGGGAACCCTCCTGTTTGGCGATTGTTGCGCGGTGTCCGTTCATCCGTTGTCGCAGCGTCTGCATGGTCTCGCCAATGTACCATGCTCTGGGGCATCCTTTCCTGCAACGTATGAGGTAGACAACGTTGGCCGAGTCACAGGAGTATGAACCATGCACCTGGTGGGTGGTGTCCTCTCGTGTGATGGTGGTATCTGTGTCGATGATCTGGCATGTCTTGCAGAGGTTACCGTGGCAGGGTTGTGTGGTGTCGTGGACGCTGTTCTCTTGAAAGCTAGGTAATTTGCTGCGAACGATGGTCTGTTTGAGGTTGGGTGGCTGTTTAAAGGCGAGTAGTGGAGGTGTGGGGATGGCCATAGCGAGGTGTTTGTCCTCATTGATGACATGTTGAAGGCTGCGGAGAACATGGCGTAGTTTCTCCGCTCCGGGGAAGTACTGGACGACAAAGGGTACTCTGTTGGTTGCGTCCCGTGTTGGTCTCCTGAGGAGGTCTATGCGATTTTTTGCTGTGGCCCGTCGGAACTGTCGATCGATGAGTCGAGCGTCATATCCCGTTCTTACTAGGGCGTCTTTCAGCGTCTGTAGGTGTCCATCGCGTTCCTCCTCGTCTGAGCAGACCCTGTGTATTCGCAGGGCCTGTCCATAGGGGATGGCCTCTTTGACGTGGTTAGGGTGGAAGCTGGAAAAGTGGAGCATCGTGAGGTTGTCCGTGGGCTTGCGGTAGAGTGAGGTGCTGAGGTGCCCGTCTTTGATGGAGATTCGTGTGTCCAAGAAAGAAACTGATTCTGAGGAGTAGTCCATGGTGAGCTTGATGGTGGGATGGAACTTGTTGATGTTATCGTGTAGTCTCTTTAGTGATTCCTTGCCGTGGGTCCATAGAAAGAAAATGTCGTCGATGTATCTGGTGTATAGTGTTGGTTGGAGGTCTTGTGCAGTGAAGAAGTCCTGCTCGAACTTGTGCATGAAAATGTTGGCGTATTGGGGTGCGAATTTGGTCCCCATGGCTGTTCCGTGTGTTTGGGTAAAGAACTGGTTATCAAAGGTGAAGACATTGTGATCCAGGATGAAGCGGATGAGTTGTAGGATGGCTTCCGGAGATTGGCTGTTGTTGGTGTTGAGTATTGATGCTGTCGCAGCGATGCCGTCATCGTGGGGGATACTGGTGTATAGTGCCGAGACGTCCATCGTGGTCAAGTGTTCCTGAGCCATAGTCATACAGAACAGAACAGACTATTGCAAAGAAGCATACCGACAACTGGACAACCAGGAACACTACAGACGGTTACCCGCAGATCCGACCAAAGAACACACCCACCAGCTCAACAAACTGATCAAGTCCTTCGATCCAGACCTTCAAAGCATCCTACGCACTCTCATCCCACGTAATCCCCGTGTGGGAGACTTCTACTGCCTCCCAAAGATACACAAAGCCAACACACCCGGACGTCCCATCGTATCAGGCAACGGAACCCTGTGTGAGAACCTCTCTGGATACATCGAGGGCATCCTGAAACCCATCGTACAGGGAACCCCCAGCTTCTGTCGCGACACTACAGACTTCCTACAAAAACTCAGTACCCACGGACCAGTTGAACCAGGAACACTTCTCACCACGATGGACGTCTCGGCACTATACACCAGTATCCCCCACGATGACGGCATCGCTGCGACAGCATCAATACTCAACACCAACAACAGCCAATCTCCGGAAGCCATCCTACAACTCATCCGCTTCATCCTGGATCACAATGTCTTCACCTTTGATAACCAGTTCTTTACCCAAACACACGGAACAGCCATGGGGACCAAATTCGCACCCCAATACGCCAACATTTTCATGCACAAGTTCGAGCAGGACTTCTTCACTGCACAAGACCTCCAACCAACACTATACACCAGATACATCGACGACATTTTCTTTCTATGGACCCACGGCAAGGAATCACTAAAGAGACTACACGATAACATCAACAAGTTCCATCCCACCATCAAGCTCACCATGGACTACTCCTCAGAATCAGTTTCTTTCTTGGACACACGAATCTCCATCAAAGACGGGCACCTCAGCACCTCACTCTACCGCAAGCCCACGGACAACCTCACGATGCTCCACTTTTCCAGCTTCCACCCTAACCACGTCAAAGAGGCCATCCCCTATGGACAGGCCCTGCGAATACACAGGGTCTGCTCAGACGAGGAGGAACGCGATGGACACCTACAGACGCTGAAAGACGCCCTAGTAAGAACGGGATATGACGCTCGACTCATCGATCGACAGTTCCGACGGGCCACAGCAAAAAATCGCATAGACCTCCTCAGGAGACCAACACGGGACGCAACCAACAGAGTACCCTTTGTCGTCCAGTACTTCCCTGGAGCGGAGAAACTACGCCATGTTCTCCGCAGCCTTCAACATGTCATCAATGAGGACAAACACCTCGCTATGGCCATCCCCACACCTCCACTACTCGCCTTTAAACAGCCACCCAACCTCAAACAGACCATCGTTCGCAGCAAATTACCTAGCTTTCAAGAGAACAGCGTCCACGACACCACACAACCCTGCCACGGTAACCTCTGCAAGACATGCCAGATCATCGACACAGATACCACCATCACACGAGAGGACACCACCCACCAGGTGCATGGTTCATACTCCTGTGACTCGGCCAACGTTGTCTACCTCATACGTTGCAGGAAAGGATGCCCCAGAGCATGGTACATTGGCGAGACCATGCAGACGCTGCGACAACGGATGAACGGACACCGCGCAACAATCGCCAAACAGGAGGGTTCCCTCCCAGTCGGGGAACACTTCAGCAGTCATGGACATTCATCCACCGACCTTCGGGTAAGCATACTCCAAGGCGGCCTTCGAGACACACGACAACGCAAAATCGTCGAGCAGAAATTGATAGCCAAGTTCCGCACCCATGAGGACGGCCTCAACCGGGATCTTGGGTTCATGTCACGCTACACGTTACCCCACCAGCGAACAAATGTTATCTGTTTTTAATATAATGGGTCATTTGCTGGCTTTCTCTGCCTTCCGGATGTTTCTGCCTCTCTCTGTTTTTTTTTCCTGTTTGTTTTTTTGTTGAATGTGTATTCGGGGGTTCTGCAGGTGACACCTCTCTGTCTGAACACGGTGATTGCCTTGGCAACGGGCAGTTGCAGGGGCAGTCTGTAAACACCATGTATTGTTCTATATGTATAAATGCGTAGGCTTCAAGGAGCTCCTGAACATTTACCTGACGAAGGAGGAAGCCTCCGAAAGCTTGTGAATTTAAAATAAAATTGCTGGACTATAACTTGGTGTTGTAAAATTGTTTACAATTGTCAACCCCAGTCCATCACTGGCATCTCCACATCGGGAATATATTGAGAGGGGTAGAGGAAGTGAGAAACCTTGGAGTGTATGTGCACGGGTCCCTGAAGGTGGCAGTACAGGTAGATAAGGTTGTGAAGAAGGCATACGGAATGCTCTCCGTTACTAGCCGAGGTATAGAATACAAAAGCAGGGATGTAATGATGCAACTGTATAAAACGCTGGTAAGGCCACAGCTGGAGTATTGTGCGCAGTTCTGGTCACCACATTACAGGAAGGATGTAATTGCTCTGCAGAGAGTGCAGAGAAGATTTACAAGAATGTGGCCAGAGCTTGAGAATTGCAGCTACGAGGAGAGATTGGATAGGCTGGGGTTGTTTTCCTTGGAGGAGAGGAGGCTGAGGGGTGACTTGATTGAGGTGTACAAAATTATGAGGGGCCCAGATAGAGTAGACAGGAAGTACCTGTTTCCCCTAGCGGAGAGTTCAAGAACTAGAGAAGATAGATTTAAGCTGATTGGCGGAAGGATTAGAGGGGACATGAGGAAAAACCTTTTTACCCAGAGGGTGGTGGGTGTATGGAATTCGCTGCCCGAATTGGTGGTGGAGGCAGGGACCCTCAACTCTTTTAGAAAGTACCTGGACCTGCACCTAAAGTGCTGTAAGCTGCAGGGCTACGGACCGGGTGCTGGAAGGAGGGGTTAGAATGGGCACCTGGTTGTTCTTCGACCCGGTGCAGACATGATGGGCCGAATGGCCCCCTTCTGTGCTGTATCTTTTCTATGGTTCTAGTATAGTTTCTCTGTGGCTCAGTGGGTAACAGTCTCACCTCTAAATTGGAAGGTTGTGGGTTTGAGTCCCCCTTCCGAGATTTGAATACACAATCTAGGCTGATACTCCCAGCGCAGTACTGAGCAAGTGTTGCACTGTCAGAGGTGGCATCGTTTTAAATGAGATGTTAAACCGAGGCCATCATCTCAATCAGTGTACAATTTCGCGCAAAAAAAAGCAAATAAAAAGAGGGAGTGCACAGCTTCCTCCCCCCCCCCCTTTTTTTTTTACAAGTAACACACCTGTAGTTTGTCCAGTTCTCGGTGTCCAAATATGCGCTTGTTTCTCCAGGACCGTCGCTATGCCGACCTATCTGAGGACGAGCTCCCCTCCTGTGAGAGTCTGAAGGATACGATTGCCCGCGCCCTGCCCTTCTGGGATGAAGAGATTGTGCCGCAGATTAAAGCTGGGAAGCGGGTGCTCATCGCAGCTCACGGCAACAGTCTGAGAGGCGTCGTCAAACACCTGGAAGGTAAATCGGTTCCCAACGGAGTTCCACATGTTGAGTGATTTTCATTTCCTGCATTTACAATGTGCAGGCCTGGGGCCTGACCAAAAGCTTAGTGTTTAATCTCCTATTTTACCCCCACCCCACCATGACCAACCCATGCCACCGCCACCGCCCCCGCCCTCCCCCATGTCCAGCCCCAAGCCCCCTGACGTCAGACTTACCTGGCATCCGCTCCCCAGCTGCTTTCCCGTCTGACTGGCAGCCAGCCTGTCAATCTGTCACCTGTCATCTGTCAATCTCGCTGCCTGTCGGGCGGGAAACCTGCCGAAAAAATTTAAAAGACGTCCTGGCCTCAAAATCGTCGGGACGCACAGGAAACCCACACTTTCGGGTTTCCGGTCCAGAAATGCTCCCCTGATCTCTCCACGGCTCAGAGTAAACTGATGGGATAAAATTCTCCTCTGTGTGCTGGCTGTAGTGAGATGAACTTGGCCCATCTTCGTTCAATTCCAAGTGGGCACGGAACCACAACACAAAGCTGCCCCCCTCCCCCACCTCAACTGCAACTAAATCAATAATCTATTTCAGAGAGGCCATAGGGAGTGAGCTGTTGTTGCTGTTGCCTGATTGGTGGATGAACCCTAGAGCCATGGCTTAGTGGGTAGCACTCTCACCTCAGAGTCAGAAGGTCATGGGTTGCAACCCCACTCTAGAGACTTGAGCGCATAATCTAGGTTTACACTTCAGTGCCAGTGCTGAAGGAGTGCTACACTGTCAGAGGTTCTGTCTTTAGGATGAGACGTTAAACCAAGACCCTGCCTGCCTGCCTGCCCTCTCAGGCGGATGTAAAAGATCCCACAACACTGTTTTGAAGAAGAGCAGGGCAGTTCTCCCCGGTGCCCTGACCAATATTTATCCCTCAACCAACATCACTAAAACAGATTATCTGGTCATTATCTCATTGCTTTAAATATTATTTCAGTCCATCTAACCCAATCAATCACTCCCTGTCAAGGCTGCATTTCCTTGTAAAACCATACCAAGTCATCTATCCAAATAATTCTCTCTCTACAATATCTTTTCCTACTTGATTTGTGGGACCTTGCTGTGCGCAAATTGGCTGCCGCGTTTCCTACATTAAGTGACTACACTTAAAAAGTTTTTTTTCAATAGTTGAGTCCCAGGCTTTGCATGGGACTAGAACTTGAGCAGGTCGTGACTTCAACTTAGTGACAATTGAATTTTTAAATGTTTACACAGTTACTTCAATTTGGTTGAACTTTCACTTTTTTTTAAAAAAAAGGTTGATGTTATTTCAGCTTAAAGTTTCAGATTTTGGTGTGAAAGTGTTATGGTTGCCTTCTGTGTTTATTGTGGAATGTGACCGATTGCCATCTACTTGACTCGTTATCACCATGTGGTTAGCAGGGACTAGTCAGAAAGCTAGAAAGAATTCCACATTCATTCATACAGACACGGCAATGTGGACAGGTACAAAAAAATAATTAGAAAGGCAAATGGAATGTTAGCCTTTATCTCAAGGGGGCTGGAATACAAAGGAGTGGTAGTTATGCTTCAATTGTATGAAGCTCTGGTCAGACCACATCTGGAGTACTGCACCGCACCTCAGGAAGGATATATTGACTTTGGAGGGGGTGCAGCACTGATTCACCAGAATGATACCGGGGCTAAAAGGGTTAAATTCTGAGGTCAGGTTGCATAGACTAGGCTTGTACTCCCTCGAGTATAGAAGATTAAGGGGTGATCTAGTTGAGGTGTTTAAGATGATTGAAGGATTTGATTGCGTAGATAGAGAGAAACTATTTCCTCTGGTGGGCGAGTCCAGAACAAGGGGGCATAACCTTAAAATTAGAGCCAGGCCGTTCAGGGGTGATGTCAGGAAGCACTTCTTCACACAAAGGGGAGTGGAAACCTGGAACTCTCTCCCCCAAAAAGCTGTGGAAGTTGGGGGTCAATTGAAACTTTCAAAACTGAGATTGATAGATTTTTGTTAGGTAAAGATATTAAAGGATATGGAACCAAGACAGGTAAATGGAGTTGAGGGACAGATCAGACATGATCTAACAGAATGGCGGAACAGGCTCGTGGGGCTGAATGGCTTCCTCCTGTTCCTATAGAATCATAGAAAGTTACGGCACAAAAGGAGACCATTCGGCCCATCGTGTCTGTGCCGGCTGAAAAAGAGCCCACTTAATCCCACTTTCCAGCACTTGATCCGTAGCCCTGCAGGTTACAGCACTTCAAGTGCACATCCAAGTACTTTTTAAATGATTTGAGGGTTTCTGCCTCTACCACCCTTTCAGGCAGTGAGTTCCAGACCCCCACCACCCTCTGGGTGAAAACATTTCTCCTCAGCTCCCCTCTAACCCTTCTACCAATTACTTTAAATCTATGCCCCCTGGTCGCTGACCCCTCTGCTTTGTTACTGTGTTCCTTTCTCTGTTCCTAATGATTTGAGTCGTCTGTTCTTTGCTTGGTAGGCATGTCTGAGGAAGCCATCATGGAGCTAAATCTCCCGACGGGAATCCCCATTATGTACGAGCTGGACAAGAACCTGAAGCCAGTCAAGCCCATGCAGTTCCTGGGAGACGAGGAGACCGTAAAGGCAGCAATGGCTGCTGTTGCAGCTCAGGGGAAAGCCAAGAAATGAACAGCGGTGTGGAGGCAGGGCGCATGCATGTAGGAAGATCACAACAATTCCACAATATAGCTTCTTAAAAAAAATGTGTGTGATCAGGGGAACCATGGCAGCACATAACCCTCAGTTCTCACCAACAAGTAATTGCATATCCCCATCAATTTACTATGATACTATAGCAGGGGAGTGGGACTGATTGGATAGCTCTTTCAAAGAGCCGGCACAGGCACGATGGGCCGAATGGCTTCTTCCTGTGCTGTACCTATTATGATACCACTATGCACTGTGCTTACTGAGCATGCTCAGTGGGTCCTCTGCACCATCTCCTACCCTATTTTCTCCCTCCCTTCCAGTTTTCAGGTTAACGTCTAGGAATGCATCTAATTTATTTGGCGTTGGGACTCCTCCAAATAATGCCAGCTCAAATTGACAAGCCGCAGCAGCACAGTTCTACCGTCAGCTTCACCAATTAACTCTCAGCTCAATTCAAAAGCTATCAAGGACTGATCAGGAGATATCCAATCCACCTATTGATAACTTTCACCAGGCATTCAGGGACCTCATCCCCCACAGTGAACCCACATGTAGACATGTGGATATGTCATATCGACAAATCCAGGTCCCTGACACCAGTCTACAACAAGACAGTTTCACCCTGTTCCATTCTCCTTCGTGTCTCCTTACCAGGTGTTTGGGAAAGGTGGTGAGTTCTTTAAAGGTATCTCCCTCAGGCGTAACCACAGACTGTACACTAAATACTTCCCTTGGCTTGTCCTGTATTTGAGGCACAGCTATCAGCAGTGCGAGAACCATTTTTCCCGTTGTGGTATTACATGGTTTTCGAACCAGATATACTATTCCATATCTTCTAGCCTTACATAGGTCATAGTCTGCCTTATACCATTCCCATAAATGTTTATCAGTAACCCATTTTGGGATCTCGTTATTCTCTATATCGTTCAATCCAGTTGTATCTGATTTAATACAACAACAACAATTTGCATTTATATAGGAAACCCTCATACATGCTGCATGTAATGGCTTTGGATACATTCTGATCCTTATACTCCCGATTACTTCCATTGATTATGTCATTTACGTCTGCCATTAGTTATTCTGGGTATCGATACTGAATCCTGTAGCATTTCATATATCAAATCTCTATCCCCCTTATTCATGTCTCATAAATTACCCTTCATTTGTTTCCACATTGATTCATCATGTTCCCACATTTGATTCAATAACTAATCTATTCCACGCTGAAGTGCCTGCCATAGCTCCAATACCTATCCACTCGGCTACACCCCTTCTCTGTATTTATAGCCTGGCTCGTGAGGTTGTTTGGTCTAAATCCTGACCTGAATTTCGTTGGTGAAAGTCATGTACTATCTCCTGCAGCATTGCACTATATAATTTACTGTGGGCCGGATGGCATAGCCCTGGTGGAAAGGCTTTCTCTGAAAGGGATATCAACTCATAACGGACATCATTACGAACTCCTTGCCGAGTCCGGATAATGATTGGTTATACAATGATGTAAGACATTCACAAGTTTAAAAAGTCACCAGACCGTTTCCGGGACCTGGATTTAGGGTTGGGCGGGGTGGCTCCCTAGCCTCAGTCCCAATTTTATTGTTAACTCAAAGGAACCTAACCCTGAATTTGGAAATCCAAATTTCTATGTCCCTCTTTACGTTAATTTCAATCTCTCTGATAGGCACCAGTGTGTTTGACTCTATCCTGATTGTTTCATTAATTGGTCGGTTTCTCTATGGAGCATGTGTCAATGCCCTTGTTTAAAAGGTTTTCTCACTTTCCTGAGCCACATTAACCATTTCATTTCCCCCTGCTTGGTCCCAATGTCTCAGGTAGTGGCCAGACTGTCAAATGCAGGTTTCTCATTGTTCAATATAGGCAAGGACACAAACATCTCCAAGAGAAAGCTATCAATTAACCATTTCAACTCATTCCTCAGATCTCTAGAGGAACTTTACTGTCCGATACAATATCATTAACCCTTAAAACATAGACTAAATGTTCCCAACCTGGTCCAAGTTATTCCAATTCTAGACAGCAGTATTATTGGACCGACAGAACTTGTCAATGTACAATTTTATTTCCTCAAATACTCCCTCTGATGCACAGCATTGGACAGGAACCACTTAGACTGGTCTCTTTTCCAAAAAAAAATGTTGATTATTCCCTTAAACAGCAGGTAAATTTTCCCTTCTCAAGTGCTTGAACTCCAACTCATAAATTAACTTATCAATTTCAGTGTCATAAACAAATTATGCCCAAGCTTGGTGGTTTTACAGTAGAGACAGAAGTGCTTGTAATTACTTTTGGATGTGACTCCCATTTTCCCCCTCCTCTCAAGTACTCTGTCTTGGAAACTAACAAATAACTCTGGATGGGTTAAAGCCAAGCCTTTTTGAGAGGCAAGATCTTATTCCAAATGTCGCCATGCTGTGACATTTGACATCTACCGATGTCTGCAGATAAGGTCTTAAATTCTTAACACCAGGGGATCGCTCCCTACACCAACACTTTCGTGGTCCCGAAAACCATGGTTCCCTGTTTTTAAAAGAAAAGATGAACAGAAAATCCATTGTGACTCTTCTGGAGAGCTAACGGGTTAAAAATAACAAACAATTTATTAATTTCCTTCTGCCGCTCATTATCCCGGGTCGAGAGAGGGCTCTACGCATGTTTCTGTAGATTGATCTAGTCACCTCACTCCAGGAGGAATCGTCAGCAAAGGGAGCACAGAAATAATGCCCAATGTTTCCTTTTATCACCGTGGGGAAATATCCACATAAATTAAGAAACTTAAAAATGTCATATGCTTGACTAAAGTACTGCAACAATAGCACTAAATTTCAAAGAATTATCCCTTTAAACTGAAACAAACCCAGAGAAAGTGTTGCGAGATTATCTAGCTTCTCTGTCCCATCGCCCAAGTCTCTCTCTGGGAACTCATTAAGGAACAGTGAAACAATTTGCACAGTGACTGCTATTTCCACTTAGAAAGCTGTGACTCATCAGATATAAATGCTGGGAGCTCAGAGGGAGGGGGAGGACTCAATTACAATAGCAGCTTTTTTTTTTAGCTGTAATCCAATTTAAACAAAGTGCTTTGAAGAAGTTCAAATTGATTTTTTTTCCCTCCCAAAAAGTCTTTGTGCTGTTAAGACAGTGATGACTTGCACAAAGATCCCAATACAATTAAATTCTGGGTAATAAAATCTGTTAAAACAAGCAGAAATCATTAGTAACATCGCAATTAACTTTAAACATTCTGTGAAACAAATCTGTAGTACAATGCAACTACAAGATGTCTTCAGATCGTTATGCTAGAGATAGCAGAGATCCTTCAATCATTCTTTTTTTCCTTCAGTCACTTTGTTTTGACCACAATCACAAGATCAAAGGGTGCCAGTTTGCTAACAGCTATCACATTCCACAACCAAGATAATTAAACTTATAGAGTCACCTCAAATGTCCCAATATTTTAAGATGTGGAGATGCCGGTGATGGACTGGGGTTGACAATTGTAAACAATTTTACAACACCAAGTTATAGTCCAGCAATTTTATTTTAAATTCACAAGCTTTCGGAGGCTACCTCCTTCATTTCGCAACACAACTTAAATTTAAAATCATTACGCATTTAGGAAATTCAAAATTCCAATTTTTATATATGATAATCTCAGGTCTGGAATTAGAGACTACCACACAAATTACCATAACCAGAATTTCTCTGTGGCCTCAATAAAAGTCTGTTTTTTAATGTAATAGGTTAGTTAACCTCAATAACTCCAATTTCATTCAGCAATATCTTAAACTTAACATGATACAGAACAGATAAAATTATCAAAATAGCACATGCTTACTAAAACCCAATAAATTACATCGTCTTTTGTTTTGTTTTTTCTTCAGGCACCTTAACAAAAGACTGTAAAAATACTGAATATAACTGAAGGAAAAGTTAGCTTTCATAGTTTAAACAAAATCTTTGTAACATTCTTTGTCTTGTAAAAGAGGGCGGAGCCACAGCATTGAAACATTCACACGGGCTTTTGAAAGAGACAGTAACAGTCACACAGTCTTTTAAAAGGACATACACTGAAAACAAAATATTTCTGTAGAACAGTAGAAGAGACAGGAACTTCCCCTTTCTCCTTCTTTATTCCATCAGACTAATTTATCCCTTTTCACTTAAACCAATTTTCAATTGCTGATGTTTGCGACTTAACCCCATTCTGTACTGATTCAAAGTCTCAAGCTCACAATCCGTGTCCTCACCCAAGCCTGGTGTGGTGGAGGTACGGGTAATAGCCTTGATGACTTTTAATTTCTCTCTCTTTTTCCGAAATCTTTTGTTAAATTTGGTGTATCTAACCAAAACATTTTTACATAATTCCTTTACTGCCTATGTCTGCTGTGAAAGGACTGATTTTAACTCCTTGTCCTTCTGCACAATTTCTTTCCCTCTTCTCTGTTGCTACAAGGGGTGTAATGACATGGAGCAAAGGGGAAAGGGGGCACTGAGGAACCAGTCGAAAGTCCCAGTAAATTTCTCGGTTCACCGCCTTGAACCCCTAGAACTGCATCTCTCACTGCTGGTCTCACCTCTGCAACTCACATTCTGCATCCCTTTTGACCATGCTCACAACTCCCTCATTTTAGCTTTTCACTGAACATCTTATCAGCTTTGAGACAGCCCATTCCTACAGAAATGTTAAATGCTTCTGAACAAGCTGTTCCCATTGCTTTCATCTCTAACTGTTTCTCCATTAGTTTCTCATCCTCGGCTTCCTTTACCGAATTCAATACCTCAGACTGTTCTTCCTCTTCTCACTGAAAGTATTTTAACCCCTTCAGTTATTCACACAGTATTTTATTTCACACAGTATTTTACTCTTTCTTTATCTGACTATCAGGTCCCATCTGGGGTGCCAATTATATAGGGAAAACTTGATTTCCTGTGATTCTTGAATCTGGACAACAGTCAGTCAAAGAAAGTCACACTCATAGTAGTTTTGTTAATCAAAAGTAATTATTTAATGATATTATAATTCATATAAGCATGAATCAAATCAAGCAATCAATACAACCTTATTCTACTCTTTATACACTTAGTGGCTCGCAACTTGATTATTTAATGATTTAACAATTCATACAAACATCAGGCAAATCACACAATACATACAACCTTAAACCAAGGGTTTTTGCATCAAGGCATTTCAGAGTGATCAGCTCCTTGTGACTTGAGGTCTTTGTCTTTGTTTCTCGGATGTCCTTCATGTAATTCTTTCAAGCTCTTTGTTAGCAGATTTTTCCTGTTACGTTGCAACTGTGGGTTGTTAATCCATCAACAATAACCTCCGCTTGATTCTAGCCCGAGTGGTTATAAAATAGCAAGTTTAATAGATTGACCTACAACATACTTGCACTACAGCTGTCTTCAATATTACGTTAAACAATATTATAGTTATAATACAACTGTCTACAGATTACATTAATGACAAGGAATCAGTACAACCTGATCTGTCCGCTGTATCCAAGTTGATCAGACTTCGTCTTCGCGGACTGCTTGTGGCAATGGACTTCCGACCATCTCCTCTTGAGAGCTCTAACTTTTGGGAGGGAGCATGCCTTTTCTTTATACTATTCGGCTGCGTTGTTCTATACGTAAGCTCCGCTAGTCTCATCTCCTGTTCGTAAACCATCCTATTGTGCTGACTCTCCAAAAACCACCAAGGATTGTTTAATGTCTTAATGTTTACGTAGCCTTTTATCGTTATCAGGTCTTAGTATGTTTATACTAAGTTAGGACATGCTGTCCCGTGAATCTTAAATGCTTTTCACTATTCTAATGCCTCAATACTCTTTCAATGACCTCTTGGGTTTCTGTAAGTTATTTTCCTCAGAGATGCGGACCTTTGCCCTCCTATTTTCTATGTTTGTTTTAAACAAATTCTTACACTCTTCGACTGCAGTGTCTGCTCTCAAGGTATTTTTATATCGTTTTTGACCAATGGGACATAGGATTGGGGGAAAGCGTCATTCTTTTTGTCCAATCACCCCCTTCGTTGCTAGGCTCCATCCATTACTACGTCTCTTTGATGTACCTCAGTTATGACCAGGTGCAATTATTTCAAACCATTGGAATATGGGGGGGCCCCCTCTTATCTTTGTTTGGACTCTTTTATGGTCTTGCATATCCTGTTTCATTCAACAATTCCAACAGCCTTAATGGTTCCAATTCACTTCTTGGGCAATTGGAACGGGTAGGGCCTCTTCTTTCTATACTCAGACTTGTTTTATAGCCGTGATGTCTCCGATTCTAACGGTTTCAAAGATGTCTTCCCTTTTCATATCAGTTATTTTTACAAGCCCTGTTATAAACTTCTAAAAGCTTTTCCAATGTTTATATTTGCTCTAAAAGCTTTTCAAATTCTGGCAGTTGCTGTGTTTGTAGTTTTCAAATGTATTTGTTTAAAAGGGCCAGTTAACCCTTTCCTTCAAATGTTACACTGTTAAAAAGGGTTTTACCCCAAACTACCGAGTGAATAAATTAACCCTTTCTTGCCAAATCATTGAGGTCAAGTCGTGCACTAACAACTATTTATTGAGTAACAGAAATTGTAAAGGCAATTCAGTAATCCCATCGTAATTCAGCACTAACAGAGTCACCAATTATTAAGTTATTGTTGAGATCAGTATCTGAGACTACTGCAAATTGGTGAGGTTAAACGAGAGTTCAATCCCTGGATAGATGACAAGTTAACAGCATTAGATCGTTAGTCTATTGGATCGATTAAGGTCTCGGTGCTAGAGATTAGCAATGTTTCTAGAGCTTATATGACCTTGTCCTTATGAGCGGCATGGTTGTGTCGACATTCTTCCTCCTCTGGGACGCAGGCAGTAGCCTCTGGAGCATTAAGTTGACAAGCCCCTTTGACAGTGACTTTATCTGTTTCACTTGGATCCTTGGTTCCGGCTGAGCCCACCTTCGCAGGGGTGATGGTATCTGAGCTAGCTGGCTTTCTCTCACCTTCCTTGGACACTTGAGTGACGCTCTCATCTCTGCCTTTACCTGGCTGGTGTAGCTGTTCAGTTTGACTTCTACAACCTCCTACTTTCTGTCCTAAATATACTTGTGCTGGTAAAGATTACTTGCAGAAGAAGACTAGACAACACAAAGAGAATCTTCCTCTAACCAACAAAAAGAAACTACATCTAGCGAAGACAAAGGGAATCCACTTACTCTACTACAGACTATAGATGTGTCAAAACTCTTTTTTTATATACCTTAACTTCAGAGAGAAAATTCTTACATTCAGTTGACGAATCGGAGTGACACCGATAGAAGTGAACTTTCTAATGTGTCAATCACTTCTAATAAACATGGATACCCTTGGGTTCACCTGTAAGTTACTGAGGCGTGGATTTCTCGAGGATGTGGGACTCTCTGTCTCCGTTCCCGACTCATCAGTCTTCCTCCCATCAAGGTGTGTCACACAAATATGAGGGGATGTGGCACTTTTATATTGTCAAAACTTGTCCCAAACACTTGGACAGTCCACTTCCCATTAGTAATTGTTGATTGAGAAGTGTTCTTGTGTGGCTCCGACTATTTTCTTGCTCCACCCTGTTACAATGTCACTGATAATTGCAGAAAAACAATCCCAGGCATCCCCCCCGGCTTGGAGGCAAAGTCCATATCTCTGAGTTGTAGGAACGCTGGGTGTTTGGTATCTCGACAAATATATGCCAAGGAACCAGCCAAATTCTTAATCTCCTTGCTCTAACTCCTCATGAAGGAACCGTCTGGGGTTTTACCGCCCAGATTACGGTCTAGGAGTGAGCGAGGCCTGAGTCGGCGTTCTGAACTGTCTGTACATTAACCAGTTCCGATTGAAATGAATTTATTTCACCAACCCTCAATTAGGATACTCACAAGCTATTGAATAAATGAATTAACTCTTTCTTACCAAATCATCAAAGATGGAGTCAGACAACCAGCCATGCACTAATGACTATTTATTGGTTACAAAGTTAAAAGTTAAAGTTGGGTATACAAACCCTTACTAGATATGGATAGATGTAGTCAGAGTTATCTAGCAGTTTGAATAGCAAATCACAAATAGGACAGAGTTACATAGCAAATGAGTCACAGAGCTTACATGGGCAATTCAGCGTATCACTGTAAATCAGCATTAACATATGCCGAGTATTAGTTATAGCAGTGATTAGAGTCTGAGATTGTTACAATGGGAGAGGTTAATTTAGGGTTAATTCTCTATCTAGCTGACAAGTTAACAGCATTAGATAGCTAGACTATCAGATAGCTCAGGGTCTTTGTGTGTGATTAATAATGTTCCAGAGCTTATACAACCTTGTCCTTATGAGCGGATTGGCTGAGTCCATCTCCTTCCTTCCCTGGGACACAAGCATTAGATTCTGGAGCGTTGAGTCGATGAGCCCCCTTCGGAGGCGGGATTATCTGTTCCACTTGGGTTCTTGGTTTTGGTTTCACATGAATGCCAATATTTGCTAACTGGATTGCCTCTCAGCCTTCTTAATCTCAGATACTTGTACCATTCAGCGACACACTTAACTCTGTCTGTAACTAGCTGTTATAGCCATAGAATTGATCTAATTTTTACTCTCTGTCCTCCATATACTCGTACTTGTAAAAATACCTTCTGCACCTGCTAGGTAAAACTTTTAAAGAAGACAATGGAGTCTTTTAATTACAAAGAGAAGCATAGAGAGTCTCAGAAAGACTCTTGTTTCTATTATTACTGACTACAGAGAGACTCAGAGAAACTAACCTAGACTAAGCGAGACTCAGAAACTTAGCAAGACTAAACGAGATTAGAGACATGCAGAGAGACCAAGAGGGACCCGGAGAGACCAAGAGGGACCCGGTGAGACCAAGAGGGATTTGGGGGGACGCGGAGAGACCAAGGGGGACGCGGAGAGATCAAGGGGGACGCGGAGAGATCAAGGGGGAGTAAGAGGGACTCGGAGGGAGTAAGAGGGACCCGGAGAGACCAAGACGGACCCGGAGAGACCAAGACGGACCCGGAGAGATTAAGGGGGATTTGGAGGGATGCAGAGAGACTAAGGGACTCAGAGGGAGTAAGAGGGACTCAGAGGGACCCAGAGAGACCAAGAGGGATCAGAAGGGACGAAGAGGAACCCGGAGAGACTAAGAGGGCCCCGGATGGACTAAGAGGGGCTCGGAGGGCCTAAGAGGGACCTGGAGGGACTAAGAGAGATGCAGACAGAGTAAGAGAGACTCAGAGAGCCTGCTACTGTTAGTATTAAAATGTCTACTGACTGGATGGGTGCACAGATTTCTATTTTATATCTTAATTTCAAAGAGAAGCTGCTTACATTCAATTAACCAATCAGAGTGACACGTGCTAGAAGGTCTCGACCCGCCCTTCTGTCAATCATCTCTGATAAACGTAGGCTTCCTGTCAAATCCATTGGAGCATGATCGGGGCCAATCAGGACAGACTTCATGGCCTAAATTTTAACTTGGAAAAATGGGTGGGTTGGGGGCAGGAGGGCAGTAAAGATTTAAAAAATCTAAAACTCGCCCCCAACCCGCCAATTCCGGTTTTAACAGAGGCGGGTCGAGGGGCGGGTGACCAACCACTCTTAGGGGGTGGGTCAGTCACTAAAATCTTTCAAGGAGATTGCGGGCCTCCATTTTTACAGCTTTTTTATTTTTAACCTCTGGGGGCCAGGATTCTCTGACCCCCCCCCGTGATCTCTGACCCCTCAATGACCCCAACTCCCTGGTGACCCCTGATCTTGACCCAAATGACCTCTGAACCCCCCCATCTAAGTCGTACCTTCTCGCATCCTCTTCCTTCCTCTTCTTCCGTCTGACTGAGGCCAGTCTGTCAATCAGGCCAGTCTGTCGGGCGGGAAACCATCAAAAAAATAAAAGACGTCCTTATGTCAAAATCATAAGGACATCCGGGAAACCTGTACTTCCGGGTTTCCCGTCAGGAACTCCTTCCCTCCCCCCCCCACCCAAGCCGTCTTCCCGACTCGGAGTAAAAATTTAGGCACAAGTCTCTGTTCCCAGCTTATCCACCAAGGTGTCTCAAACCAAGATGAAGGGATGTGACATGTTTATTTCTCACTAAGAGCTCTATTCGAGGCCTGAGCCCAGGGACATTAGCTTCTCACACTAGTAAGGAATGTCTGTCATATAAACAAACCTTCCAGGAGCAATTAACTTACAGGCTTTATGGCTTAATCACTTAAAAGCCTGTCAGCTTTATGGTTTGATGGTTTGAAATGGCCTGTTTTCCAGTCACTTCCCAGCATTCAGTCCAACAGCTGAACTCCATTTTGTGGGCAGCTTTCAAGCTGAACTCCATTTCAGGATTTCCCCTAAGAATATTGAAGGCACCCCATCACGCAATTTATGGGTACTGTTCCCACAGAGTTAGCTGATCTAAGCTGGGGCACGAGGTACGGGTGTTACAATTTGCTGCAATGCTAGGGCTGGGAAGAAAATCCCCAGACCTGAGCTTTATCCCACTGGAACATGGTGGATGTTGAGGATTGGGCTCAGCTCTTAATGTTTCCATGGTAACATTGCTAATTGACAAGTCACTGTCAAGCCTCACATGCGAATACTGCCAACTTGGGCGAAACTGGGAAGGAGAAAATGGGGGAGGGGGCGTTATAATAATTCCCTCTGCCTTCTTCTTGATGTTGAGGTATTTGATTTCTGGAGGGTTCAAGTTTTTTTTGTGTGAGGGGCCATCATCTTGTTGGAAATGGCCTCCCTCCCTCTCCAGACATCTCTCTGGGGATGGCTATATTCTCAAGCAAAGACTAAAACATCATTTAAAAGAGAACTGGATTAAAAAATTGAAAAGGAAGAACATGAAAGGACAGGGCGGCGGGGGGGAAACGGGCAGGGAAATGGGATTAGAGTCGACAGCTCTGGTTGAAGTGCTAGCACCGGCACCAAGCAGGATGAGCAAAGTGGTCTCCTTCTGTTTTGTAATCATTATGATCATGATCTCCCCCCCCACCCCCAAACCGGCCAATGGCCAACCAAACATCTACTGCAATCACCTCAACGAAACAACCCCTGATCACATCGTTCTGGGGAGGAAGCCCCTGAATACAATGTGCAACCTAAAGTTGGAGGCTGTCTTGTGGAATTTTGTTTAGAGAAAGGCCTCGATAGCTCAGAGCGACATTTGTTTCTGTGCTTCCATCACCAGGGGCACCCTGAGAGGTGCTGCCCTTTATCATCACTGATTTCCCCTCTTTCTCTCTCTATCCCCACCCCCCAGCTTTTACTCGCCACGTTGCTGCTTGGGGATCGTTGCTGAGCATCGTAGTAAGGAACTCGAGGGTGCGCTGAGCACAGCCGTGAGCACCTTTGCATTCCAAACCTTCCTGTAACAACACAACCTTGTGAATAAATGTAGCCGTGGGAACAATGTTGGTGGTCTGTTCGTTTATTTGCTCAAGTTGCTGGAAATAAGGTTGTCTTAGATGACATTTTTTTCCATCCTCTTTTGACCTTCTCCCCTTCCCATCTCCCTTCCCCTTATCCCCTCCTCTCTTCCCCCACCCTTCTCTTCTCCCCTCCCCCTCCTGTGCTCCTTCCCCGGCAAAAGAACCAGGTGGCAGGTGAGGAGAAATGTTTTTTTAACGCAGCGAGTTGTTATGATCTGGAATGCGCTGCCTGAAAGGGCGGTGGAAGCAGATTCAATAGAAACTTTCAAAAGGGAATTGGATAAATACTTGAAAAAGAAAAATTCACAGGGCTATGGGGAAAGGGCAGGGGAGAGTGGGAGTAATTAGATAAGTCTTTCAAAGAGCCAGCACAGGCATGATGGGTCAAGTGGCCTCCTTCTATGCTGTAAGATTCTATGGTCACATAACGCACAAACATCTCGAATGGGATCTTGCATGGGGTCTGCAGTCATTCAAAGAGAAAGCCCAAACGCCATCTTCTCTAGAAACGTTCAAATAAAATGGGGCCTTGTCAGCATCACCCATATCCTGAGAATAAATTTTTAAAAAATCCTGCTGGTGTTCAAACCAATCCCATCAAGCAATTGATAGGTGTGAGCCATGGCTCAGTGGATAGCACTCTTGTCTGAAAGTTGTGGGTTCAAGTCCCACTCCAGAGACTTGAACACATAATCCAGGCCGACGTTTCCAGTGCAGTACTGAGGGAGTGCTGCACTGTCAGAGGTGCTGCCTTACGGCTAAGACATTAAACCAAGGCCCTGCCTACCCTCTCAGGTGGATGTGAAAGATTCTATAGCCACTATTTGGCAGGGGGGTTGTCCTGAACAATTTTTATCCCTCAACCAACATCTAAAACAGGTTATCTGGTCATTACCTTAAGCCATTATTGCTTTTGTAGTAACATTTCTTAAATCTCACTGTAAAAGTGTTAAAAGGCGCCACAGTCAGAGCACAACTTCGATTGAAGTTCAGCAATATTAACATTCCACACCGAGCGCGCCTGCGCACTGCGATCCGCACCCGAGCCTCGCTCGAGAATCCGCAAATGATTGGCTGTTCAGCGGCGTTACGCGTGACCGATTGGACGAGCCCGTCGATTCGCTGGAAGCCGATTGGATGGGCCTGTGGGGTCACTGCGCAGCTGATTGGCCGAGGCTGGCGGAGTCACGTGGACTTGGTGGGGCGGCTCGAGCTGAATTCGTTTATTTTTCAAATCGACCCCGAGATCGGGGTTTGTGAGCGCGGGGGGGGGAGGCGCGGGACCGGGGACCGTGAGCACAGGGAGGGTCGCTGTCCCCCCGGACACAAGCTAACTTTACCCTTAGGGACTGAGGCTGCTCTATGAGTTAAAGAAAGAAAGACTTGCATTGAAGGGGTAATTGGGGGCGTGAGCTACGGGGGGGTGTTAATTGGGGGCGTGAGCTACGGGGGGGTGTTAATTGGGGGCGTGAGCTACGGGGGGGGGGTTCATTGGGGGCGTGAGCTGCGGGGAGGGGTTCATTGGGGGCGTGAGCTACGGGGGGGGGGTTAATTGGGGGCGTGAGCTACGGGGAGGGGGTAATTGGGGGCGTGAGCTGCGGGGAGGGGGTAATTGGGGGCGTGAGCTACGGGGGGGTTAATTGGGGGCGTGAGCTACGGGGGGGTTAATTGGGGGCGTGAGCTACGGGGGGGGTAATTGGGGGCGTGAGCTACAGGGCGTTAATTGGGGGCGTGAGCTACGGGGGGGGTAATTGGGGGGGTGAGCTACAGGGCGTTAATTGGGGGCGTGAGCTACGGGGTAATTGGCATGAGCTTCGGACGTTAATTGGGGGGGCGTGAGCTACAGGGTGTTAATTGGGGGGGCGTGAGCTACAGGGTGTTAATTGGGGGGGCGTGAGCTACGGGGGGTAATTGGGGGGGCGTGAGCTACGGGGGGTAATTGGGGGGGCGTGAGCTACAGGGGGTAATTGGGGGGCGTGAGCTACAGGGGGCAATTGGGGGTGTGAGCTACGAGGGGGGGGTGATTTGGGGGGCGTGAGCTACGTGGGGGGGTAATTGGGGGTGTGAGCTCCTGTGGGGGCTTGAGCTCCGAGGGGTAATTGGACTGGGTTGAGGGCTGGAGCTGCCCAGTATGGTTTAGCATTGAGGGTTAATTGGGGCCACGGAGATGAAGTGCCTCCTGATTGCCAGTGAGAGCGCCGAGGTCCTCTTTTACTGGACGGACCACGACTTTGAGATGAGCCTGAGGCAGCGATTCGAGAAAATGGTCGAGCAACACGGAGAGGTAAAATGGAGACCACCAGTGGCATGCACTGAAGGCACAGCTATCAGACTGTTGGCTGGGGTATAGTTCGACTGTGCTGCACCCAAGTGGCCACTCTTTATGTGTGAACCCAGAGTGCTGGCAGGATATTTGATTGTGCCACTGACTGCCACTGATTGAGCAGTGATGGGCCTGGGTTTGGCTGATAAAGTGGTGGCGGGTCGATCTCAAGATTTGGCAGGAAGGGGAGCGAGCTGGGAACTGGGGATTGCCGACTTGCCTAGTATGAAATCAGAGCTGGAAACCCCACAGACACCTGGAGGCCCAAGGGGTTCCTGGGAGCGAAATGGAGGCGGTCCTCCAAAACTGTGTTGAACCACCTCAATGATTTGGGGTCGTGTCCCCACCATGCCTTCAGCTTGATCCTTAGATTTTTGTTGGGCAAGGGTGTTAAGGGTTACGGAACCAAGGCAGGTAGATAGAGTTATGGTGCAGATCAGCCATGATCTAATTGAATGGCAGAACAGTGATTGGTCGAAGAATTAGAGGGGAGTTGAGAAGAAATGTTTTCACCCAGAGGGTGGTGGAGGTCTGGAACTCACTACCTGAAAGGGTGGTAGAGGCAGAAACCCTCATCATATTTAAAGGGTACATGGATGTGGACTTGAGATGCCGTAACCTACAAGGCTACAGATCAAGAGCTGGAAAGTGGGATTAGACTGGATAGCTCTTCTTCGACCAGCACAGACACGATGGGCCGAATGTCCTCCTTCTGTGCCGTAAATTTCTATGATTCTATGAACAGGCTCGAGAGGCTGAATGGCCTCCTTTTGTTCCTGTGTTCCACTGGCTCTGCCACTGCTGTTGATCCCTTCCTCACTCAATGTTGCATGTGCTGACACTCCATTTTCCAGCAGGAGTCACTGGATGACAATCAGGAGACTAACTCTAGCAAACCAACCGCTGCCCTGGCCGATATAAGCTGACTCAGCAAAGACTAGGGATCTTCCTAGCCTGTATGGTTCAGTTTCACGCCTGTTGCGTGAGGATAGGGTCAGCCTTGGTTGAGATGCTGAATGCTTGCCCCAGAAATGATTTTCTGTTACCATTGCTCTGTTATGGAGTATTAGGGGAGATTTGTGGGATGATTTCCCCAACCTCTACCTTTTGGGGTGTGAGGGCTTGTTGGGAATGTGATCACCAAGACACACCTTGCACGAAAGGCTAGGAGGGAAAACTAGAGGACAAGTAGCCAGTGCATGTTTTTGAACCAGACTGAGTTTAAGAATGTGGAGCCTAGGTGTCAGCCGTGGCTCAGTGGATAGCACTGTCGCCTCTGAGTCAGAAGGTTGTGGGTTCAAGCCCCACTGCAGAGACTTGAGCACAGAAGCTAGACTGACTCTCCAGTGCAGTACTGAGGAAGTGCTGTGCTGTCGGAGGCGTTAAACCGAGGCCCCATCTGCCCTCTCAGGTGCATGTAAAAGATCCCATGCTGCTATTTTGAAGAAGAGCAGGCGAGGTGTCCCGGCCAATATTTATCCCTCAACCAACATCGATAAAACAGATTATCTGGTCATTATCACATTGCTGTTTGTGGGTGCTTGCTGTGTGCAAATTGGCTGCTACGTTTCCTACATTACAACAGTAACTACACTGTAAAGTTCTTTGGGATGTCCATGAAAGGTGCTATATAAATGCAAGTCTTTCTTTATCTGACATAAATTTCGTGAGCAATGTTAACTCTTTCTCCACAGACGCTGCCTGACTGCTGAGCTTCTCCAGCATTTTCTGTTTTTATTTCAGATTTCCAGCATCCGCAGTATTTTGCTTTTTCTTTCTTTATCTGGCTGGATTGTATGTGGCAAGGAGTGAATTAAATTAAAATACAGCTCCCCGGTGACTGAGTAAATATAGTTGCTAGCCCTGGCAGTTGTTCAGTGCGTGTGAATGAATGTTGGGTGAGGATAGGGTCAGCCTTGGTTGAGATGCACCTCACAGTTAAACTGCCGTCACTTCCTGTGCCTTGTGAATAGTGGGTACTCGAGAGAGGTGAGGGGGCACTGGACACCTGTGGAACCATACTCCATGGTAAGAACATCCCAAAGCGCTTCACAGCCAATGAATTTCTTTGGAAGTGCAGTTACTGTTTAGTAGGCAAATATGGCAACCAACTTGTGCACAATAAGGTCCAACAAACTGGGATAAATGTTAACCAGGACACCAGACGAACCTTTCGAATAGTACTATGGGATCAAACGAGAGCTGGGGCGGCGATCACCTTGTACAAAAGGTAGGTACTGTATAAAATTATTCAGGGCCAGAGTGGTCTCCTGGACTAGTTTCGATCACCTAAGGTAGTCAGAGAGGAATTTGCCAGATTTTTTTCCCTAATCGGCCTGGGTTTTTAATCTTTTTTTTGCTTCTCCCAGAAGATTACATGGCTTTCAATTGGGGTGGGGTAGGCAGTGTATGTATTGTGATACACAAGGCATTGTAGTTGTGTGGGCTGGGCTGAATGGACCAGAGGGTCTTTTCCTGTCTCAGTGTTTTTATCTTTTAAGCTCTGTGACCAGCTAGATGGGGTGTCAGTTTATCATCTCATCTCAAGCACTCCCTCAGCACTGTACTGAAGTGTCAGCCTAGGTTATATGCTCAAGCCTGGAGTGGGGTTTGAACACACAATCTTCTGACTCAGAGCCGAGAGTGCCACCAACTGAGCCAAGCTGATGCTTGTGGGGAGGAGGGAGAAATTGAAAACAAATTTAAAACTGAGAAGGAAGGTGTAACATACATAATACAGGTGCACTGTTTCATGTGTTCACAGGTTCACGCTCCAGCCTTTGAGGACAGCATAAACACACTATTTGCTCCACTTCTCATTTCCTGCATTACCCTGAATGAGAAGATCTCGGACACGTACACCTCTTTTGTCAGTGAGAACAACTACCTCTTCATATTGCACCAGGTAGGGAGTTCAGAGTTCTGTCGACCTATGTAACTTGCTCGGGTTGTGTGCCACGGTCCAAGCTCTGATGGATTTTAAAAGGCACTTTTGTCTGATACGCTTTCAAAACATTTCCTGATAGGTGACTAGTAACAGTGGTTCAATGATGTTGACAATCATCCCTGTTGTTGAACTTTTTAATTTTTTAATATGGCTCCTTGGGAATGGTAACTGAGGGTGGTTGGCATTTGTAGAACGGTACTAAACTAAGGAATCAATCCCTTCAGGAAAGGAGGCAAATTGGCAAGCAAATTTCTTTAAAAAAAAAACCAGGCTGTATCCTGGGTGACTTAATGTGTGTTTTTATGATCATGTGATTTCCCTCACCCCCCCCCCCCCCTCTGATCTCTCCAACTATACGACAGGAGAGCAATCTGGGGATGTTTCAATCCCTCCGTTAATACATCTTCAAACCGTCTGTTTCAGAGTGTCTGACAGTGGCTTGTCAATGAGTTATTCCTACTATTTTTTCTCCCTGACATTGACGAGCTCTCCGCCCTACCTCAGTGTAGCTGTGCTCAGGAACTCAGCAGTTTGAGGTGGAGGAGTAGGTGGGTAATGGAAATATGAACCAATGATCCATCAGATTCACTAGGATGCTGCCTGGTATGAGGAAATACAAATATTAAGAATGACTTGAAAAATTGGGGCTGTTTTAGTTGGAACAGAGGAGATTATGAGATGGCTTAATGAGCTGTTTGGTCCTCAGAATTATTTACATTGCAGACAATGCTAAAATAGGAGGCATATTGTACACCACTCCTCCAACCCCAAATCCCGATCACCTGCTCTGGCAGCCTTCGATTCTTTTCCCCCTCCTTCTAGGCTCTCTCTTTCCTCATCTCCCTATTCCTGCTCTGCTCTCCCCCTACCAGCCTCCGATCTTCCTCCTTGCACCCAAACCTCTAACCGTGCTCCACCTTCCCTCTTGTTCCTCATCTTTGTAACCTTCCTCTACCTTCACTCCCCCCACCCCAGTCATATATTACCATGCCCCTCTGCCTTGCCCCTTTAACACCTTCTGGCCTCCATCATTACATCTTCTCTCGGCCCTGTTCAAATTATCCCTTTCTTTCCAACTGCACTTGGCCTGGACACCTGATGTGCAATGCTATGGGAGATCGACTAGTGTTTATCAATTAGCAGATTGTTTGATGGTAGAATTGAAAGGCTAATGATTTTGCTGTCAAATCAAGGCCGATTGTTGCTTTAAAATGAATCGTTAATCGTTACTCATTTTAACAGATTAAAAGGGATCCTCGAGAGTGAGACTCCTTCATTAATCTGAGTTTGGTTTTCTGATTTCAGTTTGGTGAATGTACATATATCGCGGTGAATGGAGATGGTTCAGAGAACGAAGATGATCTGAGACGGAAGATTTTTGTGTTGAAGAAGATTATTGATATGCGTTTTGGCCTGGTGACACTGGATGCCAGCATCCTGAAGAAAAAGTATGTAACATTGGTTTGTTTGGGGGTTTTTTGGTACAAATTTCTCCCCTCCACTTGCAGACATTCACTCTTTTCTTTGGATCAAAAGCAAAATGCTGCAGATGCTGGAAATCTGAAATAAAAACAGAAAATGCTGGAAAGCTCAGCAAGTCAGGCAGCGTCTGTGGAGAAAGAAACAGAGTTAACATTTCAGGTCAAAGACCTTTCGTCAGAACTCTTTCCTCTGGTATGGTTAGGTGCCAGATGTGAGCCTAGATGGAGAGTTTCAGCAGGCTATTTAACTGTGGGGGCATTGAAGCTGAGACAGATCCTGTCGACAAATATGCACTTCCAGCAAGGGTTGTTGAATTGCCATCAGGATCAGAAGCTTGGTCCATTTTTCCCTTAACCAAAGTGCAATGAGGCCAAATGTAAAACTCCTGTTGTAACCCTATCTGAGATCAGCTGGGTTTGCACAGACCGATGCTGGAGTTTGGACCTTCCTGGTTTGTATGGCTCGAGGATCCCTTTTAATCTGTTAAAATGAGTAACGATTAACGATTCATTTTAAAGCAACAATCGGCCTTGATTTGACAGCAAAATCATTAGCCTTAACCAGCTTTGAGAACTTGGTATCTCTTTTAAGTAGTTATATTAGAAGGTTCTAGGATTGATCCTTGGTCAGTGCTAAGTTCGATTGGTTCAAATGGGCCGCTACAATCCTCTTTGCCTTCACTGCTGTAGTGAAAATAGGTCTCTATACGAACATATGAAAATGATGGGCTGGGAAAGTCCAGCTGGTCCATCAAGCCTGACCCACACTTGTGATGGCTGGAGCATCATGACTGGACACTTCCTACCCGCCCTGCCCCCCCCACCCCGCAGTCATGTAATCTCCTGGGAGAGGCAAAAAAAAGAGAAAAATGCAGGGGCAATAAGAGGAAAAAATGCTCTGGAAAATTTCTCTCTGACCCTCTCAGGTGAGGAGGTATGTATTGTATAATGTGCTGAGTTTCTCAGTGTGTTGAGGATTGTACATGCTGAATTGGGTTTTTGTTTTACTCCTATCTTCAGTTATATTTTGGGGGTTGGGGGAGTGGGAGTTAGCTGCTTCTGTCTTGTGAGTACCTGCTCTGTGTGATTAGCAGGCATAGTATGTTAAGAAGGGTAGTCTTAATCCTTTCAGTCTCGTCCATTAAAACAGTTGCTCGACTCTTTCCAAAGGGTTTGTTGTACCCCCTACAAGTCCTCTCTTACCAAGACCTTTTCTCTGCGTTTTCAGGTTGCGGCCCCAAGGTACAGAGCAACGGTGCAAGGTTTGGAAGATGTTACAAAACATGCTAATCACATACAGCCACCTAAGGGAGGAAGACCAGAGTTTTCTTGTGGAGGTGATGCAACACTGCAACAGTCTGAAGTAGAAATGTTAGAAAGGAACTCAGTTCTGATGAAAGGTCATCAACCTGAAACGTTAACTCTGTTTCTGTCTCCATAAATGCTGCCTGCCCTGCTGAACGTCTTCTGGCATTTTCTGTTTTTAATGTTAGCCAGGAGCTCCCCTGCTGGCCTAGTGGTTAAAAAGCATTGCACTGGGGAAGATAAGGCCACACAGGCCAGAAGGCCAGCGTTTTGATTCCCAGTCTGTGTTGAATCAGCTGACGTTGGCCAGACCACTTGTGACTTAGGGAGGAGTAATCAGGCGTCCTTTGTAGATGATGGGTGAGGATGGGACAGAGCTTGGCTCTGATCCACAGTTGCATAGGCTGCCGACACTTGCTGTCAGAACTGCATTGAATAACGTCCACTAGAGTGAGGCCTTTTTGTTTTTGGGACGTGGGTGAAGCTGGAAAGCTGCATTTGTTGCCCTGAGAAAGTAGTGGTGGGCCTTTTCCTTGAATCACTGCAGTTCTTGTAATAATGGTGCTCCCACAATGGTGACTGAACTTTGTAGCAATTGGTTGGCTTGCTAAAAAAAAAGAAAGAGACTTGCATTTATATAGCGCCTTTCACAACCTCAGGACGTCTCAAAGTGCTTTATCGCCAATGAAGTACTTTTGAAGTGTAATCACTGTTGCAATGTAGGAAACGCAGCAGCCAATTTGGTCACAGCAAGATCCCACAAACAGCAATGTGATAATTACCAGATCATCTATTTTAGTGATGTTGGTTGAGGGATTGGCCAGGATACCGGGAGAACTCCTCTGCTCTTCTTTGAAGTGGTGCCATGGGATCGCTTATGTACATCTGGGAGGGCAGGTTTATCGCTTCATCCGAAGGACGGCACCATTCCCTCAGGGAGGGAAGAAATGATTCAGTGTCCCATTCCTAGTCACTTTGTAGTGATCCCTGCCCTGTTCCAATTCACTATCCAGGAACACCAGTTGTGTGTAATCAGGATCTGACTTGGCTATGACTTCATCTTCATACCCTCTCCTCCCCACCCCACACCTCCCAATGGACAAGTAGATTACTATCCAGGCAAACACATGAAGAATGGGCGTCTGGTTAAAGTGCTGGAAGTGCAGCTACTTACAGACCCATTTCCAGAATGAGCGGCAGCCTTGAGCACTAAGGGAAGATAATTAGGGGAAAAAGGGTGGGATGTAAGGGGAGCTGTGCATCGAGACTGACTCAGTATTTTTGTTGTTAGGCTGTGGAACGCCTGATCCACCCCCAGTTGTGCGAGCAGTGCATCGAGTTCCTGGACCGGCAGGTGGTACAGCAGATAAACAGCAGCATGGAGCGGGCTGATGAGGAGGTGATGCACACCTTTATCCTAGTACACACCAAGCTCCTGGCATTCTTTTCAAGGTGACATGTTTTGTGACAAATTTACACTCTCTCTTTCATATTGAAAGTAAGAATTTCTGTTCCCCAGATGGCTCAGCTGTTTATTGCAGTGAGTAGCTGCACCACATGAACCAGGAGAGTCCCCAGTTAGGTCTCTGACCTGTGCCTAGTTGACTAATTTCAGCTATGGTGCTGGTAGGAGCACTGCAATTGGCCTCAGCACCCCTGGATTGGGAAGGGGATAATTGGCACGGGTTTCTGTTCCTCATTGCCACCCAGTAACTCCTGCTCAAAATACATATGTGTGGTTGTCGGGTGAGACAACGGATCGGACTCTGCTGTGATGCCCTTCCCAAGGTTGAACATTACATGGAGTCTGCAGCACAGAAACAGGCCTTTTGGCCCAGTTGGTCTATGTCGGCGTTTATGGTCTATGTCGGCGTTTATGCTCCACAGGAGCGTCCTCCCACCCGTCTTCATGAATACTCCATTTGTATGTTTAATAAATGAAGGGCAGTCATTTGTGAGAGGTTCTGGTGATCACCTATAAAACTGTACCCCTGCGAGAGTCAGGGTCTTGGAAGACAAGACATGGGGTGGAGAAGGGAAACAATATCAGTCTATTTTGAGGACCTGTTGAGGACATGTCGAATGTTCACTAGATTGAAGGTAGCAAATGTGACCCCGCTATTCAAGATCTTGTAGTGAATGCATGATTAGTGATTCAAATTCAGAATGAATACTTAATATTGATTTTATCACTCAATTGATTTGTTACCCTGAAACTCTTGCTCACTGTTCTATCCACAGTCGTAATGCCAGCTCCCTGAAACCTTCAGACTTGTTGTCCCTCATTCTGATTGCTCAAGATATGTACCCGAGTGATGGCAACCTGATTGGCAAGGTAGGCTTCCCTTTCTGGTTGGCAAACTCTCTTTTAGTCCAAAAGTAGGGGAAGGGAAAGGGTAAAGCCAGAAAATTCAACAAATAAATGACAAACTATTCTGCGTTCTGCCCTGTGAATCTGCACTGACTTCAAAATAAATGCTTAACTCAGAATGATGCTTAAATTCTAGGAGCTGATGGAATCCCATATTTAAATTTAGTCCAGAGTCCTCAAAAGTTTAAATCTTACATACATATTACATCAAATTTACAGCACAGAAACAGGCCATTCGGCCCAACTGGTCTATGCCTGCATTTATGCTCCACACGAGCCTCCTCCCACCCCTTTTCTTCTAACCCGGTCAGCATATCCTTCTATTCCTTTCTCCCTCCTGTGTTTATCTAGTTTCCCCTTAAATGCATCTATGCTATTCTCCTCAACTATTCCTTGTTTTTTTTTTATTCGTTCATGGGATGTGGGCGTCGCTGGCGAGGCTGGCATTTATTGCCCATCCCTAATTGCCCTTGAGAAGGTGGTAGTGAGTTCCACATTCTAACCACTCTTCGGGTAAAGAAGTTTCTCCTGAATTCCCTATTGGATTTATTTAATAATAATCTTTGTGGGTATGGGTCATACGGTGAATTACACGCTGCCCTTTTCACCTCTGGGACTTGGAGCTCAAATTCAGCCCAGACTGATGAAATGAAAGTTCCCTCTCTCTGCCGGCTGTTGGGGGTCCAAATAGTTTTGATAGCATAATCTAGTTCTTGGTGGGGACGGGCCCACCGCTACTAATTTGGCACTAAATTAGTAATCTCACTCCAAAAGACCACTGGATGAATAGTGTGGGAAATGGTGCAGTGGGGGATGCTCTTTTGAGGTTGGGGCTGGCCTGGGAGTGTTCAGTGCTGACACGGATGCCTGAAATGGGAAGTGTTCCATTCCCCAGAACTAACAACCTCTACCTTGATGAGCATAATACAAAAAATAATTATGATAAATGTGTCTAACTCTCTACACAATGGTAACTTAATCTGCAAGTCTGATGCATTGTTTGCTCATAGGATCTGGAGACTACCCCAGTAACTGAAGAGTTTTACACCCCTGAGCTGTTGCCTGGTGCACACGGAGTAGGTATGTATGGACCAGCTCAAAGAACAAATCTCCCCATCAGGACCCTTTCTCCGCTGTGTTGCTCATCGAAAGGGAATCCCAGCACCCATTCCACTTTTTAAAAACCAAACTGCTACAAAGAACTAATGCAAAACATTCCTTAAAACTGTATCGTAATTGAGTCATACTGGCATGGGTGGTCCCATGTTTGATTCCTGGCGTGTGCAGAACTAGCTGATCTCAGCCAGGACAGTAATTGTGGTGCTACAGTAGGTCTGTGCATTCCTCAATTAGTAAGGAGTAAAATCAGTTAGGGTTCCCGCTACAGATTGTTATGGTGCTGGAAAGTGCGTGTGAGGAGTAAAGACAAGATTGGATTTGGTCGTGATACCTTTTTATGGTGAGTTAGGTGGCCAACGGTCACTCTCCAGACCCACCTGAAGGGTGGTCATTTGGGTGAGTGCCAGTGGATGTGGAACTGTACTTCAACAAGGTGTTGACACCTTCATGAGGTGAGCAGGAAAGAAAAATGGTGCAAAGGGTCTTAATGTCCCCTTCTCTGCTGCATTGCACATCAGGGTTGACTGGTGCCTGCTGTCCCACCTCTGCCAATATGGCTGTATAACTGGGTGTTAGTATTTATCCTAGTGACCCTGGATGACAGTCTATATGGTATGTTTTTTGTGAGCTCCGTATTTTTGTATCTAGGGCAAGTGATTTGACATGGTGCAAAATCCCATAAATTCCTACTCTTGTGTGGAGTGCAATTTGCTGCCCGATAACTGCAATTTTGTACAAAAAGTCCTCCATGCAGTGAAAATGCTGCTTTCTGTGTGCACTTATGTCAAGTTATATACTATAGATTTTTTTTGTCGCAGATTGTCACCATAGTGTATTTTTTAATATTTAAATTCTCTTACTCCTCCCCGACCCTGTGTGTTAGGATTATTGTAAACAATTTTACAACACCAAGTTATAGTCCAACAATTTTTATTTGAAATCTACAAGCTTTCGGAGGCTTCCTCCTTCGTCAGGTAAATGTTCAGGAGCTCCTCGAAGCCTACGCATTTATACATATAGAACAATACATGGTGTTTACAGACTGCCCCTGCAACTGCCCGTTGCCAAGGCAATCACCGTGTTCAGACAGAGAGGTGTCACCTACAGAACCCCCGAATACACATTCAACAAAAAAACAAACAGGGAAAAAAAAACAGAGAGAGGCAGAAACATCCGGAAGGCAGAGAAAGCCAGCAAATGACCCATTATATTAAAAACAGATAGCTTTTGTTCGCTGGTGGGGTAACCTGTAGCGTGACATGAACCCAAGATCCCGGTTGAGGCCGTCCTCATGGGTGCGGAACTTGGCTATCAATTTCTGCTCGACGATTTTGCGTTGTCGTGTGTCTCGAAGGCCGCCTTGGAGAACGCTTACCCGAAGATCGGTGACTGAATGTCCTTGACTGCTGAAGTGTTCCCCGACTGGGAGGGAACCCTCCTGTCTGGCGATTGTTGCGCGGTGTCCGTTCATCCGTTGTCGCAGTGTCTGCATGGTCTCGCCAATGTACCATGCTCCGGGGCATCCTTTCCTGCAACGTATGAGGTAGACAACGTTGGCCGAGTCACAGGAGTATGAACCATGCACCTGGTGGGTGGTGTCCTCTCGTGTGATGGTGGTATCTGTGTCGATGATCTGGCATGTCTTGCAGCAGTTACCGTGGCAGGGTTGTGTGGTGTCGTGGACGCTGTTCTCCTGAAAGCTGGGTAATTTGCTGCGAACGATAGTCTGTTTGAGGTTGGGTGGCTGTTTAAAGGCGAGTGGTGGAGGTGTGGGGAAGGCCATAGCGAGGTGTTCGTCGTCATTGATGACATGTTGAAGGCTGCGGAGAACATGGCGTAGTTTCTCCGCTCCGGGGAAGTACTGGACGACGAAGGGTACTCTGTTGGTTGCGTCCCGTGTTAGTCTTCTGAGGAGGTCTATGCGATTTTTTGTTGTGGCCCGTCGGAACTGCCGATCGATGAGTCGAGCGTCATATCCCGTTCTTACCAGGTCGTCTTTCAGAGTCTGTAGGTGTCCATCCCGTTCCTCCTCGTCTGAGCAGACCCTGTGTATTCGCAGGGCCTGTCCATAGGGGATGGCCTCTTTGACGTGGTTGGGGTGGAAGCTGGAAAATTATAATTGCATAACTTCTCAGATTGGTGTGTTTATTTTCCCCCTCTTCAGGAGAGTCGGTGGGGAGCAGTTCGCACTTGTTCCAACTCACTGACTCAGAAATACAGGTAGGTGATAGTAATTTACTGTCTGGGACAACTCTGCTTCCAGCGTCAGTCTATTTGAGCCTAATTAGGATGCCTCTCTGGTAACGTTATGGGGCTGGATTCTACTACCAGCTGTATTGGGCAGCAGTGTTCCCATCGGTGGCCCTTTGAACCTACAGATAGTGATAACAGCTTTTTACAGGACTGGAGTGGTTAAACAGAGAGGTTAGAAACAATGCAGGGAGAAAACAAAATTGTTTCAAATTTGAGAAAGTGGGTGAGTTGGAAAAGGTCTGAAAACAGTAATTCACATGTAGGTCAGCATGTTACTAGCACATACAAAATAGCTTATAGTGAAGGCAAAAGCTAGAATCCAGCTGTAGTAAATCAGAATGGCCTGGGTGATTTCAGCATACGTAAAAGATGCTTCTGCTCCCCCAATGGCCTTGTTGGTAAAGGCCTGTTGTAGCAATAAACATGGAGAAGAAGGTTGCAGGTTTGATTCTTGATTTGACTGGTTAGCAATAGGGCCGTTACAACTGGCCTCAGTGTCCTAAGGTTAGGGAAGCAAAAACAGTCAAGGTTCCTGCTGCTGATTGCTATCCAGTGACTCCCGATGGAAAGCATGTTACATAGCCACACCTTAATGTCCTAGGTTATTGCTATATGATGGTGCTATCACTTGTAAGTTGCATTTTCTGTCTCCAAACTCCTGTTTCTCTTTCTCCTTCCTTTTGAGTGTTGATGTGTGCAGGAAGTGGCCATCACAAGATAATGTCCTGTTTCCTGATGTCTAGGTTGCAGAAGACACACTGCAGGCACTTGAATCTCTCCCTTCAGGGGGCTCTGTCCCTAAAAAGGTTTTCCTGGATGCCAATTTAAAGGATAATTACTGCCCCATGATGCCTCACAACATGTATTGCATGTCCCTCTGGCCTGGGATCTCTCTGGTGCTGCTTACAAAGGTGAGAATAACACACCTGTAATATATTAAATTTGCTATGTATGTTTTACACTCCTCATTTGGGCTTCGCCACTGTGACAGTCACTCCAGCTATAAATTTCTGTCATTAGATGGAGTTTCTGAAGCTGTGGATCCTCATACTTGTACTTAAAGCAGCTCTACTCAGATAATCTCACAGCTCTAGGACACTGCCAACATTCCTAATCTTCTTCCTGGAGAACTAAGTGTGAGACACTGCTCCCCATGTTCTACCTCTCTTGCTTCAGTTTCCTCCCCTTTCTATGTTTAAAATGATTCATGAAACCTTTGAGTGGTGTTCTCACAGAAATTGATTTTTGCATGCTGAATGAAACGCCACCGTATGTAGAATTACAACGGAAGCAGTCCTTTCAGCCCAACTGGTCCGTGTTGTTTATCCTCCACACCAGCAGTATCCTAATCCCATGTGCCTGCCCTGATCCCATATCCCTTTATCCCCCACTTTCCTTCAACCATCAATCTAACCTATTCTTAAAAGTTGGCATGGTCTCTCTCTGCTTCAATCGCGAACTCTGGTAATACATTCCACAGTCTCTCAATCCTGTGTTTTATAAACAATAAAGTTTCTCCTGCTCTTTGTCCTGTATGCCTTGCTTTTAATCTTGTATCTATGTCCCTTCGTTGTGAACCTTAACCACTGGAAACAGTCTATATCTTCTGTCCCATCACTTTGTAATTGTAAACACTTATGAAATCACTCCACAATCTTCTCTGTTCTGACCATTACGGCCCAGTTTTTCAAATCGTTCTTTGTATTTCCTCATACCAGGCAGCATCCTCGTCTGCATTGTACCCTCTCTATTGCCTCAGTGGCCTTCCTATAGTGTGGAGCCCAAAACTGCACACAATACTGTAACTCAGATCTGCAGCTGCATACTTGTACCACTAGATGGGGCTCCCGCTCCAGAAACTGCAGATCTTCATAACCTGTCTTTGCAGCCTCATTAATGCAGCGCCATGTGAGAGTCATCAGTTTTTATATAAAAATGGAAAATGCTGAAAACACCAAGCAAGCCAGTCAGCATCTGGAAGCAAAACTTTGGTTCTGAAGGGCTGTACCTGAAAGTTGACCCGTCATTTACTATCAGGCGTGGACTTAACAGCATTTTCAGTTTTTCCTTTTATCTCTCCACATTTCAAAAAAAAATTAGCAAACAATTAAGACCCTCTTAGCGCCCTGCTGCACTCAACTGGGAGAACAATGAATGAAACGCAACACTACATAATAGAAAAACTATTTAATTTAGCAAATAATTTTGGACTGTTGTATGGAGATGGTGGTCTTCATTGCAAAGATAAAACAACTCTCCAAGTTCCCAGTGCTGGTCTTGCCTTTTTATTTTATGGGTTCTTGGTTTGAATTGGTAGGGTAGGAGGATGTGTAAAGGAATAGTGGGGAGCTGAACGTGTGCTGAAAGAGCAACTTCAAAGTCTAATATATTTCCATTTGAGTCATGCAGAATGAACTGGGCACTTTCACAACTCTAGCTCTGATGGTGGGATTATTTTATCGTGACTACTTCTGCGTACATTTTGTTTCCTTTCTGGCAGCACCCATCCAGTCACGTTGCGGTGTCTTTGTATCAGCTCTTGGATGCATTCACTGTCCTGGAGGCCAAACTGAGTGACAGCCAGGAGTTTGGACACACGTCTCGCCTTTACCCTAACATGTCCAACCTGCGGCAGAGGATGGATAAATTCATAAAGCCTGTCGGAGTCCGGGAGCGGCAGGTGAAGGTGTGCAGTGATGATTTGTTATTGGGAAACCTTGGTGAAGGGCCATGACCCATAGTGCAGGACATTGTGCAAGGTTGAAGAGAGTAGGAGGGTAAACCAAGCAAATCAAGGAGTTGTGGTTGGGTAACTCTAAGCTAGAGTTTTAAAAGTCTATAAAATGTAGGAGAAAAGAATGATATGAGTGAGGGAAAGATTTCTACTGTTTTAAACTCCTGCAAAAGACTGAGTCATATTATGTTTGGATGCTGCAGTTCACTGACAGCTTTGTATATTGTGTTGGGAGCCTCCAGTTCTCTGACAGCACTGTATATTGTGTTAGTACCCTTCAGTTCACTGACAGCACTGTATATTGTGTTAGGACCCTGCAGTTCTCCGACAGCACTGTATATTGTGTTAGTACCCTGTTAACTGACAGCACTGTATAATGTGTTTGGAGCCTCCAGTTCACTGACAGCACTACACATTCTGTCGGAATCCCTTTAGTCTGTTCAGGTTGTAAATATTCTTTTCGCAGTTTGTGCTTTTTGTGGCAAGAAATTGTAAAACGTGATCTGTATTGTTCAATGTTTTCCGTAGCTGCTGTCTGCCTGGGTGGACTTCAAGAACAAAGCATTTTCCAAACTTGACGCTGGAAATCCTCAAGAGTGAGTACGGATGGAAGGGAAGTTTCTTTTCTATATCTTTTTAAATGTAACCCAGCCCCTGTTTGTTCAAACGCCAAGGGTGATGACGATTCTATCACTCAGTAATTTGAATGCAAAAATCAACCCTACATGATGTTGTTGTACAGTCCTGTCGAAGGGGTGTCGTCAGGCTTATGCTGCTGTGGAAGGAAGTAACAGCTGAGCCCAATCCTGCCTTCATCTAATGTCCACTCGCATGCCCTTTCCAGCAGGGGCACTGACTGGTGATGAAGATTGACGACTTAGGCTAATTTCCCCCTCCCTAACCAGGGGCACTGAGGCTAATTGTAGTGCTCTTACTGCATACCCTGGCTCAAATCACCCGAGAGCAAACAGAGACCCTGTGATCTGTACAGTTCAGTTAGCGTGAAGGTAAGCTTCAACTTTTTTGCAAATGGAATTACTGGTTATTGGGGTTAGGTTCTCAAGTGTATGGGTTTTTGTTTTTTCCTGGAGTAGTCTTGTATATCTGCAGTGTTTTTATTTTATCTTAATGAAGATTTGTTGTGTTGCAGACTCTTGCAGGCCTGTCGGAATGTGAAGAGCCAGCTTTGTTTGGTGTATCAGCAGTATTTTCTATTGAAACCTTCAGGGGATTCTCAGCACTTATCTGTGAACCTACAGGCCAAGATACTAAAAATTGTTCAGTACGTATTACTATGAATGGGTGGAAGGATGAATTTAATCAATTGACTTTATTTTGCGTGCTGAGTACTCTGGAGACAGATGGGTACTCGAGATTCCTTCCCCATAATCACTCCCCATTGAGGAGTTGAGATGACGTTGGACTGGAAGGCAGAGGCTTGAAATGTTTGGAACCGCTATCTGCACCCGCGATCAAATCACTTCAAAGAGCTGGCAAAGTCACGATGGGCCGAATGGCCTCCTCCTGTGCTGTATGATTCTGTGACTTTTTTATATAGTATGTACTATGGAATTCATGGAATAGTTTTATTTTATTTCATTCTTTAAGAATTACCATTGTAGATGCATGATGGATGTTGGCTGGGAAGTTCAATGAAAGACTAATATAATCACTGAATTTGGAAAATCTGCGGTGATTAACAGAAAATGCTGGAAATGCACAACAGATCAATGGGCATCTGATAGGATCACATTTTGGGAGAGACCACTTGTATAGTGTAACTAATGGGCATTATGTAATTAGACCAGGTATGAGGGTACTGGATGTGTGTCCTGAGACGCCTATGTTTTCATGTTGCATGATGTCTCTTTTGCTTGACCCTGCAGGGAGAAGCTGATGGACTGGAAGGATTTTCTCTTAGTAAAGAGCAAGAGGAACACCACCATGATCTCATATCCTTGTTCAGCACCATTATCTGTTAAAGATGAATTGTATCCCTTTTTTAATTTGCTTACAAGCATAATCTCTTCCAAATCCCAGGTTTGATCTCATGTTTGAGCACATAATCTAGGCTGACACTCCCCGCGCAGTACTGAGGGAGTGCTGCACTATCGGAGATGCCGTCTTTTGGATGCAACGTTAAACCGAGGCCCCATCTGCCCTCTCCGTTGGACGTAAAGTATCCCATGGCACTATTGGAAGGCGAGCAGGGGAGTTCTCCCCTTTGTCCTGGCCGATATTTATCCCTCAGCCAACGTCACTAAAACAGATTATCTGGTTGTTATCTCATTGTTGTTTGTAGGACCTTGCTGTGTGCAAATTGGCTGCTGTGTTTCCTATATTACAACAGTTACTACACTTCAAAAAGTACTTAATTGGCTGTAAAGCGCTTTGGGATGTCCTGAGGCCGTGAAAGGTGCCAGCGACGCCCACATCCTGTGAACGAATAATAAAAAAAAATCAATGCAAGTCTTTCATACTTCTTACTGAGTCACGATGAATTCATTCATAGCTTCAGAACATTAAAGCTGAACCAAGTTTATTTACCCTCACCACTATTGCTTGATTTTGGTAAACTTTTGTTTTGTCGTAACATTGTGAACCTTGTACAGTTAATCCTTTTTGGTTGTCCTTAACTCGGATTATACTTACCTGCAAGATTTCCCTGGACTGATTCATTTCATCTACGTGGATAGAACAGTGGGCCAAATGATTGCACCCTCCTTAAACATGTCAGGGAAATCCACTGAGCTGGGGAAAGGGCCAGTGGCTGCATTTATCAAAAGCAAGGTATTATTAGCCCTTTAGAAAGCTGGAGGAGAACAGGCTGCCTATGGGACTGCTGTACTTTTGTTTGGGTGAATTTTTGTGCTGGACAAGTGGTGGGAATTGAAGCACTTTTTCCATTTCAAATCACATTGAGCATGGTTAAATTTCCTCTATTCTGTCCCAACAACATGCCTTAGCTGAATGTGGCCAACTATACCATTGCGCTATTTTTCCTACACCTGCCATCCCATTGGCCCTCTGAATGAGATTACTAAAGTAGGGGCATTTTTTTGTTGATTAGGAACTGAATTGTGTTTGCCCATCTCATTTCACAACAGTTTACAGCCATAAGGTTGTGGAGACTCTTGCTGTTATTCTAGGCTGGATTTAAACTAGGCTCCAGAGTTGAAAGGCCAGTGTCTTAACCCACTGTAGTACCCAGTTCCCTTAAGAGGGTTGTACTTAAACAATATGCACTAATGTTCTCTCTTTCAAATGAATGTCCTCTGCCGGGAGTAGGGTGCTATTGTCTGAAATGTAACTGGTCAGGTTTGGGTTGGATCAGTGTCCCATAGATTAATTTAATTGTCTTTATGAATGGGGGAGAAATCTCAGGGGTAATTTCCATCGGCCTACTGATTTTCAATGTTAATGGTGCAGTGGTGGGCAGAAAATTTGGAGAGAAAGAATCTTACTGCCCGAGACCCACCCCTTGCTATTTTCGAATGGGCCTCCATTTCGTATTTAGGACCCCAATGCAATTTTGAGTTTTCACTGGGCAGAGTGCACACTGTGAAAACCTTGTCAAGTGGAACTGAAGGTAGAGCAGCCAAACCAGCGATCCTTAAATGGACTGCTGGAGGCTGCTCTGAAGACATTGAAGGTCAGTTCATTTTTTGATGCTGCCGTTCCCTCCGCAACTCCTCCGCCACCGCCAATCTCCCTGGCAGTTTGGCTCCGCGGGGGAGCTGCTGGATTTCCCACTCCCCCTGATTGATGAACTGCTTGTTGGGCGCTTCAGCTTTAATGCTGGCAGCTCAACGATCGGACCCCCCACTGATGACGTCTGATGCGATCATTCGCTCCCCCTCCACCTCAGTGTTATCTACTCGGAGGCTTCCTGTTTACCTTGTGTCCTCTGTGCTTGGTTCTAAAGTAAGCTTTGTCAGTGATCTTGTGCGGTCTTATTTTGGGACTTTTGGCAAATGGCAATAGAAATAGTCAGTGTGCTTTTGGCCTTAATGTCTGCAAGTCTTCCCCCTTGTTTGCAAAATGTCTTACTGAGTAATAGTCTCATGTATTTTTGACCTATCTTGAGGTTACTACTCAAATGTGGTCATATATACACAGGCCCCCTTTATGTGCTTGTAACACATCCCTCTGATCTGTGCCATTGTCATTGTCCAGCCAGTGTAATTGCGGTTTGTTAAATATTTCATTGCATTGTATGCGTTTATATGGGAATGTTTTTAACTAAAGGTCTTTCTGTATTGCTAGATGTGGTCTCTGGTTGGTATGGGACGCCGATACTTGCAGAAGGGATATACCACGCTCACATTCCGAGATGGAGACTACTACTGCTGTTATTTCCTCTGGTTTGAGAATGAAACTGTAGGTATCTTTTGTAATCAGTGTATTAATGAAGTATGGAGTAAACCATGCAGATACAATCTACAGAGAACTTGTGTGCGCTTACAACTCCTTCACAGGGCTGTGCAATTGTACCTTCAGGAGGGGGAAGGAATTTTTTTTAAAAAATGCATTAGGCTGGCATGGTTTCCCACTTAAGTAATCTCATTCCAACAGGCCCCTAAAATGACTCTTTTGCCTTTGGATGAAATTTCTGTGTATCCCTTCTCGTGTTGTTGTGCTGTTCTTGCATGGTGGCCTTTGTCTGTGAGATCCCTAACCTACTGTGTTTTTTTGATTCTACACATTAGGGATACAAGTTACCAGTTATAGAGCTGCCAGTGCTATCTGACGACTCTGCCCCCATTGGGATGTTGACTGGAGACTATTACAGGTACAAAATATTTGCAAGACCTTGTTTAGCTACAAAGTGTACAGTTGAGGCGGGGTGGAAAGTCTGAAGCATTTTTATATACGCCCTAATGGATATGGATATGGAAATGAAGTACACTGGAATGCTGTGGTGAATGCGCTGAAACATCGACATGTTGTGCCAGAGCAGAATGCAGGTTTTGTACCCGCAATTCTGGATTTATATTTCTGCTGTGGCATTGTAGGCAGGCATCAAGCGGAGATCAGCTGCTTCTCCACAGAGAAGAAAGGGAAACCAGAGGAAAACTTCCCCCCCTCCCCAGGCCACACTTTTGCAGCCTCCCATCTCTCAAGTCCCTCCATGCTAGAACGTCTTAACCTCTCCGTGGGAAATATTGAGAGACCTGAAAATAAACCACCCAAGAATTTGAAGCCACCCCGAAAGAGGGGATAATAAAACAGATAGGCGAGAGGGAATAAACATGGATTTATGGGAGGGAAGTCTTTGAGGCCATGACCTTGGTGATTTCAGCAATTCACCAAAAAACAAATGATATGGGTAGTTTGGGAAGGTGAACCGATGAGCGGTAATGGTGGACAAATGGGTAAGGAGACTAGGGAAGAGAAATAAACAGTGGGAAAATAAACTAAACTGGACTGCAGGACACAATGTAGGAAAGGGATCTGGAGTATTGATGGATAGCTCACTGAAACCAATAGTGCAGTGTGCAGCAGCAGAAAGGAAAGCTAGTCAAATCTTGGTTTGTATAGCCAGAGGAAGAGAGCAGAAATCCCAGGAAGTGATGAGTCTGTATAAGGCCCTGGTCCTGCCACACCTGAAGTATGGTGTGCAGTTCTGGTCACGGTACTACAACTAGGTTCGCCAGGCATTGGAGGCAGTGCAAGAAGTGTCAGTCGAACTGATGCCTAGTTTAAGGTATCTGAGCTGGGAGGAGAGGTTGAAAGGCATGTGGCTCTTTATTCTGGAGAAGTGAAGACCCATAGGAGATATTTAAGTATTCAAGATTTTTAAGGGATCAGGTAAATTGAACCCTGATAACATGTTCAGTGTTCCTGGTAATATTGTCTCAATGATTTGGATAAGGATATTAATAGAACTATTCACACAAGTTTGCAGATGACACACACATGTGCACAGGATTGGGAATTTAGACCTGATCAATAGGTTGCAGATTGGTTTAGATACGTTAGCGGACTAGGTGTGGCAGATGTCCTTTGATGCTGGGGTTCTGATGATCTGTCCTGGAATAGTACGTAGAAAACCCTGGGAATACACAGTAGAGCCATCAGCATCTGAAAAGAGAAAAAGATAGGATGATGTTTTGGGTAGAAACCCTTTTTGTCAGAACTGACAATGAAGAGTATCAAACAAAACCAAGGGGAGTTGGTCAAATATACCAATGACAGAAGCAGCTCAAAAGCAAAATACCGCGGATGCTGGAAATCCGAAATAAAAACAGAAAATGCTGGAAATACTCAAGGCAGGCAGTATCTGATGCTGCTTGACTTGGAGTATTTCCAGCATTTTCTGTTTTTTTTCACAGAAGCAGCTTAATAGCCTTTAGGGTTTATTTGTGGGATAGTATAGGTCTGGTAACAACTTATTACTCTGGTAAATAATACTCAGCTTCTTGCATATATATTCTCTATATGGATGTTGGCTTATATGATGGTGTCACACACACACATGATTGTACAATATGGGAGTCATGTAACCTGTTGACTGCCTCTTCCTCAGGAAGCTGCTGCGATATTATGGCAAGAACCACAGTTTGGAGATGATAAAGTGCTTTGAGCTGCTAACTATCCACCTGGGTGTCATTCCTACAGAGTTCGTCATTCAGCAATGCTCTGATCTGGCACGCAAGTTGTGGGAACCCTCACGCATCCCTCTCCTCTAAAACAACAGCAAAAGAAGGATCACAGGAAATTTGGAGAGGGCTTTCTGTGATGGAGAGGTCAGATATTAATGGGGAGGGCTGACCCTTGTAAAAATTGCCGTTCATTCGAAATAAGGCTGGATATTTGATTTCTTGATTTATACCAGGGACCTTGATAAGCTCACTGACTGTGACAGGAATCCCAATTCTATATAACCCTCTAGCCTTGGGCTACTAAACTTCAAGCTTTGGACTCCTGTCTCAATCCTCACTGCAACAGTGGTGTCTGCTCCAAGCCCCATCTGGCAACAGTATTTGAAATCTTTATCCTGTAGATATCACGGCCTAGCGTTTCCGCTGGTTATATCAGCACGATCCGGGCGCAATTGGCCAAATCAGCGCAAGAGATCGTGGAATTTTAAGCATAAGTGAGTTAGGCCCAAAACTCACATGATCTTTTATGCTGGTTTAAAAATCACTGCGCCCGAAGCTGGCCCCGCCGCCAAATCGAAATAATGAGGATGGCGAGTTTCTGCCGATTTCGGCCATTCGAGGAGGGTTGTCAAATTGCAATCGTTTTTTTCTGGCGCACAGGCACCAGCAGGCACCCATTGTTGTGTGATTCCAGCCTTCCTGCAGTGACCAATCATTTCAGCAAATACTTTAGTAGTTAAATTAAGCTATATACATTTATATTTGAGAAATAGTTAAATCTATTATAACCTTATTATAGTGCTTGGAGTTTCCACTTTGACCATTTTTTTAAAAGTTAAAATCTAGTTTAAATTCACACCTTGAGTAGACAAAATGGTGCAATTTCTCGCTATTGCACTCTTTATAATGCTGAAAGAGGAGAGAGTGCTCCGGAGGCTTGAAGCCTGCAGGCTCGAGGCACGAGTGAGGTTATACAGGAGGAGAGTTCACCCCACTCGAATGTACAGGTCCTTAATGAGTTACGAGGAGATGTCGGAGGAGCTGGTTATGGGCCGCCTACGCTTCACCAGGTCTGCAATCGGCCAGGTCTGTGATTTACTGAGGGAGGACCTGAGGCCTCAATCAACACCCAGCGCGGCCATCACAGTAGACATGAAGGTCACAACGGCTTTAAATTTTTATGGGTGCAGCTGGTTCCAGATGTCGACGGAGGACCCGTGCAGGATCAGCCAAGGAGCAGCGAAGGCTAGCATCCGGCAGGTGACACATGCCCTGTTCCGCAGGGACAATGACTTCCTTAAATTTGAATTGACACTTGCGGAGTAATGGCAGAGGTCACTTTAGTTTTACCGGATAGCTGGCTTAGAAAAGATACAGCACAGAAGGGGGCCATTCGGCCCATTGTGTCCGCCCTGGCTCAAAGAACAACCAGGTGCCCATTCTAATCCCACCTTCCAGCACCCGGTCCATAGCCCTGCAGCCTACAGCAATTTAGGTGCAGGTCCAGATACTTTCTAAAAGAACTGAGGGTCCCTGCCTCTACCACCAATTCGGGCAGCGAATTCCATACACCCACCACTCTCTGGGTAAAAAAGTTTTTCCTCGTATCCCCTCTAATCCTTCCACCAATCAGCTTAAATCTATGTCCTCTAGTTCCTGAACTCTCCGCTAGGGGAAACAGGTACTTCTGTCTACTCTATCTGGGCCCCTCATAATTTTGTACACCTCAATCAAGTCTCCCCTCAGCCGCCTCTGCTCCAAGGAAAACAACCCCAGCCTATCCAATCTCTCCTCGTAGCTGCAATTCTCAAGCCATGGCAACATTCTTGTAAATCCTCTCTGCACTCTCTCTAGAGCAATTACGTCCTTCCTGTAATGTGGTGACCAGAACTGCGCACAATACTCCAGCTGTGGCCTTACCAGCGTTTTATACAGTTCCATCGTTGCATCCCTGCTTTTGTATCCTATACCTTGGCTAATAACGGAGAGCATTCTGTATGTCTTCTTCACAACCTTATCTACCTGTACTGCCTTCCCCCTCACAATTGCAGTATCTCCCCCCTCACAATCCCAACATCCTTGGAGTATTGGCGCTCACTCACGTGGCACTGAAGGTCACCCGTGAAGACTCACAGAGCTACCTGAACAGGAAGGGATTCCACTCCCTTAATGTTCAGGTACTGAGTGATGCCTGTCTTCGAATCCTGCATGTGAATGCAATGCAAGCTGGACCGACTCACGATACCTTCATAGTAAGGAACTCAGTCGTAGCCCACATATTCGGAGAAGGTGGTCGGCCTAATTGGGGACAAGGCCTACTCTCTTCTGCCATGGCCGATGACACCATTTCAGGCACCACAGACTGAGGTGAAATTTAATGAGGCCGAAGTCTCCATCAGGCAGGTTGTGGAGAGAACCATTGGGGTGTTGAAGAGCTGCTTCAGGTGTTTGGACAGGTCTGGGGGTGCACTGCAGTATTCCCCAGAGAGTGGCCAGGATTATTTTAGTGTGTTGCGCCCTGCACAATTCTGCTCTGGAACAAGGTCTGGACCTGGACGTCCCAGGGGAGGAACCGGTCGAGATGAATGTTTTGCCACGGGAACCAGAGCCAAGGGGATGCTGAGCCTGTACAGGAGGCAACCACTCGACAGGGCAGGTCTGTCACAGCATAGCTTCACATAATGACTCTCACTTCATGCCCCCTTCCCCTGTGCTGAGAGCACAAGAAGACTCGGACACTGTTAAATTAAAAATCAAGAGATTTATTACAATCTCCAATTGTTAACTGTTAATGCTATATGAATAGAAAGTTAAACTACTTTTGCAGTTCAAAAATGTAGCTAAATTTATTTCTTCTTCCTATTTCTTTACATCAAACGTTGATTTCCCCCCCACCCCCCCGTATTAAAAATTTGTAACATTTTATAATCAAGAGTAGGAAGATTTATTCAACATTAAGAAAAGTACAAAGATAAAACTTCAACAATTATTCAAAAAATGCAAACAAGAAACTCTAACAACTATTCAAAAATGTTAACATTATAAACATGCAAACAATGAAACTAAACAATGTTTCAAAAAACTCTGTCAACGCCCCCCTTGGACGACAAGGAGGAGAAAGTGGAGGTAGTTGAGCTAGGAATTAAATTCCCCCAACTTGCTCGAGGTATTGTGCTTGGCCCCCGTGCCCAGACGAGCTCTTCTACCTGCTGCCCCCCTGCGTTGTTTACCACCCACTGTGGATGGTGTGGTGAAGGAATGTAGGTCTGATGAGCCATGGGCCTGTGACACACCGACTCTTACGGCCGGCTGTCTGCTCCTGGAGCAGGGATGCTGCTGCCTGCATCCCAGGATTGAGATCCTGAGCTGCCTTGTGCGGCCTGCTGTGTGTAGCTGGCAGTGTGCCTGCTGCTGTAAGGCTGGAGTCCAGGGTGGTGCTGCCACCGATGGAGGTGAAAGCATAAGCCACGTGGACCCTATGCTCCAACGCACCAGTGCGGAGTTCACCGACAAACTCACCAGCCATTTTGATGGATGGAATGATGGCAGCTGCGAAGCCCCGCAAGATCTCGTTGACCGACTGTAAGCCATCTCTTAGAATGACCTCCAGTCTGTCTCTCCTAAGGCCTGAACTGTAGAAGCCTGAACCTCCATCCAGCTGGAGGCCCTGACGACTTCTTCATTGTACAATGGAGCCCTGGCTTTCCGTCAGCCGCTCATCCCAGGACACTGGCTGCCTTCTGAAGCCAGGGCCCCCTCCCTCCATCTCCCACTGGGCCTGCTGCGCCTCACTTTTTCCCACGCACTCACCCCACCTCCTCCTCTGAGCCGCCCTCCTCTGACTCCTCCAGCGGAACTGCCTTCGATCTTTTAGCTGCGGGTAGAAAACCAGACGATTAGAATGTTTCTATGGCCGGGAGTAGGTGTGGGTGGCTGCCGTCTGCCACTGTCCTGTACGGAAGCGTTGAATGGCCAAAGGGTAGCTACTTGCCAGACTCTCCAAACCCACCTCGACCACAGCCATAGCCACGATGGTGTACCGTTCCAGCAGCTCCCCGCTGCCCTCTGCTCATGGGGTGGGGAACACCCTGAGGCAACATCCCTTCTCGTTTCATGGTCTGTGCTGCGGTAGTTCATCTCAATGGGGGCAGCAGCAGTGGTGCTGAATTGAGCCCTCATGCTGCTACTTGGCATCTGGGTTTAGGGATGTTGGCCACTTGGGTCAGGCACCCATGGAACCGTATCCCAGCCAGAGTCTGTGCTTTCAGGAAGAGTTGGGGCGGAGGGGGGAGAGAAAGAGGAAGATGAAGATGAGAGTAGTACTTCTTTACCCAGAGAGTGGTGAGAATGTGGAACTCGGTACCACATGGAGTAGTTGGGGCAAATAGCATTGATGCATTTAAGGGGAAGCTAGATAAGTACATGAGGGTGAAAGGAATAGAAGATTATGCTGATAGGGTGAGATGAAGTAGGGTGGGAGGAGGCTTGTGTGGAGCGTAAACACCCGGTGCATAGACCGTTGGGCCGAATGGACTGTTTCTGTGCTGTTAATTCTGTGTACTAACTTGTCAGCGAGTAGAGGTTCCTCTGTGTGCTACTTTTACCTAACGTTAATCTTTTTAAAAATAAATTTGACCTGAAAGCATTAGCCAATCTATAAAATAGAATACAGTAGATGAGATTTCGAAAACTAACAGAAAATGCTGGTAACATTCAGCAGGTCAGGCAGCAGCTGTGGAGAGACCAGTTAACGCTTTCTTCAAAACTGAGCAGTTTCTACTCTCAGATGTTGCTACCGTGTTCGGTAAATATTACACTAAATTAAATTATCATCTCTACAAAGCACGCTTAAAAATGGCTCTATAGAATTGCCTTTTGTGAACTTTGACTCCTCGACTCTTGAATATTGGACAGGGGAGCCTGAAATGGACTCCTTGTTTCAGATGTAACAATGATTTAACCCCCCTTCTAGACTTCATGCTTTATAAACTTTAACTTTGCCCCCTCCCTTGACCTTTTGTACTGCTGAAGTTACGTTCAGAGAAAAGGATCTGCCAAATTGTGGCCACAGAAGCTTACGTAGGCTGGAAGGTGAAAGACATTTCACATGTGCTACATCTGTATAATTTTATTTTACTTTACACCAAAGGTATTTAAGCTATTTTAACTTTATGGAATTAAATGTTATTGTTTAAGTGGTACCTGACTGGGGACCTTGTTCTCTAAATTGGTTTCTTACTCCTCTTGATTCTTTTTTACTTTCAATTGTAAGTCTATGTCACAATGTGGGAGTGTTTGACCATTTTTCTACAGATAAAAGAACTTGCATTTATATAGCACGTTTCCCATCCTGAGGACATCATAAAGTGCTTTAGAGCCAATGAATTGCTCTTGAAGGGTAGTCACTGTTTTATAGGCAAACGTGGCAGCAAATTTGCACGCAGCAAGATCCCACACACAGCATTGAGATAAATGACCAAATAACCTGGTGATTGAGGGATAAATGTTGGCAGGACACCAGGAGACAAAAAAAAAGAGCTCTCCTGCTTTTGAAAAGAGCCGTGAGCTCTTTTACTTTCACCTGAACAGGCAGACAGCACCCCTGTTTAACATCTCATCCAAAATAGGGCACCTCCAACAATACAGCACTCCCTTGGTACTGCAATGAAAGTATCAACTTCAATGTTGTGCTGAAGTCTCAGAGGGGGGCTATAAAGGATCTTAAAGGTTATTAATAAGCTAATGGAAGATAAGAACATAGGAAATAGGAGCAGGAGTGGGCCATAAGGCTGATCTACCTCAACTCCACTTTCCCACCCTATCACCAAATACCTTGATTCCCTTAGTATCCAAAAATCAATCTTAGAAACATAGAAAATAGGAGCAAGAGTAGGCCATTTGGCCCTTCGGGCCTGCTCCGCCATTCAAAATGATCATTCCTGCTTTTTCCCCATATCCCTTGATTCCTTTAGCATTAAGAAATATATCTATCTCCTTCTTGAATACATCTAATGACTTGGCTTCCACTGCCTTCTGTGGTAGAGAATTCCACAGGTTCACCACCCTCTGAGTGAAGAAATTTCTCCTCATCTCTGTTCTAAATGGCATACCCCGTATCCTGAGACTGTGACCCCTGGTTCTGGACTCCCCAGCCATCGGGAACATCCTCCCTGCATCTAGTCTGTCTAGTCCTGTTAGAATTATATATGTTTCAATGAGATCACCTTTCATTCTTCTAAACTCTAGTGAATATAGGCCTAGTCGACCCAATCTCTCCACATACGTCAGTCCTGCCATCCCAGGAATCAGTCTGGTAAACCTTCGTTGCACTCCCTCCATGGCAAGGACATCCTTCCTCAGATAAGGAGACCAAAACTGCACACCATACTCCAGATGTGGTCTCACCAAGGCCCTGTATAACTGCAATAAGACATCCCTGTTCCTGTACTCAAATCCTCTTGCAATGAAGGCCAACATACCATTCGTCTTCCTAACTGCTTGCTGCACCTGAATGCTCGCTTTCAGCGACTGGTGTACAAGGACACCCAAGTCTCGTTGCAGCTCCCCATTTCCCAAACTATCACCATTCAGATAATAATCTGTCTTTCTGTTTTTACAACCAAAGTGGATAACCTCACATTTAACCACGTTATACTGCATCTGCCATGTTCTTGCTCATTCACCCAACTTGTCTAAATCACATTGGAGCCTCTTTGCATCCTCCTCACAGCTCACATTCCACCCCAGCTTTGTGTTGTCTGCAAACTTGGAAATGTTACATTTAGATCCCTCATCCAAATCATTGATATACATTGTGAATAGCTGGGGCCCAAGCACTGATCCCTGCGGTATCCCATTAGTCACTGCCTGCCACCCGGAAAAAGACCCGTTTATTTCTACTCTCTCTGTTTCCTGTCTGTCATCCAATTCTTAATCCATGCCAGTATATTCCCCCCAATCCCATGTGCTTTAATTTTGCACACTAACCTCTTGTGTGGGACCTTATCAAAAGCTTTCTTTCATATCCTGGGCCTCGTCTGACCAAGTGTTCTCTCGTCCTGCCTTTGAAAAGATCGAAGAAGCATATTTGAGGGCATGACTGAAAGACACGATGTCCAGTTCATGTGTCAAGGGATATGTCTTGTTACATTCCCTGGGTTAAGCTACATTCAAATAGACATTAGGCAGCGTGACTCAACTCTAGCACATAGGTGTGGGATTTGCTAACAGGAGCAACCGATGCCACTGAACTGGAGCAGGTTTTTCTTATATTTTTTCTTGATGTGGGTGATGCTGGCGAGGCCGGCATTTATTGCCCATCCCTCGTTGTCCTGATAAGGTGGTGGTGGGCTTGCTCTCTGAACCATTGCAGTCTGGGTGGTGTTTGGGCAAGATCCTAATCTTGTAGCAACCTTGACCATCTCCAATAAATGAAGAGGAAAAATGACGCAATCTATAAATAATTATAAGTCTTGTGGTTGTCCTGCCGCACATTTCAACGGCATTACTCCTCCAAAGCATCACGTATGACAAATCACTATTGTCTCAAAAGCTACTTCTCAATTAAGTTGGCAACCGAATGATTAAATATGAATAAATCAAAAAGGAGGTGAAGTATCAATGAGAAAATAAGCAGCAGCAGCAAATCAAGCAATCTCACAAAAAATTTGGCCCAGCTTCTTTTTGGTGACCGTGTTACTTTTCAAGCCAGACTATATGCCAAAATTAAACTTAATACGAAATTCCCAAGCAAATCACTAAACTTGGCTGAAAGCTACCTATCTTTTCTTGATGTGGAGATGCCGGTGATGGACTGGGGTTGACAATTGTAAACAATTTTACAACACCAAGTTATAGTCCAGCAATTTTATTTTAAATTCACAAGCTTTCGGAGGCTACCTCCTTCCTCAGGTGAACGATGTGGAAATGAAGTCCTCGAAATGCGACTTCATTTCGAGGACTTCATTTCCACATCGTTCACCTGAGGAAGGAGGTAGCCTCCGAAAGCTTGTGAATTTAAAATAAAATTGCTGGACTATAACTTGGTGTTGTAAAATTGTTTACAATTATCTTTTCTTGACTCTGAACGGTGGATATACATCTTGACGTCATCAGCAAATCCTCACACTGTACAAGAAGTACCTTGCTTCAATACTGTATATGAAGTTTGAGCAGCAGGGGACACGGAGGCATTCTCCAGAGCTCCATTAGTCACTAATCTCCAGCTAATAGATCCAGTTGATTGATTTGCCACTAACTCAGAGAGCTGCAGTCGTTAAACATGGGGGTAGAAATTGGTTATGGCCTGTTTTCGGGTGCACAGAGCGTGAGGCCCGAAATTGGGCCTAATTGGTTTAATTCGGACAGGGTGCCAGCGTCTGTTGTGCCTCCACACGTGGCTCGCCCATTTTGCCTGCACGAGTATCAGGCCGCTTCCCTCGTCACCGGCCTGAAGGTAAGCTAAAACATTTATTGGCATGCTGCCTTTCCACTGCCTTTTCCGTCTCCTTACAGTTGTCCTGAGATGCCTTGAAATCCCTACTTCTAAATGTGACCACATTACAGTACAGTATAAATATTCTGGGCAAATGGCCATTTGATGACACGGACCGGGAGTACCCAATCCGGATGCTGAAATGGACCTATAAAATTTCACATGTTAGGGGAAGATCTACACAAAAGGTCTGCTTCCATCCAGCAACTGTAAAGCAGAGTAATTCATGAAAACTGGGACTCACCTATACTAAAGGAATAACATTCATAAATATGTGGCAATTCAGTCTAATATCCCACTTAAGTATCTTCTCTCCTTTTCTTTTGGATTTCTGTGCAACATTGCCAATTAAGGTAATGTTTATAGACTGGTGTAAAAATACCTTTAAGTGTATATATCACAATAGTGTGCTTACTTGATTCATTGAGGAACTACGTCTAATTATGAGCTATCTATTATTACAATACAACTAGTAGGCCAATCACCGGACTGCTGTTGAAATGGGTTCTCCTTGAATTGAAACATACACAAGGACATGTTTTTGTTTAAGACAGCTTAAATATATTTTTTGTGCTGTTAATTGCATAATCTTCCTCGGTCATGCTCTAGATCTCATCCTTTCCAAATACTGGCTGTGTTAATCACTGGAATGGACGTGTAAAACTACATCACGTCTTCCAGTAAAGCAGCATTTGTAGCAAAAAGTTCAGGTAAAATGTAAGATCTGGCCTCTGCCGAAATCTTACCAATTAATAGGTGCGAGAGTCTAGTTTCAGCAACTTTAATACTTTATTAAGAAATATGAGTATAATCAATCACAGTAAACAAGCAACAGATATTCATCTATATACTTACAAGCAGACAACCTATTGGAGGAACCCAGGATGCCCTGAGCTTCAACCCAAGCAACCCACAGACCACTAAGAATGCGTCAACTTTTATACCCACCAGTTAACAGCCCATGTCACCTGACACTTGTCTTTATAATTGTTTCAGCGCGAAACTAAAGCTGCACCTGGGCTCCATTCTTATCTGCTACTCAAGATCTCATTCCTTGCACTGCCCAATATAGCTCATTCTATTTCCTCAGTGTCTTCCCATTATCCTTAAACTAGCTGATCTTTTAATTATGTTATAGTATCAAAACCATAGGCATCACAATCATATATCTGATCTATTGTTCATTCTTGATTTCAGTTTGCATTGTGGCTAACTATCGACTGGCTTACTTGCTTCTGTTTCTGCTTTCTTATTAATCTTGTCTTTCCTTTTCTAACTGTGCCTCCTAGCTGTATTGGTTCGGCTATGTGACTGTGCAGTGTGCTAACTCTGGTTAATTCAACCACCCATGCTGCCTGTGTTAGCTATTTTCTCCTTAAATCTACAGTACATTTGAGAAATACTGCAGGAAGAACAGATTTGTTGACTGTGTGGTTTCTCTACACTTGAACATGTTTGACACATCACGTGGTGAACACGTTATTGAAATTTTCAATTTTTTCCCTCTTTTTTAAGTTGTATTCCAGGTTATGCGTTCCCAATGTCCTTTTACCAGCTGACCCCACCTGTAAGGTCATTGACAACTTTCCCTTTCACCAAAGAAGCCAGGAAGAGTTTTTCTCTATTCACATTGTGCACAGCTTGAGCATTCATCGCATACATGCGGACAGTTTCATAATAGTGCAAAGGAAGGTCAGGGCGGGTCATGTCATAGCCAAAACCAGCCAGGTTGACCTCATCGCACAGGTGCAAGGCAGTGATGATCGAAGTCACTCCCAATGTTGGAAGCACCTGAAAAAAAATACATAAAACATAAAGGGGGAGATGAGGAGAAATTCTTCTTGCGCAGTGAGTTGTTACAATCTGGAACGCACGGCCTGAAAGGGCGGTGGAAGCAGATTCAATAGTAACTTTCAAAAGAGAGTTGGATAAATACTTGAAAAGGAAAATTTGGCAGGGCTATGGAGAAAGAGCTGGGGAATGGGACTAACTGGATAGCTCTTTCAAAGAGCCGGCACAGTGTGATGGGCTGAATGGCCTCCTTCTGTGCTGTATGATTCTATAATAGTAGTTATATTATTTGGGTGTGTGGAACTTCAGCAGCAACTATATGGAATTTAAAGGTCATACCTGCTTCCACCTCCACAGCTTGTGGCGTGGCTCTGGGAAGCCCAAGAAGTTCAGTGCTGTTTCCCTTATTATATCCAAGTTTAATATGCGATAGTTTTGTGGTTCTAAAGGGATAGACTCAACCACAGATTGCCAAAACCACATCTTCTGCCAAAGATTCTATAGAAAAAGAAGCCTGAAATTAAATTTCTGAAGATTGTAAAGTTTTCCTGTAAAATTAGCACATTACACTGGTAAACGGGAGCAATTCACTCCCGTCTGATACAATATGGCTTGAATGCGTCTCAATCCAGTCCTGTAAATAGTGCATCAGCCCATCTGCTGCTCAAATCCTCACCCATTCTTTTGTTACCTCCAGGCCCAACTATTCCAATGTTCTCCTGGTCGGCCTCCTGTATGCATACTGCATATAAGCACTGGGCAAATGGGAATAATTTTCAGCTATCTAGTGCTGTGTATTTCAGTGTGCCAACTCTGTATACGTACAGTATACACCGGATAAAAGGGAACAATTTATCCCCACCTGGTACTGTGTGGCTCATGTATGCCTCGTGACAACACCTGCATGCTGTAAGCTGAGCACCTGTACTAAAATTGTACACAACTTATTTCACAATAATCTCAATTCACACAAAAACTGGGACTGAAAACCTTCCCAAAGGATGCGGCAGAACTGTTTAAAATGGCTCTTGGCCGTTTCTGCATTTACTAAATCACACATACACCTCAATGTAGCTGCTGAGGTGTACCATGTTTGCCTGAAAACTCTGTAGGATGTAACGTAAAGCGATTTATCAGTGTGAGCCACAATACGACAGAACAATAGTGTTCCTTCCACTCAGAAGCTCCTTCCAAGTTTGACTTGGACGATGGAACAAGAGTTGGCTTGAGATCAACAAAGGTGTTTTATTTCATTAAGAACCCTAGGTAAGGGGTTAGGCCTTTGGTGTAGGACACCAACAAGGGTTAACATATGACGGTGCAGGACAGGACTGGACTGGTCCATCCAGCCTGGGTTGAAAAGAATAGGAGAGACAATCGGGTAAAGCGAGAAGCAGTGGCTAGGTAGTGCCAAGCTTGGGTTATAAAACCATGTATGTTGTAGGAGGAAGGGAAAATCAGGGAAGGCCAAGAACTGCACAGTTTTGAGGTCCTGGGAGAGATTGCTTTAGAGCGGGAGACTATGCGATGAGTCTTGCACTGAGGACACAAGGAGAAGGGAGAGCAGGTGGGATGGTATGTTTACACCTTGGAAAGAAAGGAAAGTACAGAGGAATAACTGTAGTAATATCTATAAACTAGAGGGAAACAAGAATGGTTGCAGAAGAGAGTTAGAGATTGGAAGCTAGAAGTGGGAAGAGGCCTCATTCAACAAACTTTTCATTGCATTCTGTCAAGGACTGCAACAGAGCCCTTCAGAAATGGCAGCAGTAATGCAAGATTTTTTAAAAATATAATTTTTTGAAAGGAAAAGAAATGCTTACTCACCATTGGCTCGTTTCTGACCATTGCTTTTAACCAAGCAAAGTCTGTGTTTTTGTACATTACCACCACAAACAATGAGTCTGGATCATACTCCCGGGGAGACTTGGGAGCAGCTTCTGGGTATGTAATCCGTAAAGTGGTCTTCCAGCCCACGTCAACCTCGTGACCTGTCACAGGCCCGTTGTTCATCCTGATGGAGTTGAGAGAGATCAATCCAAAGAAACAAAATCCCTCTATCCACTAAATATGTGCATGTGTGTGTTTCCAAATATATATGTAAATCTATATCTATACATTACTAAAAATCTTTCATATGTGCGTACTTACTGTATACATCCACCTTACTTCCTACGTCACACATAAAATGGAAAACCGTATATCAACATCTCACAATGGGAAAACCCTATGTCAACATTTTATAATGGGGAAACCATATACAAACTTTTGTGGTCGTGGTTTGTTGATGAACCAATCAAATCACTCAAAATTCTTTTTGAAAAAAAAGTCTCTCCACCATTATTTCTCAGTAACTGAAATTTCTAATGTCCAAAATAAGGTTTGAAACAAAATAAAAAATTCAAAAAATTACATATTTCCAAAAACATGATTAAATGTTTCACTTGAATTGTTTTTGTGCCACCAACGAATCACAACCAAACAATCGAAATAGAAAGTATGCAAAAGAAAAAGTTAGCCCGTGTTTTCCTGCTGATTTTTCTGACCTTGAGATAAACTCCCCAAGGAGAGCAGCCGAGCAGCTGCCAATCTAGAGAAACTTCCAGCAACAACAATAATTAATCTCTAATAAACTTCAAGACCTAGTTAGACCACATTTCCCCGAGGATTACCAGAGCAGGGACAGCTCAGGTTGGCAGCTAAACATCACAACTGGAGATTTTAAGAGGAAGGGAAGAGATTCAGAGTTTTGAGGTCCTGGAAAAGAGTGGGTTAGAGTAGGAGATGGATGTGTTGGCCTAGAAATCAGGCCGTGCAGCGCCTGTTTTGCAGGCTCTAAACGGCCTCCTAAGCCTCCAATATGGCGGGCAGGAAGCGCACGTTCATTACTCCCTTCCTGGAACTCCCTTCCTAACAGCACTGTGGGAGAACCTTCACCACACGGACTGCAGCGGTTCAAGAAGGCGGCTCACCACCACCTTCTCAAGGGCAATTAGGGATGGGCAATAAATGCTGGCCTCGCCAGCGACGCCCACATCCCGTGAACGAATAAAAATAAATAAATTACGAGCTGGAAGTGCGCCACCCGCCATATTGGTAAAGGCCAAAAAAAATCGGTGTGCAGCACCCAGGCTTGATACAGGCATTGGCTCTTGGCATGTGCAAATAAGAGGCTTAATGCCTGTCTCAGACCCCGAGCACAGGCTGCACTCAGGAAAATCAGGCCTAAACGCAGCCTAACAGGCGATCCTTACAGAGACCGCAACCAGCAAGGTGAGTTTTTAAAATATACTTACCTGAATGTGGAGCTAGGGGGAGCACATTGAAAGAACACAGGCCACCCTTTCCACTCCACTCCTCCTGATCCCTCATTCAAAGATCACTCCCCCCATTGCGATCACCGAAGTGGTGGGGGGGGGCGCGGCTACCTCCCGACCCCATCACCCCCTTCCCGACTTGTCCGTGGTCCCCTCCCTGTTCCTCACCCTAGGGTCGCTGCTGGCATCTCAGTGGTCCGATCTTCAATCCCGCTTTGCTGGCAGGCTGCTTGTTACTTTCCACAGCTCGCCAGCCCAGTGATAATCAGGCCCGAGGCCCAATATCAGGGGCACCTCGGGCCTCATCATTCAGGCACAGGGACCGATCCTTGTGCCCCCTCCCCTCAAGCACCCTAAATTGGGTGCAGCCGAATTTCTAGGTCATTGAGTCTTGGTTACAGCACTAGCCATTGTAGTATTGATAGAGAGCGAGGAGAGACAAGGAAGTTTGTAATGGAGAGAGGTTGTAAGCTTGAGGACCACCTGTCAGATAACAAATATTTTCTTGTATATTGTGCAGCAGTGCAAAAAAGAACCTCCCCAGATGTAAGAACAGGATTCAAGTTATGGACAGACCTGGGCTTTCTGGAGTTAAGAGTTATTGAAGGGGAAGGAAATGTTTGGAACGAGAAACAAAATCAGTTTGTTGTAAATAATGTTTGGGTATTTGGACTCAACCTGTACATTTGGGCTGTACCTTACATACTGCAATTTTTCACCTGATAACGATGTTATGTTGGTCAATGTAGGCCCCAAGCCTGGTCCCTCGGAGAATGCCACCATTCCCCACCACAATGCACCTCTTGCAGCTGGCTGGCGCCAAGTTCTTTGGAAGCCCTGCTTGTGGCAACAGCTCCATGATTTCCTGAAGTTGCTCCTCGCAACCTTTGAACCCGAAAGGTGGTTCATAAAATGCTGCGCCTGGGTGTGGGATCTTGCCATTCTGCACAAACACAGGAATCCTGTTGAGCTGTTTCCCTGGATACAGCGCAGAGAGTTTTGATTGGCTGGAGTTTGGTTCGCAAGGACTGGAAACTATCTTCTGGCTTTGATTGTGGAGTCTCTAAAGAAAGACAAGAGGATATTTCGGTTAAGGTCGCAGTGCTGACATTCTATGGGTAAGTGGATTTGAGGGTCCAATATCTCATGCAAAAGATGGGTTTAGACCAGGATGACATCATCAGTCCTAAATTATTGACATTTCCTCCCTACGATCCACCCATCTAAGCTATGGTTAGACGTTAAAGGGGTACTATGATATCCTGTATGATGCAGCACAGGAGGAGGCCATTCAGCCCATCGTGCCTGTGCTGGCTCTTTGAAAGAGCTATCCAATTAGTCCCACTCTCCTGCTCTTTCACCACAGCCCTGTAAATTTTTTCCCTTTAAGTATTTATCCAATTCCCTTTTGAAAGTTACCATTGAATCTCTTCCACCGCCCTTTCAGGCAGCGCATTCCAGATCATAACAACTCACTGCATAAAAAAAATGTTTCCTCATGTCGCCTCTGTCTCTTTTGCCGATCACCTTAAATCTGGGTCCTCTGGTTACCGACCCTTCTACCACTGGAAACAGTTTCTCCTTATTTACTCTGTCGAAACTGTTCATGATTTTGAACACCTCTATCAAATCTTCCCTTAATCTTCTCTGCTCTAAGGAGAACAATCCCAGCTTCTCCAGCCTCGCCACACAACTGAAGTCCCTCACACTTGGAACCATTCTAGTAAATCTCTTCTGCACCCTCTCTAAGGTTCTCCTAAAGTGTGGTGCCCAGAATTGAACACAATACTCTAGCTGAGGCCTAACTAGATGGCAGGGATGGCGGCAGAGTCCAATGCCATCCTTTGCAGTGCTATTAGTGAGGGTCTTTCTACAATGCAGGGCATTCAGGAGCAAGTGCCAGCTCCAGGAACATCTGCACAGGTCCTATGGAACACAGAGGCCTCCTGACACATAAATCCATGGATATACTAAAGAATGATCTTCATAGTACCATAGTAGGTATAAAGGTTTAGCATAACTTCCTTGCAACTTAGACCAGCAGCTGAGCAAGGCTGATGCTGGGATGGTAAAGGTGATTTGGCCCTTTGCATCAAGCTTTACCCTGGGATTGGTCTTCAGTCAGAATTTCTTTTTTTTGGAGGCTCCCAGCTTCATTGGGAAATCTTCCTCCAGACTGTTTCTTGTTTGCGGAATTTCCCTAAAATGCAGGCTGCAAAATGTGGGGATTCCCATCGTTATCATTTATGTGTTGGAGGAGGAGGAACAGGCAAGTGAGGAAGCCAGGCTCATGAGGCAGCAGAGCAGGACATCCAGATCTTCCTACAGATATGGTTTTAATAGAGTAAATAAGGAGAAACTGTTTCCAGTGGCAGAAGGGTCGGTAACCAGAGGACACAGATTTAAGGTAATTGGCAAAAGAGCCAGAGGCGACATGAGGAAACATTTTTTTACGCAGCGATTTGTTATGATCTGGAATGCGCTGCCTGAAAGGGCGGTGGAAGCAGATTCAATAGTAACTTTCAAAAGAGAATTGGATAAATACTTAAAGGGAAAAAGTTTACAGGGCTATGGGGAAAGAGCAGGGGAATGGGACTAATTGGATAGAATCTTTTGAAGAGCTGGCACAGGCACAATGGGCCGAATGGTCTCCTCCTGTGCTGCACCTACTATGATACTATGAAGATCATTCTTTAGTATATCCATAGATTTATGTGTCAGGAGGCCTCTGTGTTCCGTAGGACCTGTGCAGATGTTCCTGGAGCTGGCACTTGCTCCTGAATGCCCTGCATTGTAGAAAGACCCTCACTAATAGCACTGCAAAGGATGGCATTGGACTCTGCCGCCATCCCTGCCATCTGCCGCATAGCTTTGGACTATCTTTGCAGAGCCTTCATATGGTTCTGATGCTCTGTAAGCGTTTGTCTTTTCATGGAAGGACCCCTGAGATCACTGTCTGAATGATCAACAGCCAGGGTCTGACATCCCTTAAGCCTCCATTCGGGTGCATCATGTTCCATCTCCAATAAAAGAAAGACTTGCATTTATACAGTGCCTTCCACGAACTCAGGCCGTCCCAAAGCGCTTTACAGCCAAGTAAGTACTTTTTAAAGTGTAGTCACTGTTGTAGTGTAGGAAACGCAGGGAGCCAATTTGCACACAGCAAGATCCCACAAACAGCAACATAACAATGACCAGATCATCTGTTTTTTAATGATGTTGGTTGAGGGATAAATATTGGCCAGAACACCAGGGAGAACTCCCCTGCTCTTCTTCAAAATAGTGCCATGGGATCTTTTACCTGAGAGGGCAGACGGCATTTTGGTTTAACATCTCATCCGAAAGACAGCACCTCTGACAGTGCAGCAGTCCCTCAGACTGGGACTGTCGGCCTGGATCATGTGCTCAAGTTTCTGGATATCTCATCCTCTAGTGAGGTGAGAAACACCATGTATTAGTTCCTCTTCCAGACTATCTGTATAAGCCCAGTTAGCCTATCTGCACTTGTGAGGGCAAGTGATAGGGTTCATGACAGAGTGGGCCAATTTCTGCTGAATACAATAAACCATTTGTTGAAAGATCCTTCTGCTGATAGTGCCAGATGTTGAGGGTTCTGCCACTGGACGTTGGCTCTTACTGTCCCTCAGCAGCACCTTTCTCGCTTCCCACTTTTTCCTTCCTGTTAGGGTCTCCTCAAGAGTATGAGCCTGTGCTGCCTCATAGAATGCCACCATACAGATCAGCCATCGTCTCATTGAATGGCAAGACAGGCTCGAGGGGCTGAATGGTCTCCTCCTGTTCCTGTGCTCCATTCCCCATCCGAAATCATTTCTGACCTTTGATGACCCCCCACTGCCTTACAATTTTTTTGGGGTCTTCTGGCCGAAGTAGGCAATTGCTGGACAGGACTCACACCTTCGTCCTGCCCAGCGATATGAGAATTTGCTGACCCCGGGATATTGGACAGGGTTTGCTGTTAGGCTGATTAAACGGGTGGAAGTCCCATTCTGCTCACAGCAGCAGATCGACGAGGCTTGGAATTACAGGCCCTCCAAATCGCAGCCAGTTCCAGACTCAAACTGTCACGCCAGCTACAGATTTGCCTAATCCTCTCCCTCAGTGCCCTGCCCTCCCCCTTGCTGGAACCCTCACCCTCACCCTCAACTCATCATCACCGTCATCCTTACCCTCACCCTCTCCATCACTCTCACCTTCACCCTCAACCTCATCCTCTCCATCACCCTCACCCTCACCTTCACCCTCACCCTCACCCTCACCCTCATCCTCATCCTCTCCTTCACCCTCACCCTCACCTTCACCCTCATCCTCTCCTTCACCCTCATCCCCTCCTCCTCCCTCAGCCTCTCCTTCACCCTCACTTTCACCCTCTCTTTCACCCTCATCCTCACCTTCATCCTCTCCTTCACCCTCATCCTCTCCTTCACCCTCACCCTCTCCTTCACCCTTACCCTCATCCTCATCCTCTCCTTCACCCTCACCCTCACCTTCATTCTCTCCTTCACCCTCATCCTCTCCTTCTCCCTCTCCTTCACCCTCATCCTCTCCTCCTCCCTCAGCCTCTCCTTCACCCTCATCCTCACCTTCATCCTCTCCTTCACCCTCATCCTCACCTTCATCCTCTCCTTCACCCTCATCCTCACCTTCATCCTCTCCTTTACCCTCATCCTCTCCTTCACCCTCACCTTCACTTTCACCCTCTCCTTCACCCTCTCCTTCACCCTCATCCTCACCTTCATCCTCTCCTTCACCCTCATCCTCACCTTCATCCTCTCCTTCACCCTCATCCTCACTTTCACCCTCTCCTTCACCCTCACCCTCACCTTCATCCTCTCCTTCACCCTCATCCTCACTTTCACCCTCTCCTTCACCCTCATCCTCACCTTCATCCTCTCCTTCACCCTCATCCTCACTTTCACCCTCTCCTTCACCTTCATCCTCACCTTCATCCTCTCCTTCACCCTCACCCTCGCTTTCACCCTCGCCCGTGCCCTCACCTTCACCCTCATCCTCACCCTCACCTTTACCCTCACCCTCACCCACATTTTCACCCGTGCCCTCGCCCCCACCCCCTCCCGAATCATAGTCTGAAACGTACCGCAATGCAATCCTGCGACATTGTGTAATATCTCCAGATATCCTGTTGTTTCTGGTAAGACGGGTAGAGCAGGACCAGGTAACAGACGGCCAGGAGCACCAGCGATGCCGACAGGGACCGTTGCCTGGAGGAACGAAGAAGAAAGTCAGGATGAAGCGGGGAATGGCGGAGCGGCTCAGCGGGATCTAGTGCCCAACCAGAAAGGTAAAAATGGAATCAAACCTACAGGAGAAGTAGGAATGATAAGGATCTTCAGTCAAGGATTTCCCACCCTGAATCAGAGGGTCTTTGATAACTCCAGGATTGTGATGCCAAGTAACACACATTGCATCATTATCAGGACTGCTTTACAGTGACTGAAAAAGCCAAATTCTGTTGTATGAATACCATATTCATGGTATTCTTAAATGTTTACTAATGTTTTGGAGATCAGATTCTGGGATTCGTAACCCTTTCTCCCTGTCTCTGTAGGGCTCTGAGTTCTTTCATGGTGCTGTCCAGATGTTTATGTGCCTCTGGAAAAAAGAGTGAAAAAAGCACAAACTTGCATTTATATATCGCCTTTCACATCCTCAGGATGCTCCAAAGCGCTTCACAGTAAGTTACTTTTGAAGTGCAGTCACAGTTGTAATATAGGCAAACACAGCAGCCACTTTGCGTAACAGCAAGGTCCCACAAACAGCAATGAGTTTAACGATGAGTTGATGTGTTTATTTGTGGTATTGGCTGGGAGAGTCATATTAGCCAGGACACCAGGAGAATTCCCCCTGCTCTTCTTCCAATAGTGCCAGGGGATTTTTTACATCCACCTGGTATAAACCAGCTCCTGCCTTTGCCCAGTGGTCACTGGATGGTGATCAAGAACAGGAGCCCTGGGTGATTGGCTGTCCCAATCCAGGGGCCTATGGTCAATTATAGCGTCCCAACTGATATTTCTGGCTGAAATCAGCCAGCTCAGCAAACACCAAGAGTTTTTTTAAAATTCGTTCTTGGGATGTGGGCATCGCTGGCGAGGCCGGCATTTATTGCCCTTTCCTAGTTGTCCCTTGAGAAGGTGGTGGTGAGCCGCCTTCTTGAACCACTGCAGTCCGTGTGGTGAAGGTTCTCCCACAGTGCTGTTAGGTAGGGAGTTCCAGGATTTTGACCCAGCGATGATGAAGGAACGGCCAATATATTTCCAAGTCGGGATGGTGCGTGACTTGGAGGGGAACGTGCAGGTGGTGTTGTTCCCATGTGCCTGCTGCCCTTGTCCTAGGTGGAAGAGATTGCGCGTTTGGGAGGTGCTGTCGAAGAAGCCTTGGTGAGTTGCTGCAGTGCATCTCTTATATGGTACACACTGCAGCCACGGTGTGCCGGTGATGAAGGGAGTAAATGTTTAGGGTGGTGGTTGGGGTGCCAAGCAAGCGGGCTGCTTTGTCCTGGATGGTGTCGAGCTTCTTAAGTGTTGTTGGAGCTGCAATCATCCAGGCAAGTGGAGAGTATTCCATCACACTCCTGACTTGTGCCTCCTGAGTTGAACCCTCTTGGCCTGTATGACTCAACTGCTCCCTATAAATCCATTGCACCATCAGGACCTAACGTTCCCTTCCTGCTCCTAAAAACGCTTCTGTTCTTGCACAGTGGTGTGGGAGAGTACCTTAAAAGGATGAATGAGACATCGCAAAGAGGGAAAGATATTGTGAGGAGTGCTTGTGTTGTCTGAGTAATGTAAATGAGCTCACCTGTTACTGAAGCAGATTGTGAGCTGACCCATCCTCGTGGATTTCATGCTTTCAACAGAGCCTGAAAACTAAAGGAAGCATTCAGAAGAGTTCAAGGGCTTTAACAATGTTCTTTCTCTGTGTGCTCACTCATTCAGTGGCATAAACCAATTCTGTGCCATTAACTTTCTGCTCTCCTCCTAAAGGTTCTGGACCATACTGGGTCATGGTCCAGTAGGGACAAGCAGTCATCTGGTACCATCTGGTTCTGGTCCTCGCCCCTCCCTATCTCTGTAACCTCCTCCAACCCTCCGAGATCTCTGTGCTCCTCCAATTCTGGCCTCTTGCGCATCCCCGATTTTAATTGCTCCACCATTGACGGCCGTGCCTTCAGTTGCCTAGGCCCTAAGCTCTGCACTTCCCTCCCTAAACCTCTCCGCCTCTCTCTCTTTTAAGACGCTGTGATCTTGGACGGTTGTAGGGCTGGAGGAGGTTACAGAGATAGGGAGGGAACAAGACAATACTGAAGCTATTCTAGTAACTAATCGCAAGCAATTGAACTACGAAAAAAGATGCCAAGTCTGTTCATACAGTTGTAAGTTCTTAAGACCATATTACTGGTAATAATATCATTCCAATAATATTCGACACAGGGAAAGTGTAGGTCCAAGAAGCTTTATACAGACATCTTAACTTGATAGTTATAATTCTAAGACATGTTTGTGTAGCTGAGTTGTATCTTTTAACAAGACCCACACCAATAGATTCCTTGCCCAAAGTGAAGTTCACATATATATCAGAGGTTCCCACACTCTCTTTACTGAGCCCTCTGCTGAAATTCATGTCCCAAACGTGCCCTCTCTACAAGAAACAGGGTAAATTTTACAAATGAATGCTCCCTGTATGGCATCTCATCCAATGGTGGTGGGGGGGCACATATCGGGAATTTGTGCCCACCTCGCTCCTCCTCACAACTTTCTATCCGTTAAGTTAATGAAGTCGTATTTGTAAAATTTATTCTGTGTGTCATCTCTAAGTAGTGAGAAAAATATTTGGACTGTGGCCATTTTATTGTCTGTCCCTCTCCCTCTGTCTCTTTCTGTCTCTGTCCCTGTCCCTGTCTCTCTCTCTCTCTCTCGCTGTCTCCCTCTGGGTAAAATGTCACATACTTGGTTGTCAGACCAGTTAGAATGGAGATGAGGAACAGACAGAATCAAGGGACAGTGGGGAGAGGAAACACGGACAATAAATAGCCTCCAACAGCTTCTCAAATAAAAACAACACTTATGTTTGTCTAAAAAAGAAATCACCTTTCATAGAAACATAGAAAATAGGAGCAGGAGTAGGCCATTCAGTATGATCATGGCTGATCCTCTATCTCAATACCATATTCCCGCTCTCTCCTCATACCCTTGATGCCTTTTGTGTCTAGAAATCTATCTAGCTCCTTCTTAAATATATTCAGTGACTTGGCCTCCACAGCCTTCTGTGGTAGAGAATTCCACAGGTTCACCACCCTCTGAGTGAAGAAATTTCTCCTCATCTCAGTCCTAAATGTCCTACCCCATCCTGAAACTGTGACCCCTCGTTCTGGACCCCCCAGCCAGGGGAAACATCCTCCCTGCATCCAGTCTGTCTAGCCCTGTCAGAATTTTATATGTTTCAATGAGATCCCCTCTCATTCTTCTAAACTCAAGTGAATACAGGCCGAGCCGACCCAATCTCTTCTCATACGACAGTCCTGCCATCCCAGGAATCAGTCTGGTGAACCTTCGCTGCACTGCCTCTATGTCAAGTATATCCTTTCTTAGGTAAGGAGACCAAAACTGCACACAATACTCCAGGTGTGGTCTCACCAAGGCCCTGTATAACTGCAGTAAGACATCCTTGCTCCTATACTCAAATCCTCTTGCAATGAAGGCCAACATACCATTTGCCTTCCTAACTGCTTGCTGCACCTGCATATTTGCTTTCAGTGACTGGTGTACAAGGACACCCAGGTCCCTTTGTACATCAACATTCCCCAATCTATCACCATTTAAATAATACTCTGCCTTTCTGTTTTTCCTTCTGAAGTGGATAACTTCACATTTATCCACATTATACTACAACTGCCATGTGTTTGCCCACTCACTCAACTTGTCTAAATCGCCTTGAAGCCTCTTTGCATCCTCCTCACAACTCATGATCTCATCTAGTTTTGTGTCGTCAGCAAATTTGGAAATATTACATTTGGCTCCCTCATCCAAATCATTCATATACATTGTGAATAGCTGGGGCCCAAGCACTGATCCCTGCGGTACCCCACTAGTCACCGCCTGCCACCCCAAAAAAGACTAATTTATTCCTACTCTCTGTTTCCTGTCTGTTAACCAATTTTCAATCCATGCCAGTATATTATCCCCAATCCCATGTGCTTTAATTTTGCGCACTAACCTCTTACGTGGGACTTTATCAAAGGCCTTCTGAACATCCAAATAAACCACATCCACTGGTTCTCCCTTATCTATTCTACCAGTTACATCCTCAAAAAACTCCAGTGGGTTTGTCAAACATGATTTCCCTTTCATAAATCCATGTTGACTTTATCTAATCCCGTTGATATTTTCTAAATGTCCTGTTATCATATCCTTTATAATATCCTACTGATGTTAGGCTAACTGGTCTGTAGTTCCCTGTTTTCTCTCTCCCTCCTTTTTTAAATAGGGGGTTACATTTGCCACTCTCCAATCTGCAGGAACTGTTCCATAATCTATAGAATTTTGGAAGATGACAACTAATGCAGCCACTATTTCCATGGCTACCTCTTTTAGTACTCTGGGATGCAAATTATCAGGCCCTGGGGATTTATCGTCTTTCAGTCCCATTAATTTCTCCAGCACTATTGTTTTACTAATACTAGTTTCCTTTAATTCCTCCTTCTCACTGGTCCCTTGGTTCCCTAGCATTTCTGGGAAGTTATTTGTGTCCTCTTCCGTTTCACACTTCAAAAACTTTATATGCGGGGAATAAAGCTGTTGCCAGTGTCGTCATAATATTTTTATAAAAGGTGGTTATGTCTCCTGTAATAACTTGGAAATACAATTTCTTGCATTGACAACCCAATTTCAGCCTTGTTACTGTTGATTCTGGGATGCCAACGTAAGGATCAAACCTAGCTCTCTGTGACAATCATTCACAAACGGCATTGACAGTGCAGCTTATGGTATAAAGTACATCTAGCATACTTACAGTATTATCTGTTACAGTATTATCCGTACTCTATGAACACTTCTTTATGGGTAGAACAAACATTTGCGTTCTTTGGTTTACACGAGAGGTAATGAATGATAAAATACTGAGTGCAGGGTTTGATTTCAGAGTCTGTCACTGGGTGGGTTTTTTTTTACTACTGGTGGGCTTATTCCTTGACCTTTGATCTCTAGGATTGAGTTACCTCCAGTGGTGCTGGGTGTGAACTGCGAGCGCTCATCAATCAAACAAACATTGCAAATAGCAGCAACTGTACAGATCATACTCACTGGACCCCTACAACATAGTCAGACATTCCCCGTACTCTGCTCACTATTGCTGCATTCTTCTATTATATTTTTTGCCCTCGGTATTTTCCTCTACGATAAGAGCAAAGCACCAACATCCACCCACTCCGCCTCCTCCCCCAGCACATCCCCAGAGCACTTCCTCTCATCGATGGTGTGAGCCAGCCCACCCGATAACCCCCACAGTTTGGGAACCTCTTGTACTATATCATACAAGTGGGTTCCAAAGGAGAAAGGCTCATCTAATCTAATCCATCCAGGAAGACTCTATAGCCCCTCCCGTCACTGTATCCAATTTGTCTGTTAAATGATCCCAGGGTTTCTCCCTCCAGTAGCCTATCCAGAACTCCATTCCAAGTGCTGATCGTTCTTTGTGAAAGAAGGAAAAGAAAGAAGCAAACTTGCATTTCTATAGTGCCTTTGACGACCTCAGGACATCCCAAAGCGCTTTACAACCATTGAAATACTTTTGAAGTGTAGTCGCTGTTGTAGGAAACATTGTGTGAAGTAAAATTAACTGAAGTAGCTGAAGGTCAAACATCATTCACCTTAATTACACTTTGGAAAGTTGAAAAGAAATCAGGAGAGTTATACAAAAGTTTCAGAAAAGTATTGAGAAAGGTTAACTTGAAGTACAGAGTCTGATAAGAAATTTGGGCTCTTTAACTTTGAAAGATGGTGACAAAGAGGTGACCTCATCCAGGTATACAAGACCGTAAATGGTATAGAAAAGGTAAATGTGATACACTGCTTCAAAGTAAACTGTGACAGTAGGATAAGTGGGCGTAAGTTCAAACTAGCAAAAGGCCAATTTAGTACTGATATCAGGAAATTCTTCACACAAGGAATGATCAGTGCTTGGAACTGGATACAGTTGGGATCGTGCTGTGCCTGGAGAGATTGTACAGTCTTTCTGAATGGCCTTCCTCAGTTGTATGAGAAAGTGTAACAAATACATGTATGACATACTCTAACTTATACAAGTACGTGTAAGGTCTTAGAGATACACTTTAGTAGTTACCATTACCAGCATGGACCTGTTGGGCCGAATGGCCTGTTTCTGCACTGTACATTCTATGTAATTCTATGTACCACTGAGCAAGGTGCAAAATATATGGGGGATTGTGTAACCCCATTGATCTCAACTCCTTAACAAGCTGGATTTGCAGAAACTAGGCCAGTTTAACAGGTAAATGTGCAAGGGGAGAAATGCGTGGGGTTTGATGAGTAGCAAATCGATGGGGATTACAACTCACACCGTTCAGATTCAAGTCACCACTGATTGCTACAGCTGAACAAATAATGCTGGACATCTGACAGAAAAGTTAACCTGTCTTTCCTCTTTACCGATGCTGACAGACCTGCTGCATATTTCCAGCACTTTCTGTATTGATATATCAGGTATTGTTTACTATTAACACCCAGCTGCCACTTAGCAATTCAGCCATCGCACCTGGCTAGGTTGCAGTAACCGAGTGGCTGTGATCCTGGACTAGCTCAGGAGCTCGCCATTAATAGTTATGAAATTGAGTTCAATAAATCTGGTAATTTTTGGCTGGCACCAGGAAAGCAGCCAGATTGCTGTAAACACCCAGCTGGGTTCACTAATGTCCTTCAGGGAAGGGAACCTGCTGTCCTTACTCGGTCTGGCCTACATGTGACTTTAGTGCCACAGTACATGGTTGATTCTTAATGCCCTCAGGGCAACTAGAGCTAGGCAATAAATGCCAGCCTTGCCAGTTTCACCCGCATCCCAAAGAAAACTTAAAAAAGGTGAAGATTCAGGTGAGGCAGCTGGTCCCCAAGTGACAGCTGATTACTTTGAGCAGCACGTGGCAATTCAAAGGCTGACCACAGCAAACTACTTTTAAACAAGTTCAAAATGCATAATATTTCTAAAGAAATGCAAACAAGTTAGGAACTGTTTTCAGACCGTATCTGTTTTGGGGACAGACCCGCTGGGGTCTGAGTTTTCTTGCTGCAGAATTTGGTTGCGTTGGCTGCAGAGATTGGCCTGAGGTAACATAGAAAATAGGAGCAAGAGACGGCCATCCGGCCCTTTGAGCCTGCTCTGCCATTCAATATGATCATGGCTGATCCTCTATCTCAAAGCCATATTCCCGCTCTCTCCCCATACCTCTTGATACCTTTTGTATCTATATGGTGCAGAATTTGAGGGGTCTGATTATATTGAGCCTGATGATAGCATTCACTGTGGCGTAGGGCATGTACTTAAATAAAGTGACTGAGTAATGCACTTAGTAAAGCTGTCAGTCCTGGCTATCTCGGGTGAACTGAGACATCCTTCACCACAATAACTAACTTCACCCCACCCCAAACAAAATACACATTCGTATAATATCATCATATCTCCCAGAAATTCTCAAAACACTCATGCATTATTTCGTAGTCAATACTTGCAGATATATATGTATTTTTTTTAAACTGCGCCTTTTAATGAAGGTCCCAAACCTTTCTGATTTGCCTGTGTGTTGTCACAGATGATCTCATTTTCATGCTAGGCTCGGGACCCCATCTGTCCTGATTATATTTGCTTTAGTATCTTTTTATGAATAATTTAATACTTGCGTTAGCTCCGTTGTTTGCCAGGTCTGAAATGATGCCTGAATTAATATCTTGTGGAACCCTGAGTGTCCTGCTGTAATGCACCTGTATGTTCACTATTTCAGTTCTATTGTCGAGTTTGTGGCTTGAGTCTTGAAGCAGCCTGGGTTTGTAGTTGATATGTGCTGTTGAATTCCCCGCAGCCCCCTTTCCCTTCAGTGAATCATTTACAGTTTCGTCTCTGTTTCTCTGCCAACTAAAGTTCGATCAGCAGTCAAATATTAATCCCCCAAAAATCTCCAGCTCGCTTGTTTTTGCCTTTTTCAGAAGCTCCTGGTTTCAAAATAATCTTTTCCCCACGTGATTTGGTCCTAAGCTACACCGCCCACCAAGAGCACAAGATAAATACCAACGAGTAAAGCCATTCAGCCCATCGTAACTCATTCATCCAGTAGTGGCTCTTAAAAAGTCCCAAGGTTTCTTCCTCCACTGCCGTACCCAGGCGCCTATTCCATGTACTGAAGACTGTGTGAAGAACAGCTTCCTGGTGTCAGTCCTAAATTTGCCTTTCCCTGGTCTGAACCTGTGTCCCTTGCCATGTTTCCTTATTTCGAATTACTGTTCCAGATTTAACTTTTCTGTATTGCTTAGTATTTTGCTCAGGTTCCCTCAGTCACCCCCTAACAAGGCTTCAGAACCCAGTTTACTTCCGTCTTTCCCATAACTTAATCATCTGCTCGTAAGGATTCGAATAGTGGCTTCTTGCTGCATCCCCTCCAGACTTTGAATGCCGATGTCTTCGTGACCAGAAATGGATGCAGTATTCAAGGTGCAGTCTTACCAGGATACAATGTGAAATCCTCCGATTGTCACTCGCTCAGCATCCTATTTACTTTCTTGGCTACTCCTCTCCTGTAACTCAACATGTTGAACTCAAGAGTCCACTAGCAACGTTACATCTCTTTCTTCTTTCCCCTTAGCTGGTACGGAGCTATTTACAGTGCATATCCCAGGTTCAATCGCCACGCTCTCATTTGCAAGAGGCAATGTGTCTTTGAAGTTTCTCTTACACGTTAAAGTCTTGGGACTTTACCTAATATGGTCTGTTATGATCTGATATGGTCTGCCAGGTTCAACAGCCCGCAGGTAAACTTTGGAACGACAAAGACTAGCAAGGCTAAATCAGACAACTTTCAACTCACAACAATTCAGTCCATTCAGCATTTTTAAAAAAAGTTTTAATTCTGAGAACAGAACTCAACACAAATTCCCGTTGCGTTGCTGATTTAATAAAGTTTTCGCTTTTAGTAAAATAATTAAAATCTCTTGCTGGCTTTGTGCTCGAACAAGAGTGTAAAAGCGTAAAAAACCTACATGCAGGGCCAGGATTCATAATGCAGGGCACCAGAAGGTTCACACTTTACCTTACCTTAGTTTCATCAAGTTTTATTTCCATTTGAGAAGATCCAGTGCGTACAATTCTCCCAGCTGCGTATCAATTTCCTCCCCCGCCCTGTCTTTCCACAACCACATTTATTGTGAATGACTTTCTCCCGTGTTATTATAGAATCGTTCTCTCTATCCTGTCTCATTTGAAAATAAATGGTGTAATTACAACCAGAACTGGTGCACAAACTGAATAGTTTTGTAACTCTGCAATAGCTAGTAATGTAGATAAAAGTAGGGTGAGGCACAAGTGGGATTCTCGTCCGTGAGCAGAGGGAACCTCGATTATAGCACCACCTTTGCTACTGTGGCAAAATACATGGAAACACCGCATTCTGAGATAATGGCAGCTTCTAAACTTTGAGTTGCTTAAAATATGGCATGTGGTATGAATCTAATGATCTTGATCCATTTTACAATCCAATGTGTGTAATGCACAGAATCTCTACTGTTGTTGAGTAGTCACGTAGTGATTATGCTACTGGACCAGTACTCCAGACGCCTGAGCTAATAACCCAGAGAACACAAGTTCAAATCCCATCAGGGTAGTTTGAGAATTTCAGTTGAGTTTTAAAAATAAATCTGGAAATAAAAAGCTGGTATCAGTAAAAGTGACTGTGAAGCTGTCAGATTGTCAAAAAAACCCAACTGGTTCACTAAAGACCTTTAGGGAAGGAAACCTGCCGTCTTTACCCAGTCTGGGCCTATATGTGACTCCAGTCCCACACCAACGTGATTGACTCTTAACTGCCCTCTGAAGCGGCCTGGCAAGACACTCAGTCATATCAAACTCAGGGCAATGAGGGATGGGCAATAAATGGCGGCCTTGTCAGCGACTCACATCCAGAGAACAAAAATAATAATAATGGAAGAAACAACTACTTTTATAAAAAAAGACTTAAGTGAAATAATGAAGTGAATGGATTGAATTGGATATATGATAGAGACTATGTTTTGTCAGAATTTGTTTGGAATGGAGTGGAGGAGCTAAGGGAGCTTGACTGACAGGTACACGGGTCATTAAAGGTGGCAGTGGATAAAAAGGCAAACAGAATCCTTGGTTTTGTACCTAAAAGCACAGAACACAAAAACAGGCAGATAATGCTGAACTCGTACAAGACCTTAGTTTTAAAAAAAAATTCGTTCATGGGATGTGGGCGTCGCTGGCGAGGCCGGCATTTATTGCCCATCCCTAATTGCCCTCGAGAAGGTGGTGGTGAGCCGCCTTCTTGAACCCCTGCAGTCCGTGTGGTGAAGGTTCTCCCACAGTGCTGTTAGGAAAGGAGTTCCAGGATTTTGACCCAGCGATGATGAACGGTGATATATTTCCAAGTTGGGATGTTGTGTGACTTTGTGGGGAATGTGCAGGTGGTGTTGTTCCCATGTGACTGCTGCTCTTGTCCTTCTAGGTGGTAGAGGCCGCAGGTTTGGGAGGTGCTGTCGAAGAAGCCTTGGCAAGTTGCTGCAGTGCATCCTGTGGATGGTACACACTGCAGCCACAGTGCGCCGGTGGTGAAGGGAGTGAATGTTTAGGGTGGTGGATGAGGTGCCAATCAAGCGGGCTGCTTTGTCCTGGATGGTGTCGAGCTTCTTGAGTATTGTTGGAGCTGCACTCATCCAGGCAAGTGGAGAGTATTCCATCACACTCCTGACTTGTGCCTTTTAGATGGTGGAAAGGCTTTGGGGAGTCAGGAGGTGAGTCACTCGCCACGGAATACCCAGCCTCTGACCTGCTCTTGTAACCACAGTATTTATATGGCTGGTCCAGTTAAGTTTCTGGTCAATGGTGACCCCCGGGATGTTGATGGTGGGGGAATTCGGCAATGGTAATGCCATTGAATGTCAAGGGGAGGTGGTTAGACTCTCTCTTGTTGGAGATGGTCATTGCCTGGCACTTTTCTGGCGCGAATGTTACTTGCCATTTATCAGCCCAAGGCTGGATGTCATCCAGGTCTTGCTGTATGCGGGCTCAGACTGCTTCATTATTTGAGGGGTTGCGAATGGAACTGAACACTGTGCAATCATCAGCGAACGTCCCCATTTCTGACCTAATGATGGAGGGAAGGTCATTGATGAAGCAGCTGAAGATGGTTGGGCCTACGAACTCCTGTAGCAATGTCCTGGGGCTGAGATGATTGGCCTCCAACAACCACTACCATCTTCCTTTGTGCCAGGTATGACTCCAGCCACTGGAGAGTTTGCCCCCTGATTCCCATTGACTTCAATTTTACTAGGGCTCCTTGGTGCCACACTTGGTCAAATGCTGCCTTGATGTCAAGGGCAGTCACTCTCACCTCACCTCTGGAATTCAGCTCTTTTGTCCACGTTTGGACCAAGGCTGTAATGAGGTCTGGAGCCGAGTGGTCCTGGCGGAACCCAAACTGAGCATCAGCGAGCAGGTTATTGGTAAGTGCCGCTTGATAGCACTGTCGACGACATCTTCCATCACTATGCTGATGATTGAGAGTAGACTGATGGGGCAGTAATTGGCCGGATTGGATTTGTCCTGCTTTTTGTGGACAGGACATACCTGGGCAATTTTCCACATTGTCTGGTAGATGCCAAATGTTGTAGCTGTACTGGAACAGTTTGGCTAGCGGCGCAGTTCTGGAGCACAAGTCTTCAGCACTACAGCCGGGATGTTGTCGGGGCCTATAGCCTTTGCTGTATCCAGTGCACCCAGCCATTTCTTGAGATCACGTGGAGTGAATCAAATTGGCTGAAGACTGGCTTCTGAGATGGTGGGGATATCGGTTGGAGTATTGCGTACAGTTTTAGGCACCCTATTATAGGAAGGGTATAAAAGCAATGGGAAAGGTGCAGCGCAGAAACACTGGGATGTTACCAGGCATTTGGGGGAGGGGGGTCACAGTTATGACAAAATGAGTCGGAAAGTTAGGGTGTGTTTCATTGGAGCTGAGAAGGTTAAGGGGGAGAGCTGATAGAGGTCTTGAAGATTTTGCAGGGTTAGGACAGAGTAAATACTGAGGGGTTGGTTCTGTTAGACAAGAGAAATCCAAACAAAGACAGGCCCCAGAATAAGTGTAAACCAAAGAACACTGTTACTTGAGAACATATTTTGTAAAAAAAGATTTAATTTAAAACAATATTGCTTTTGAAATATTAAGTAAATCACAATACACAGGAAATGTCTAAAAGTACCATTTGTATAATTGGTCTTGTTCTGGTTAATTAGTCCTTTAATTATTGTTGGGTTTCAGTAAAATGTGATGTGATATTTTCCTCTTGCAGCCATTTGAACTGCAAAACACCCAACAGTACAAAAGCTGGGCTGTGTCTGGAGATGATTTTTGGTTGCATAAAGATAGGGTGTAGTACTGGTGGGGGAAGGCCAGTCACCTGTGGGGGCAGACTAGGTATTAATGGGTACAGGCCTGTCACTGGTGGGTACAGACTGGGTACTGGTGGTGAGGGCAGTGGGAGCAATGTGAAGGGATGGATTAATAGCATCAATATTAAAGCATATTGGTTCGTGATTGTGCTTGTAGTGTGTTGGTGCAATGCACTGAATAAAGCCCAGTAACATCAACAGATAGAAACTGTAACATTACCAGTGTCAAAACCAACATCAGCAACTTAGATCCACAGCATTTCTGGTCTAACCATGTGGTACATGCGCAGGTGTCAACAGTTTCAAACACAAAAGAATATACAGCATTAAGTCATATTTAAATGTTTTCTATCTCTCTCTCCTCCCACCTAAAAGGCAGGGCATCTGAAGGAGTAATGCAGTAACATCCATCTGTGAGAAACCAGAGTACAAGGACCAGTCCCAAAATCAGACCAATGCTGAGTGTATATAAAGATCTCACTCAGGTACCAACCCCTCTCCCCATAATCAAGTGCAGAGTAAATTCATTCAATCATCGCTGTTTGCATTGAAAACAAACTTTGTAGAAATCTAAGTGCATAATGCTGGAGTAGGAATTTCCTTTGGATCCTGAGCTGGGATGGCTGGAGGCTGTCGTGTGCTGAAAGGGAACAGGCTCAGCTCCCCTCTCGCTTCACTTTGGGAGCCTGCGGAGCTCATGGACCAACCAGAGGGCCAAGCTGAGCAACACCAGGGATCCTGACTGATGAGTGGCTGCCAGAGGAGTGGGGACGTAGAGCAGCAGGGTGCTGATACCCAGCCCAGCCTAAACAGGACCAGAAAGATACAGAGTTTACATCAGTTATGAGAAAGAAAAGCAATGTGATTTCAGAATGCAAACCCACACTCATCATCCACCATTTGTTACATTCCCCCCCCCCCACCCCCCACCCTGTACCTGGTGATTTCTGCCTGAACGGCCTGAGAGCTAAGCTCGAGCTGGTCCCCACCTGATGCCCACACATGCTCAGAGTCCAGGCTGCGGCTCACTGCAGAGTGAGGTGTGGAAATTCTTACCAATTCCCCTCCTAACCCAAGGGTGCAGAGGTTAATTGTGGCCCCGAATCGCTGCTCATGGGGAAATCAGCTAAGAGCAAAGACCAGGGATGGAAATGGTGATCCCAGTAGCCCAGTTCCACGTTAAAGACAGTTCCAGAGCCATTCCTGAATCGCCACTTCTAACCATATTATGCATTGTTTAATAATTCCTTTGGTGCTACCTCGGGATTTCCACATGCAGGCTACATACTTTTGAGAATCACAAGTGCTGGTCTGTGGAGAACCGGCTCAACCTGTACCTACACCGAGGGGCTCAGTCCTTCTCAACTCTCCCAGCGTCCCCATTCCTAGCGCGTTAACGGGGTACGGTGGTGTAGTGGTGATGTTACTGGACCAGTAATCCAGAGAACATGGGTTCAAATCCCACTTGCACAGTTTGAGAATTTGAATTCAGTTGAAAGAATCCAGAAATAAAAATCTGGTCTCGGTAAAAGTGACTGTGAAGCTGTCGGATTGTCATAAAAACCAACTGGTTCACTAATGTCCTCTAGGGAAGGAAACCTGCTGTCCTTACCTGGTCTGGGCCTACATGTGACTCCAGTCCCCATTCCAACGTGGTTGGCTCTTAACTGCCCTCTAATGTGGTCTAGCAAGACACTCAGTTGTATCGAATCAGGGCGACCAGGGACGTGCAATAAATACCTGCCTCGCCAGCGATGCCCACACCCCAAGATTGAGTTAAAAAGTTAATTCTAAAGACCACTACTGTCCCCATTACCTGCATGTAAACCACGGCCAGCAGAGACGATATTGCCACCTTAGTCCTCCGTGGCATCGACATCCTGCGAGAAAGGGCGTAGAGGATGGTCACTGCAGTCACCGAGGCAACACCCTGACAACACATCGATAATTACACAATTAGAAAAGGAGCAGAGCCGGAGATGGAAGAATTGTCCATCCGAAGCCCAGGGACGGATTAAAACAATCACCAGTAAATATTTTCAGATCAAAATCGGAAATACAAACAGCAGCAGGACTGTGAGTGACTGAAGAGGAAAGGCAGGCTAACGTTTTGGGGTGTGAACCTGTCAGAGGGCGAGAAAATCAGCAAGGGTTCCTGCTCCTCGTCACTGTCCAATGAACCTCTGCTGGGATATGCATGTGTGGAGTCAGGTGCAATATTCCGACACTAAGCTCGCTAACAAATAAATGCACTTTTACACAAGGTCCCCGAGGTTGACTGGGCTCCCTTACAATCACTGGAAGGAGGAGGCTGGAGAAAGAGGGGGAAAAAAAAAGGATGGGGGTTAATAGCTGAAAAATGTGTGGTGTAGATCACACCGTACCTTATGACCTGCGCCCTGGACTGCAAGATGTATGATAATTGTGCACTTTCTATATTGTGGAGCTCCTGCTGCATTGCTCAGACTATGCTGGAGCTTCTATTGTCTCCATCCATCCTGTCTATATTTCAAGACACATTACAGAGCACTAACAGCAACAGAGGACACTTGTACAGTGAGGGGAGCATGCATGTGTAGTTAGCAGAGAGTCAGAATTGCAACTATTATTTTAAGAAAAGTCCTTTTGGTTGAAACCCGCAGAGAGCATCATTGTCGAGCCGATCTTGTCCACAAGAGGTCACTGGACAAGGATCGGGAGCGAGAACCCTCTCTCCTTAGCCAAGAGATCAATTCTAGTGTCCTCTCCTGCCAGCCCAAGTGAGACCAGCTAACTCAGCACAGACCAGGAAAAGAGCAGGAGACCATCAGTTACCCGCAGAGCCTGAGGTTAGGCGATTACTTTAGGTGTCAGTTCATGCTGCCCTACTTGGACCTAATTTGCCTTGTAATAATTCCACAATTCAATTAGGTTGGAGGGAATCAATAATGGAAGAGTTTGGTACCAAGTTTAGACTTCAGTTTGAAAATAGTTACCAGGATTCTGTGGTCGAACTGAACAGTGGTTGGGTTCTCAAAGAAGTTCCTGAGAGCTGGGGAAAAGGCTAAAAGGTCATCAGGCACCCAACGTTCTCCCATCTTGGGGAAGGAGTTATACACAAGCCCAGCATCCAGCCCAGCAACAAAAGCACCTACAGAAAGATTGAAAACGTAATTAATCAAACTACAACAATCAAGTCCTGCTGTATAATACGTATGGTCTCAAAAGACAAGGCTCCCAATATACTCAGGGTTTCATTCCCTCTGCACTATTTCAACACAATCAAAATTAACAAAGTAGCGATCGTGTCAAAACAGGAGAGAGGAGATGTGCGAGTAATTGTCCTCGACTCTATGGCAAAACTAAGGTAAACGGGAGTCAACGGGAAACCCCTCCCGTGGCTGAAGCCATACTGGACACAAAGGAAGATGGTCATGATTGTTGGGCAGCCAATTGTTATAGCCCCAGGATATCACTGCAGGAGCGCCTCAGGGAAGTGTCCTCAGCCCAAGCAACTACATCAATGACCTCCCCTCCATCATAAGATCGGGACTAGGGCTGTTTGCTGACAATTCTAGCATAGAGTTCCATTCACAACTCTGCCAATAATGGAGCAGCCGACAGCATGATTGGGCTGTAACATTCGTGCCAAGTGTTTTTCAGGTTGGCAAAATGCAACGAGTGGAGTGCCACGGGGATCAGTGCTGAGACCTCAACTATTTACAATCTATATCAATGACTTGGATGAAGGGACCCAATGTATGGTGGCTAAATTTGCTGATGTGACGAAGGTAGGTAGGAAAATAAGTTGTGAAGAGGACATAAGGAGTCTGCAAAGGGATATAGATAGATTAAGTGAGTGGGCAAAAATTTGGCAGATGGAGTATAATGTGGGAAAATGTGAACTTGTCCACTTTGGCAGGAGGAATAGAAAAGCAGTATATTATTTAAATGGAGAGAGATTGCAGAACTCGGTACAGAGGGATCTGGGTGTCCTAGTACATGAATCACAAAAAGTTAGTATGCAGGTACAGCAAATGATTAGGAAGGCAAATGGAATGTTGTCATTTATTGCAAGGGGAATGGAATATAAAAGTAGAGATGTTTTGCTACAGTTGTACAGGGCATTGGTGAGACCACATCTAGAATACTGTGTGCAGTTTTGGTCTCCTTATTTAAGATAGCCCTTTACCTGACAGAGCAGTAACAAACACAAGGGCCCCGGTCCCACGAGCAAATCGTCTCAACAGCATCGTCTGACGGGTATTGGGCATCTACGTTTAAAAAGAATTTCAATTAACAGTAACGTAAGTTTATTTCAACTGCGGAAGCAGATTCAATCATGGCTTTCAAAAAGGAATTGGATAAATATTTGAAGGGAAAAAATTTGCAGGGCTACGGGGACAGGGACTAACTGGTTGGCTCTTACAAAGAGCTGGCATGGGCTCGATGGGCTGAATAGCCTCCTTCTGTACTGTGACCATTCTATGATTGAGAACTTACGCGCACCCGGCAGCAAACCTTTTGCTTAAATCCAGACATCTAAACTCCCTCCATAATTCAGCACTGATGTGCAGCCTCACTCGGAGAGGCCATGATCACAGCCCGGGAAGTAGAAATGTCACACGGTGAAATAGGGGCCGCTCTTCTCAGATTGGGACCGAGGCACATTGACAGGACAGTGTAGAGGGAGCTTTACTTTGCATCTAATTTGTGCTGTACCTGCCCTGGGAGTGTTTGATGGGACAGTGTAGAGGGAGCTTTACTTTGCATCTAATTTGTGCTGTACCTGCCCTGGGAGTGTTTGATGGGACAGTGTAGAGGGAGCTTTACTTTGCATCTAATTTGTGCTGTACCTGCCCTGGGAGTGTTTGATGGGACAGTGTAGAGGAAGCTTTACTCTGTATCTAACCTGGACACTCGCCTAGGGGGGCGGGGCAGACCCAGTGCCACGTTAAGGAGTGCACCTGCCCACTGAACCACCAGTGCAGCTTTCATGATCACTCTGTGCCGATCCTTGGCTCAGTGCACCTGCTCTAAAACACCAACAAGCATCGTCCTTGACCTTTTTCATTTTTAAATTGTAACTTTAAAATAAATGACCCTGGAGGAGGGTGAGCAGCGGTACCTTGTTTGGGGGGAGGAGCAGGGACAGGCCAGTCCACAGGCTGGCACAGTACAGCACGAGTGCGGATCCAAGGTGCGCAGCTAGACGATACTGGCTGACCCGGGGAATGTCGTGTGAATCTTTCTTCTCCTCCAAACCGCTCTTCACCATGTACCAGCCCAGCAAACCCTGAGGAGACACAAAAGTCAGGCGATAATTCCAAGAAACACCAGTGGACAATGAAGGTAAAGACATTTTAATAGACTAGAAACAAAAAGATGCTGGAGATACACAGCAGGTCTGGTAACATTCATAGGGAGAAAGGAGAGGGTAATGTTGCGGGTGGAGAACAGAGTTCTGACAAAGGTTATCGTGTATATTTTCTGTTCAGATGCTGAACGACCTGCTGTACAGTTCCAACACTTTCTGTCCTTATTTCAGATTTCTAGCAGTTTTTCTCGTTGTCTGCACTGTGTAGGGGCTCATTCATGTGTCAAATGAATCCATTTTTCCCCTTGGGTTCACATCGTTCTGTTTGGATTGGACAGTTTGGAATTTTTTCTGTGCTTTCCCAAGTTTCCAAAATGTAGGCAGGACACAACATTCTTTTTACTTAAAAAAACCCCTCACACATTTATTTGCTCCCCACTTGTCTTACGATGTTTTTAAAGTTTCAAATAAACTTTCAACAAGCTGCAAATCAAACACGAGAACTCAAACCACGGTCTCTCACCTCCTGCCCTTATCCATTTGGCCTGTGCCTCCATGCTGCCCCTATCCTGTCCCGCCCATATTCTATGCCTTGCCTGGACTTGGTAATATTGACAATCCTACATTAAAAACACTTGCATTTATAGCGACTGTTGAAACGTTGTAAAGTCCTTCACACCATGAATTATATTTGGAGTGCAGCAAACAAGGAGTATTCTTCACCCGCAATAATCCACAAACAGCAACCAGATGAATGACCAGTTCAGCTGTTTTTAGTGGTGTTGGGGAAGAATGTTGGGGTCAGGTCATCGGGGGAACTCCCTGCTCTTCTTCAAATGGTGCTGTGCTTACAGTTCCAGCCATCATTGAAACAGGGATTCAAAAGCAACTGGTTAGCTAAAGCCGCAGGAACTCCTAGCTCCCAAATTCCATGTTCAGGAGGGTCTGTCTTGGCCAACTCATCCATCTCTGTTCCTTGGCTGTCTGTGGAATTATTAGTTTTCATTTAACACAAGAGCATAAAAGAAGCTATTTGGCCCCTCAAATGTGCGTACACATTTCCAGCAAGGGGGTCCTGGATGAAAATCAGAAGGAGGAACCTGGCTAATTTTCCCTTTCCTAACTTTAGTTTACCAGTTGGTGCCCGTTGTAGCACCCCCCACCCCACCAGTTTGAGATCAGCTATCTCAGTGCAGACTAGAAATCGAACCTGGGACTTTCCTGTACTGTATGGGTGACTGGGCAGTGCACTTACCAGCACAGGGGGCCAAATGCACAAGGGCAGAAAAGGGAATTCAACCATTCCGAAATACAGACCGACACACTGGGTTAAGATCACAGCATGGTTAACATTTCGGGTCAGACCCTTCATCGGTCTCCACAACCTAAAACGCCAACCTCTCGCTGATTTCCAGCATTCCCGGCTGTCCTTTTAAATCTCTCGCGGTGGTAATTAGTCTCCCGGTTCCCAGCGTGTGGTCAGTCGCAGTCCTGTCCTCCACCCACCTGGAAGCACACCAAACCGCAGAGGCCCACGACCCGCAGCTTCACGCTTCTCGAAAGCCAGCCTTTCCCCCAGAAGTAGACAGCGGGCAGGATGTAGGTCAACCCCACCGCTCGACCCCACATCCGGTGGGAATATTCCATGTGCCAGATGAACTTGAACTCGTTCAGAGTCATGTCATGATTTAAGCTGAGGGAAGGAAAACAGACCCTGTGAAGGATGAGGACCCACAGACTAGTGCTCTCAGACCTTAGATTGAACAGGCATTAGTAACTACTGCTTCACAAACACAGAACCCATACAGAATCCCAATCCCTTCCCCTCTTAATATTTTGTTAGCCTCATAGAAACATTTTGTTTTGTTATTAAGAAACGGAGGTGAAGGGTCAAGCTCCATAATAAAGGTCATGTTGAAAGGAGATCGGGGGGTGGAGGTAGAGGGAAGAAGAACATGGGACCAGAGTTAAACATTCAGCTTCTACGTATTTTGAACAGCGGAGGGTTTCTTTGGGTTGAGAGTTACGCATTTACACCTCTGGGTCCTCATTTCAAATCCAGCCGAGGCTGATGGGGTGAAAGCCTCCTCTATCTAGCATCTGCAAGGATCCCTGTGTGAAATCAGTATTTTACATGGAATGTACTGCACAGAAACAGGACATTCGGCCCAACAGGTCTATGCCGGTGTTTATGCTCCTCACGAGCCTCCTCCCACCCCTATCAGCATAACCTTCTATTACTTTCTCCCTCCTGAATTCCAAATCGGATTTATTGGTGACTAATTATTTATGCAACCTTTTATCCAGTTGCAATATAATTTTCCCCTTCTGCAATGAACGAGAACAGAAGTTACTAAGTAAACTAACTCCTGCCGACATATTAATTATGTAAATACTAAGAGATTTTAGAAAAGTGGGGGAGGGGTCAGGTGAGGGGACATTTAGAAATCTAATGAGAAACGTTAAGACAATAGAAGAGTGTAGTGATTTGGGTAAAGGTAAGCCAGGAAGGAAGGGACAGAGTTTATCAATAATAGTGCAACAACATTTTTTCCTGCTTTGACCCCAAGGTCAAAGCAGGAAAAAATGGTAAAGAGTCAAAATTAAAGGCTCTTTATCTGAATGCACAGAGCATTTGTAACAAGATAGATGAATTAATTGCACAAATAGAGATAAATGGGTTTGACCAAATAGCCATGGTTGCAAAATAACCAAGTTGGGAACTAAATATTTCAGGGTTCATGACATTTAGAAAAGACAGGCAGAATGGAAAAGGAGGGGGAGTAGCCCTAATAATAAAGGATGAGATAAGAACAGTGGTGAGAAAGGATCTTGGCTCGGAAGAACAGGAAGTAGAATCAACATAAGTGGAAATAAGAAATAACAAGGTGCAGAAAATACTGATGGGAGTAGTTTATAAGCCCCCTAATGGTAGCAATACCGTTGGACAGAGTATTAATCAAGAAATAATCGGAGCTTGTAACAAAGGAAATGCAGTAATCATGGGGGACTTTAATCTTCATGTAGATTGGGCAAATCAAAATGGCAAAGGTAGTTTGGAGGACGAGTTCATGGAATGCATTCGAGACAGTTTCCTAGAGCAATACATCATAGAACCAACCAGGGAACAGGCTATTTTAGATCTTGTATTGTGTAATGAGATAGGGTTAATTAGTAATTGCTCAGTAAAGGATACTCTGGGGAAGAGTGATCATAATATGATAGAATTTCACATTGAGTTTGATAGTACTGTACTTAAGTCAGGAACTAGTGTCTTAAACTTAAATAAAGCCAATTACATAGGTATGAGGGGCGAGTTGTCAAAGGTAGATTGGGAAATTAAATTAAAGGGTTTGACAGTTGAAAAGCAATGGCAAACATTTAAAGAAATATTTCAACAAATATACATTCCACTGAGAAATAAAAGCTCCACGGGAAGTGATCCATCCATGGCTAACTAAAGAAGTTAAGGAGAGTATTAGATTGAAAGAAGAGGCCTATAATGTTGCCAAGAAGAGTAATAAGCCTGGGGATTGGGAGAGTTTTAGTAACCAACAAAGGACGACTAAAAAATTGATAAAAAGGGAGAAAATAGAATATGAAAGTAAACTAGAGAGAAATATAAAAAGGGATAAGATCTTCTACAAATATATGAAAAGGAAGAGTGTAGCAAAAGTAAACATTGGTCCCTTAGAGGCTGAGACAGGAGAAATTATAATGGGGAAATCAGGAAATGGCAGATGGGTTAAACAAATATTCTGTATCTGTCTTCACAGTAGAAGACACAAAAAGTATACCAAAAATAGTGGGGAACCAAGGAGTAAATGAGAGTAAGGAACTTAAAACAATTAATATCACGAGAGAAAAAGTACTGGACAAACTAATGGGACTAAAAGCCGACAAATCCCCTGGACCTGATGGCCTACGTCCTCGGGTTCTAAAAGAGGTAGCTGCAGAGATAGTGGATGCATTGGTTATGATCTTCCAAAATTCTCTAGATTCTGGAACGGTCCCAGTGGACTGGAAGGTAGCAAATATTACCCCGCTGTTCAAGAAGGGAGGGAGAGAGAGAGAAAACAAGGAGCTACAGGCCTGACATCGGTCGTCGGGAAAATGCTAGAATCCATTATTAAGGAAGTGGTAACAGAACACCTAGAAAATCATAACATAATTAGGCAGAGTCAACATGGTTTTATGAAAGGGAAATCGTGTTTGACAAACCTATCTTTAGTTTTTTGAAGATGTAACTAGCAGGGTAAATAAAGAGGAACCAGTGGATGTCGTATATTTGGATTTTCAAAAGGCATTTGATAAGGTGCCACATAAAAGGTTGTTACTCAAGATAAGGGCTCATGGGGTTGGGGGTAATATATTAGCCCCGATAGAGGATTGGTTAAAGGACAGAAAACAGAGAGTAGGGATAAACGGGTCATTCTCAGGTTAGCAGGCTGTAACTAATGGGGTACCGCAAGGAATGGTGCTTGGGCCTCAGCTATTTACAATCCATATTAATGACTTGAATGAAGGGACTGAATGTAATGTATCCAAGTTTGCTGACGATACAAAGCTAGGTGGGAAAGTAAGCTGTGAGGAGGACACAGAGTCTGCAAAGGGATACGGACAGATTAAGTGAGTGGGCAAGAAGGTGGCAGATGCAGTGTAATGTGGGGAAATGTGAGGTTATTCACTTTGGTAGGAAGAATAGAAAAACAGAATATTTTTTAAATGGTGAGAAACTATTAAATGTTGGTGTTCGGAGAGACTTGGGTGTCCTCGTACAAGAAACACAAAAAGTTAGTATGTAGGTACAGCAAGCAATTAGGAAAGTAATTGGCATGTTGGCCTTTATTGCAAGAGGATTGGAGTATAAAAGTAGGGAAGTCTTACTACAATTGTACAGGGCTGTAGCGAGACCTCACCTGGAGTACTGAGTACAGTTTTGGTCTCCTTATCTATGGAAGGATATACTTGCCTTAGAGGCGGTGCAGCGAAGGTTCACTAGATTAATTCCTGGAATGAGAGGGTTGTCCTATGAAGAGAGGTTGAGTAGAATGGGCCTATACTCTCTGGAGTTTAGAAGAATGAGAGGTGATCTCATTGAAACATAGAGGATTCTGAGGGGGCTTGACAGGGTAGATGCTGAGAGATTGTTAGCCCTGGCTAGAGAGTCTAGAACTAGGGGACATAGTCGCAGGATAAGGGGTCGGCCTTTTAATACTGAGATGAGGGGGAATTTCTTCACTCAGAGGGTTGTGAATCTTTGGAATTCTCTACCCCAGAGGGCTGTGGACGCTGAGTCATTGAATATATTCAAGGCTGAGATTGATAGATTTTTGGACTCTAGAGGAATCAAGGGATATGGGGATCGGGCGAAAAAGTGGAGTTGAGGTCGAAGATCAGCCATGATCTTATTGAATGGCGGAGCAGGCTCGAGGGGCCACGTGGCCTACTCCTGCTCCTATTTCTTATGTTCTTAGAAGAGTGGCGTCCTGCAGTCATCTTTCTGAAAGACAACCTAATCACTGCTGCAGTGGGTCAGAACATGTTCTTTTTGCTCTGTGACCAGAATGTTGCACCGTCTCAACCCAGATCCCAGAAGGCAATGATGCCATGGCAAAAAAAAAACAACAGCCCACAATGTCACTCAGAGTGGCTACATGTATGACAGCTGTGGGGAAGTCAAATGTTACACAGGTGGAGGAGGGGAGCGTTGCGGAGGCTGTGGTTAAAGCGGAGGGGCCTTTCGTGTTTATCTAAACTGCGCTGCACACAAACAGGCCCGGGGGTCAGGAAATGCTGCCAGGGTAACTTACATCTTGAATTCTGGGAATTGCTGGTACTTCTGAAACTCAGCCTCCCACTCTGCCCGAGTGCTCGGGGGTTTCATCTCCTTTATCAGGTTCCAGTTCACCATCGATAAGCCAGACTCTGTCAGTCTGCGGAAAGGAAGGAAAGTCTTACAGTACTCACGCTCGGCAAATGTACAATCACCGCTCCCTCCTCAAACAGTGCTGCCGCTAGCTTTAATTGGCATAATAGGAAAATAACCATATTTAAAATCAATATACTCTTCCTCACCTCAAATTACTCCATTCAAGGACACACATTATGAAAATTTCACTCACTACTGAAATTGTGGCAGCCGCATTGTTCAGCTCCCTCAGCCTGGTGGGGCTGAATCACCCCCCACTAGAATTGCCCTTATTGTGCTTTCATCAGCCATAATCCTCTCTCTGTTCAGCCCCAGTCCACTCTCCTGAGTCTGGTGCCTTGGCTGGGTATTGTTGTCAGGTGCTCTGCCTGACTGTCCATTCTTCACCAGTACAGGCCTAGACATCCATACATTTCCAGCAGCTCGTCACTTGAGTAGCAGTCAGAGACGGGAACCCTGGCCGATTTCCCCTCCCTGGCAGAGAAGGCACTGAGGCCAACTGACAGGGACTCTGCTGCCCAACAGGGCCCAGAGCAACTGGTTCAGCTTCTCAGCCGTTGGAAAGATCTGCCACTGAGGACACTCCTCAGCCACAAATGATGTGCCAGATGTCCGACACATTACTGCTCATCTGTCGGGGCTCCAGTTCACATGGTTTCTGGTGGGGTGGGGAGCGTATATATTGTAATACAAAAGATATCACAATTGTGTAAGACAGGCTGGATGGACCAGAGTGTTTTTTTCCTTTCCGTCGTTGTTCATACGTTCGTATTGTACGAGACCACCACAGCTCAATGGCAAACGAACAAGAATAATTTTCCACATTGGTTAGAATAGGAAAAGCAGCAACAGAAAAAAGAATTGCAGCAATTTATTTTCTTCAAATCTGAATGCCTGATGGCTCGGTGAGTGAATGCACTGCCCAAATTAATAACGAGTTAGGAAGAATCCGAAGTCCATCTCTGATTTGTGCTGAATTACCTGGCCTTAAGCTGGGGTAATATTAGGTGCACTACTATTAGCCTCACTATGATGTTCCCACAGTCGAGCACTCAGTGCTTGGCTCATGCATGAATCAAGGCCACTGGGGTAAGGTCTTAGAATGAGAAAATGCCACAGAAGACTTTCACTCACCTGGTTACTCCCCCAAGGACCACGGCCCCTACAACCATCCCACTGCACACAATCATCCATTTCCCCACAATTCGGTCAGTGGCAACATTGGGTACAGAGGCTGCACCGGATGGTGCAGAGACTTTTGCAACAAAAGAACTTTGTCCCCTTCTCGCCACCCACTGTTTCCATGGATAACTTGGCTGAGGAGAAAAATGGACAAATGGTGTGACTCCTGCCTCTCCTATCAGAATCAGGTAAGATCACTGTAGTCATAAAATCTTCCAGCACCATTCGGCCCATCATGCCTGTACCAGCTCTTTTGAAAGAGTCCCACTTGTCTGCTCTTTCCCCATAGTCCTGCATATTTTCCTTTTCAATTATTTATCCAATTGCCTTTTGAAAGTTATTATTGAATCGGCTTCCACCGCCCTTTCAGGCAGAGCATCCTAGATCAGCGTAATGCACTGCATAAAAACATTTCTCATCTCCCTCATGTGTGCGTCAAGCCTCCCTATAAATACATCAATGCTATCTGCTTCAACCACTTCACGTGGCAGCAAGTTCCACATTCTCACCACTCTCTGCGTAAAGCAATATCTCCTAAATTCTTTATTTGATCTGTTAGTGACTATCTTATATTTATGCCCTCTTATTCTGGACTCACCCACAAGTGGAAACAGTTTCTCCATGTCCTTCCTAGCGAACCCTTTCAGAATTTTAAAGACCTCTATCTTTCCAGAGAAAAGAGCCCCAGCCTGTCTCATCTGAAAGACGGCACCTCCGACATTGCAGCACTCTGGAAATGAACCCCAGTACATTGCACCCTTTATGTGATGCTACTTTTAGTAGATTTATGTATCTGCACTCCAAGATCTCTTGTACCATATTTTAGTTTCTTCTATCAAAATGAACCTCACTTCTCTATATTGAATTTTATTTGTCATTTTATCCACCCACTCTGCAAGTCTGTTTGTATCTTCCCATATTTTGGTTCCGATCTCCACATACATACACCACACTTCCAATTTCTGAGTCCAAATCATTTCTGTACATTGTGAACAATGGTCCCAGAATGAATTCCTGCAGGACACTATTTCTCACTTTCTGCCAGTCTGAGAAATTTCTCTCAACTCCTACACTGTTTCCTAGCCATCTTTCAATCCATTTTGCTAACTGGCCTCGGATTCCACACTCCCAACCTTTTCTCCCCCTTGTCTCTGTCCCTTGACCTGAGGAAGGAGGAAGCCTCCGAAAGCTTGTGAATTTAAAATAAAATTGCTGGACTATAACTTGGTGTTGTAAAATTGTTTACAATTGTCAACCCCAGTCCATCACCGGCATCTCCACATCTTGTCTCTGAAGGATAGTGATTAACGTCCCATCCTGCTCCCATTCTTCACATGTACAATATGTTAATTGTTCAACCATGTTGATGCCTTAAGTCCAATTTCGAACTCACATGCACTTCCAGCAGGGGTTGATAGTGTATAGGGATAGGAATAAGAACCCTGGCTTATGTTCCCCTCCCCATCTTAGAAGTGCTGAAGTTAAAAATGTCCATTCCTGTCCAGGCTGAAGTCAGCCACCTAAGCACAGGCTGGTCGGTACTGCTTAACACCAAGCACACGTCACTTTTCAGTTCATAATACTTTTATTCTATCTCCTCTAATTTCCCCCAGGCAGTGACCCGCTCCTTGCAATGCTGCCCTAAACTGGGCACCAGGTGGGGGAACCTCAGCAGAACCTGGGACAGTGACTTGCCATAAGGAAAATACACAGCTTCCCTTCAACAAGGGGTTAAACTTGAACTGAGGTCAACTGGGGACATGTGCCCACCCACTGGGCTCCAAAGCACCACCCTCCCAGGGAACTCTCTCTGCCTGGTGTCCTCTGCCCCCACACTCCCTCAACCCCGGCTCTTCCTCTCTGCCCCTCCCTCCCCCCCCCCCCCCAGTCCAACCCTTCCCCCACTCTACCCCGCCCCTCCCTCCCTTCTACAGAAATACTTTTAATTTCTTTCCCGCATTTCACCACCTCAGGATGTCCCAAAGCGCTTCACAGCCGATGAATTTTGAGCCCCAAGCCGCTCTCTACGCCCACTCTCACCCACCCACCAACCAACCAACCACGGGCCCACTCTCGGCCCCAGACCTTCCCCCCACCACGACCACGGGCCCACTCTCGGCCCCAGACCTTCCCCCCACCACGACCACGGGCCCACTCTCGGCCCCAGACCTTCCCCCCACCACGACCACGGGCCCACTCTCGGCCCCAGACCTTCCCCCCACCACGACCACGGGCCCACTCTCGGCCCCAGACCTTCCCCCCCACCACGACCACGGGCCCACTCTCGGCCCCAGACCTTCCCCCCACCACGACCACGGGCCCACTCTCGGCCCCAGACCTTCCCCCCCACCACGACCACGGGCCCACTCTCGGCCCCAGACCTTCCCTTCCCTCCCCGCCCGCCTCACCGTGTTGAAGCCGCTCCCGAACCGGCCCCGGAGGCCCCTCAGGGCGGCTCGACCCGACAGCAGCATCTCCACACTGGGGGGGGGGGGGGGTCGGGTCGGGGGTCGGGGGTCAGAGGTCAGCCCGAGCAACCAATCACAGCGCGGCACACTGCCGAGTGCGTCCGGCAACTCAAACAATCTGCAAATACAAGTAAATCCCAGTTTATTTATATAAAAATATTACTGTGCGACCCACAGGGAAAATAAACACTCGGGAGAGAGAGCAGAATGTGAGCGGGTTGTGAATGTTATTCGTCGCCTGGGCCGCTCGCCGTCCGCCGATACAGTGAGTGTTTATTGCAGCAGAGTTGGTCAAAGTGTTGGGTTCTGAGTTACTGCAATAGATTAAAAATTAATTTAATTCTGTTTCACTGATCAGAATCTTGTTTTTTAAAAAAACGCGAGGGCGACCGTTAAAATTGCGAAACGAGGTCGCGTGACACGATCCAGGGCTTGTGATTGGCCGAGCGCCAACCGCCACCTCCTGACTCCCGCCATTACCCCTCCCCCACAGCCTCCCAAATTACCCCATATCCCCCAAATTACCCTCTCCATCCTTCCCTAATCTCCATATCCCCCAAATTACCCTCTCCATCCTTCCCTAATCTCCATATCCCCCAAATTACCCTCTCCATCCTTCCCTAATCTCCATATCCCCCAAATTACCCTCTCCATCCTTCCCTAATCTCCATATCCCCCAAATTACCCTCTCCATCCTTCCCTAATCTCCATATCCCCCAAATTACCCTCTCCATCCTTCCCTAATCTCCATATCCCCCAAATTACCCTCTCCATCCTTCCCTAATCTCCATATCCCCCAAATTACCCTCTCCATCCTTCCTTAATCTCCATATCCCCCAAATTACCCTCTCCATCCTTCCCTAATCTCCATATCCCCCAAATTACCCTCTCCATCCTTCCTTAATCTCCATATCCCCCAAATTACCCTCTCCATCCTTCCCTAATCTCCATATCCCCCAAATTACCCTCTCCATCCTTCCCTAATCTCCATATCCCCCAAATTACCCTCTCCATCCTTCCCTAATCTCCATATCCCCCAAATTACCCTCTCCATCCTTCCTTAATCTCCATATCCCCCAAATTACCCTCTCCATCCTTCCCTAATCTCCATATCCCCCAAATTACCCTCTCCATCCTTCCCTAATCTCCATATCCCCCAAATTACCCTCTCCATCCTTCCCTAATCTCCATATCCCCCAAATTACCCTCTCCATCCTTCCCTAATCTCCATATCCCCCAAATTACCCTCTCCATCCTTCCCTAATCTCCATATCCCCCAAATCACCCTCTCCATCCTTCCTTAATCTCCATATCCCCCAAATTACCCTCTCCATCCTTCCCTAATCTCCATATCCCCCAAATTACCCTCTCCATCCTTCCCTAATCTCCATATCCCCCAAATCACCCTCTCCATCCTTCCTTAATCTCCATATCCCCCAAATTACCCTCTCCATCCTTCCCTAATCTCCATATCCCCCAAATCACCCTCTCCATCCTTCCTTAATCTCCATATCCCCCAAATTACCCTCTCCATCCTTCCCTAATCTCCATATCCCCCAAATTACCCTCTCCATCCTTCCCTAATCTCCATATCCCCCAAATCACCCTCTCCATCCTTCCTTAATCTCCATATCCCCCAAATTACCCTCTCCATCCTTCCCTAATCTCCATATCCCCCAAATTACCCTCTCCATCCTTCCCTAATCTCCATATCCCCCAAATCACCCTCTCCATCCTTCCTTAATCTCCATATCCCCCAAATTACCCTCTCCATCCTTCCCTAATCTCCATATCCCCCAAATTACCCTCTCCATCCTTCCCTAATCTCCATATCCCCCAAATTACCCTCTCCATCCTTCCCTAATCTCCATATCCCCCAAATTACCCTCTCCATCCTTCCCTAATCTCCATATCCCCCAAATTACCCTCTCCATCCTTCCCTAATCTCCATATCCCCCAAATTACCCTCTCCATCCTTCCCTAATCTCCTCATCCCCCCCATATCCCCCAAATTACCCTCTCCATCCTTCCCTAATCTCCTCATCCCCCCATATCCCCCAAATTACCCTCTCCATCCTTCCCTAATCTCCATATCCCCCAAATTACCCTCTCCATCCTTCCCTAATCTCCATATCCCCCAAATTACCCTCTCCATCCTTCCCTAATCTCCATATCCCCCAAATTACCCTCTCCATCCTTCCCTAATCTCCTCATCCCCCCCATATCCCCCAAATTACCCTCTCCATCCTTCCCTAATCTCCTCATCCCCCCATATCCCCCAAATTACCCTCTCCATCCTTCCCTAATCTCATCCCCCCCCATATCCCCCAAATTACCCTCTCCATCCTTCCCTAATCTCCTCATCCCCCCCATATCCCCCAAATTACCCTCTCCATCCTTCCCTAATCTCCATATCCCCCAAATTACCCTCTCCATCCTTCCCTAATCTCCTCATCCCCCCATATCCCCCAAATTACCCTCTCCATCCTTCCCTAATCTCCTCATCCCCCCCATATCCCCCAAATTACCCTCTCCATCCTTCCCTAATCTCCATATCCCCCAAATTACCCCATATCCCCCAAATTACCCTCTCCATCCTTCCCTAATCTCCATATCCCCCAAATTACCCCATATCCCCCAAATTACCCTCTCCATCCTTCCCTAATCTCCATATCCCCCAAATTACCCCATATCCCCCAAATTACCCTCTCCATCCTTCCCTAATCTCCATATCCCCCAAATTACCCCATATCCCCCAAATTACCCTCTCCATCCTTCCCTAATCTCCATATCCCCCAAATTACCCCATATCCCCCAAATTACCCTCTCCATCCTTCCCTAATCTCCTCATCCCCCCCATATCCCCCAAATTACCCTCTCCATCCTTCCCTAATCTCCTCATCCCCCCCATATCCCCCAAATTACCCTCTCCATCCTTCCCTAATCTCTTGTAAACAATTTTACAACACCAAGTTATAGTCCAGCAATTTTATTTTAAATTCACAAGCTTTCGGAGGCTTCCTCCTTCCTCAGGTAAAAAAAATCTCCACATTCCCTAATCTCCACATCCCCCAAATTACCCGCTCCATCCTTCCCTAATCTCCACATCCCCCACCAAATTACCCTCCATCCTTCCCCCAAACCACCCACTAAATTACCCCTCCTCATCCCCCACCAAATTACCCCTCCTCATCCCCCACCAAATTACCCCTCCTCATCCCCCACCAAATTACCCCTCCTCATCCCCCACCAAATTACCCCTCTCCATATCCCCCTCCATCCTTCCCTAATCTCCACATCACCCACCAAATTACCCCATATCCCCCAAATTATCCTCATCCCCCAAATTATCCTCATCCCCCACCAAATTTCCCCTCCTCATCCCCCACCAAATTACCCCTCTCCATATCCCTCTCCATCCTTCCCTAATCTCCTCATCCCCCCATATCCCCCAAATTACCCTCTCCATCCTTCCCTAATCTCCACATCCCCCACCAAATTACCCTCCATCCTTCCCCCAAACCACCCACTAAATTACCCCTCCTCATCCCCCACCAAATTACCCCTCTCCATATCCCCCTCCATCCTTCCCTAATCTCCACATCACCCACCAAATTACCCCATATCCCCCAAATTATCCTCTCCATCCTTCCCTAATCTCCTCATCCCCCCATATCCCCCAAATTACCCTCTCCATCCTTCCCTAATCTCCACATCCCCCACCAAATTACCCTCCATCCTTCCCCCAAACCACCCACTAAATTACCCCTCCTCATCCCCCACCAAATTACCCCTCTCCATATCCCCCTCCATCCTTCCCTAATCTCCACATCACCCACCAAATTACCCCATATCCCCCAAATTATCCTCTCCATCCTTCCCTAATCTCCTCATCCCCCCCATATCCCCCAAATTACCCTCTCCATCCTTCCCTAATCTCCACATCACCCACTAAATTACCCCATATCCCCCAAATTACCCCTCTCCATCCTTCCCTAATCTCCACATCCCCCACCAAATTACCCTCCATCCTTCCCCCAAACCACCCACTAAATTACCCCTCCTCATCCCCCACCAAATTACCCCTCTCCATATCCCCCTCCATCCTTCCCTAATCTCCACATCACCCACCAAATTACCCCATATCCCCCAAATTATCCTCTCCATCCTTCCCTAATCTCCTCATCCCCCCCATATCCCCCAAATTACCCTCTCCATCCTTCCCTAATCTCCACATCACCCACTAAATTACCCCATATCCCCCAAATTACCCCTCTCCATCCTTCCCTAATCTCCACATCACCCACTAAATTACCCCATATCCCCCAAATTCTCCCTCTCCATATCCCCCAAATTATCCTCTCCATCCTTCCCTAATCTCCTCATCCCCCCCATATCATCCCTCTCCATATCCCCCAAATTATCCCTCTCCACCCTTCCCTAATCTCCACATCACCCACTAAATTACCCCTCCTCATCCCCCAAATTATCCCTCTCCATCCTTCCCTAATCTCCACATCACCCACTAAATTACCCCTCCTCATCCCCCCATATCATCCCTCTCCATATCCCCCAAATTATCCCTCTCCATCCTTCCCTAATCTCCACATCACCCACTAAATTACCCCATATCCCCCAAATTACCCCATATCCCCCAAATTACCCTCCATCCTTCCCCCAAATCACCCACTAAATTACCCCTTCTCATACCCCCCCACATCACCCACTAAATTACCCCTCCTCTTCTCTCCCATATCCCCCCAAATTACCCCTCCTCATCCCCCCCCCCCCACATCACCCACTAAATTACCCCTCCTCATCCCCCCACATCACCACCTACTAAATTACCCCTCCTCACCCCCCCCATTTCCCCCCAAATTACCCCTCCCCATATCACCCCATTTCCCCCCAAATTATGCCTCCCCATAGCCCAAACTATCTCACCATCCTCCCCATATCCCCCCAAACTTCCCCCCCATCCTTCCCCATATCCCCACATCCCCCCCAATTACACCCTCCCCATTCCCACATCACCCACCAAATTATCCCTTCCCATATCACCCATCAAATTACCCCTCCCCCATATCCCCACAATACCCACCAAATTACCCCATATCCCCACAATACCCACCAAATCACCCCATATCCCCACATCATCCACCAAATTACCCCTCCCCACAATACCCACCAAATTACCCCATATCCCCACAATACCCACCAAATTACCCCATATCCCCACAATACCCACCAAATCACCCCATATCCCCACAATACCCACCAAATTACCCCATATCCCCACAATACCCACCAAATCACCCCATATCCCCACAATACCCACCAAATCACCCCATATCCCCACATCATCCACCAAATTACCCCTCCCCACAATACCCACCAAATGACCTCTCACCCCCCCATACCCATATCCCCACATTACCCACCAAATCACCCCTCCCCATCCTCCTCCATATCCCCAAATCACCTGCCAAATTACCCCTCCCTACCCTCACCCATATCCCCATATCACCCACCAAATTACCCTATCCTCCCCACTTCTCCCACAAAATTACCCCTCCCTCATATCCCCACATCATCCAGCAAATTACCCATCCCCATCTCCCTCCCCCCATGTCACCCCATCCCCCACCCTCCCCATATCCCCACATCACCCATCCCCCACCAAATTACCCTACCCCCACTCCCCGTCCCCATTCTTCCCGCACCCTTCCCCCGACTCCCCCATCCCCTCCTTCCCCCACTCTTCCCCTCACCATCCCCCACTCCTACTCTTTCCCACTCCATCCCCATCCCCTTCCCCTCTCCCCCCCCCCCCCCCACCCCCCACCCCACCAAATTACGCCCCCCCCACCCAAGGAAAGTTCTGGAGAATTTCCAGAACCTGCTGGGGTACAGTTCCTCCTGGGATGGTGGGGGGGCTGGTTCCCCTCTGAGCCCTTGTCCAACCGGCCATTCATCATGTGCAAGCCTAAGGGGAGGGGGTGTCACAGCCGACCTTAATCCCTCCCTCACTCTCACTCCATGCCCACATTATACAGGTACTGTTCCGAGTTGGGTCTCTGGAAACTGATCAGGTGGGAAACCTGCCTCATTTTGTTTTTTCTCTTCTATAATCTGAGGAAATTGCTGCGTTTTAAAACCAAAGTCCATTTTTTACCACATATTCCTAACGAATCACGATATCTGCAGACTAGGTGCCATCGCGAGATCACGATTTTCTTGCGTTGACCATAAATAAACACCCCTCTTAATATCTTCAGGTAGATGTGAGATTTGCAGGTTTTTGTCACGTTTTGTGTTATTCCCAACACTCACAAATCTGGTTTTGGTTTTGGAACTAGAGGGACCAAAGCAAGATCCCAATTGCACAGGCTCCAACTGGGATAGCCAACAAAGTACAGGAAACGGGACTGTGAGGAATAACTTTGCTACCCTGGTTTAGAAGAGTTGCTGGGCAGAAAACATGCTATCCATCGGCAGATTGATTGGTGACAGACAATTCTCTGACGGTGGACGGCAAACTTTCCTCAGTTCTCACGAGATTTTATTTTTGTGCCATTTTGGAGAGGGGGGGAAGAGAGACACTAAAAGATCCTTGCACACTTTTTACATCACTCAAGACCGGATCATCTGAAGATTTTTGGGTCCTCTTGTGCTTCAGCTGATGCTGGTACACAGGTGGTCCGGGCACCGGTTGTATTGTAGGGTGGTCTGATTGGAGTGAGCTGGTTATTAATGTGCCAGGTAAATATAGTTTTGTTTTAAGAAAGAAACAACATACCACAACAAGTTCGTTGTTTCCTCTTTTTCCATTCAAACTGCACACTTTTTTTAAAAATGAGATACGAGCATGAGCCAGAAGCAACATGAGGAAAGTTTTTTATGCAGGGATTTGTTATGATCAGGAATGCACTGCCTGAAAGGGCGGTGGAAGCAGATTCAATAGTAACTTTCAAATGTAAGGAGTCGCACAACACCAGGTTATAGTCCAACAGCTTTATTTGAAATCACAAGCTTTCAGAGCTTTGCTCCTTCGTCACCTAGGAATGGGACCAATTGGATAGCTCTTTCAAAGAGCCAGCACAGGCACGATGGGCTGAATGGCCTCCTCCTGTTCTGTACCTGCTATGATGCAATGATAAGAGCAAGTTGTGCGCCATCATGACCTACCCGCTACCATATCCTCCTGGTCGTCGGCAGGGATGTTGCATGTATCTCTTATGCTGTTGCTAGGCATGAACGTGTGACAGGCAGCATTTGAAAGCAACTTAACAAATTTCACATCCATCACTTGCATCCGATGCTACTCACTAAATGGTATGACAAGATCACCAATGCTGAAGCCCTGTTAGAGAACTGGTGTTGAAGTGATGTTCAACAAAGCACAGTTGCATTGGGTCGGCTGTGTTGTTTTGGATGTTGGATAGTAGACATCTGTATCAGCTGTGGCTCAGTGACTCCCCTCTGAGTCAGAAGGTCGTGGGTTCAAGTCCCACTCCAGAGACTTGAGCACATTATCTAGTCCGACATGCCCAGTGCCAGTACAGAAGGAGCGCTGCACTGTTGGAGGCGCCTTCCCTCAAATGAGACGTTAAACCGAGGCAGACGAGGCCTCGGTTTAACGTCTCATTTGAGAGAAGGCACCTCCAACAGTGCACCATAGAACCCCTGAGTAGCTTTGTACCCCTGACTGTCTCCAACTGACTGGGTGCTGAGAGCAGGCAGCTGTATATAAGCACAAACTTCTGGTCACTGAGCTGTGCTTCATTGGCTGTAAAGCACTTTGGGACAGCATGAAATGCGCTATATAAAGTCTTTCCTTCTTTCATTCAAAAGCTGTGTTTGAAACCTATCTATCCGGCCATGCTTTTGGTACCTCTCGCCCTCTTTTTTTATCCCTATGTTCTGTTCCCGTAGCAAAAATGCTTCAAGACATTATTCAAATGCAAAAACTTGTCCTTCAAGATAAACAGCCAGGCTCACTTCATAAAAGTGAATGTGGATAAAATGACACAAAATATAAAAAGGTAGATTCTTCTACACCAATCTCCCCCACCCCCCCAAAATCTCAAAATTGTGTGTAGCTCTTTAATTTGGAGGTGGTGTTTTATCCCTCATCACATGATCAGAATGTCTGCACTCCCGCTGACTTCAGCCCAACTTCCCCTCCTGTTATCTGAACCACTCAGAGGCTTTGATACTAGAGCAGTAAGTTGAGTACCGAGCAGGATTCCTATACTGACAGGTAAACTAGCTCAGCAGCCCTGACTCAGCCTTTAAGAGCTTTTCATTCCAAGTCGAGGCATTTAAGAAAGAAAGAACGAACTTTGCATTTCTATAGCGCCTTTCAACACCTCAGGATGTTCCCAAAGCGCTTTAGAGCCAATGAAGTACTTTTTAAAAAAAATGTAGTTGCTGTTGTAATGGAGGGAAACGCGGCAGCCAATTTGCGCACAGCAAGATCCCACAATCAGCAACGAACTGATAACCTGCTTTTTAGCAATATTGCTTGAGGGATTTAGGAGGAAGCTTGCTTAGAGCTTGAGGGTAACTGCAGTCTGACTGATTGCGTGTGCAGCTGTCTTGTGTTTCCTATTGAATGAGCTCTTGTGAGTGGCAGCTGGAACGGCCAATGCCAAGACTTCAACACCAGGACATTTCATGCCAAATGGGAAGGGGTTAGAGGGGGTGGTTAGATTGACACTTCCACTTGCATGTTAGCAGTGACACCGAATGCTTTCTAATGTTAACAACCGGGTCTCAGATTAGGATCGTGCTTTGGTATTTAATTTGTATTTTTTCCCTCTGTGTGTTCCTGTCAGCCCTAATCACTTATCCTGTACATTTTCCATGTAGAACTTTGTACCCCTAAAAGGAGTATGGAGATTACACAAAATTTTGTGTAGATTTATATTATAATATAAAATAAAGAAGAAAAAGAGATGTGCATTTCTATCGCGCCTTTCACAACCTCACAACATCCTAAAGCGCTTTACAGCCAGTGAAGTACTTTAGAAGTGTGGTCACTGTTGTAATGCAGGACACAAGATCCCACAAACAGCAGTGTGATAGTTACAAGATCATACTTTTTTTTAGGGTTTGTTGAGGGATAAATATTGGCCAGGACACCAGGGAGAACTCCCCCTGCTCTTCTTCGACATAGTGGCCTTGGGATATTTTACATCCACCTGAGAGGGCAGGCGGGGCCTCGGTTAAACATCTCATCCGAAAGACATTGAACATCATCTGTTAAATTTGTTTTATTTATCAAGTTGAGGGATGACAGTGCCGGAGAATGGAAGACTATTTGCAACTGTGGCACTTGTATATCCCTCTCGTATTGAGTCAGTCCCGTTCCAACCAAATCTGCCCCGTTTATCCAGCAGGGCCGATTGGGCAGCAATGGGATATTGGGCGTGTGTAGCCCTTGCATGCAACTAGTTTTTTTTTAATTTGTTCGTGGGATGTGGGCGTCGCTGGCGAGGCCGGCATTTATTGCCCATCCCTAATTGCCCTTGAGAAGGTGGTGGTGAGCCGCCTTCTTGAACCGCTGCAGTCCGTGTTACTACAGGATATCATTTGCAACCTTTCCACTCCACCCCGGGACATTTTCTGATGTTGGGGGGGAAGGTTCTGCTCAGGTTAGTAATGGTGGAAGTGCCAAGAGAGATGAGCCCACTTGCTGACCTGACACTAGGTGCAAGCGGCAGGAGATAGTTAGCCTTACAGATGGTTTCGCCTTCCAAACCCTTCCCCAAGAAGGGTTTCAGTGCCTCCAGAGCCATGTGGTTTACAATGGGAAGCAAGTCCAAAGGCACTCTTGTTGGAGGCAAAATTGTAATGGAATGAATTCAGCATCAAGCACCTCTATCTCAATATCTGCCTGTCTCTCTCTCCGATCTTTCTATTCTGTTGAGACTACCATGGCCATTGCTTCTCGTGTGCCTTTAATGCACCGTTTCCTACAATCTTCCACAGACCTCAAACCTGTGGAATTCTTTCCCTCCCTCAGATTTCCCGTTCCTCCTGGAGTTCATAGGCTTTTAAAACCCCAAGGCTGGCCTCACCTAACCATGCTACTCGTCTTACCTTGTATTCTCTCCAAGTTGTCTTGTATTATGGGCCTTCGCCTTTCACTTGGCCAAAAAAAACAATTGGACTGGTTAGGAGGCTGACCAGGTAGGTGCCCAGTGGAAAATGTTAATGGTTCTGGTGATCAGACAGTTGATGGTTTTAGGAGTTGCTAAAACAATTTGAGCACGTAAACAATGCGGCTCCAACTGTCGCTTTAACAATACGGTCTGTTTTGATCCACAGGTTGGATGGCGACAGATGTACTAATGGAGGTGTGTGTGGATTCAGTGGAATCCGCTGTCAATGCTGAGAGGGGAGGTACGTTACTGTACGAGTCTTGAGTTGTCCACCGTATTACCAAAAACCGTGAACCGTTCTTTGTACTTTCACTCTGGAGCACATCTAAACCCACTGTGCCTGAGCCTCCTCCACATCAGTTGGAGTCACCGACGCAGCTGAGGTTGTGAGATCAGTGCCGTGAGGTGCTGTGAAGTGGGATTGGACTGTGCGTAGTCAGCAATGTGCAGTCACGGCCTACGGAGGTGTGGCAGGCCCTACTCTGCCTGAACTTGCTTAAAATATGATGTGGAAATGCCGGTGATGGACTGGGGTTGACAAATGTAAGGAATCTTACAACACCAGGTTATAGTTGGACTATAACTGTTGGACTATAACCTGGTGTTGTAAGATTCCTTACATTTGCTTAAAATATGCCTTTTTTTCAAATTTACGAAGCGATTGATTCCCAGGAGCCCTTCTCCTGGAGTCGATGGTCGGTATGCTCCGATCGATTGGTGTACGGTGATGCCCTCACTGAATTGGTACCAGCCCGGACTCAGTTGGTAGCATTGTTGCCTCTGAGACGGAGGTCATGGGTTCAAGCCCCACTGCAGGATTTGGGCCTATAATCGGGAATTTAAAAAATTTTTTCAAAATGTACTTTATTTCATAAAATTTAAAGATACACACGGTTTTCAAATATAGGACACAAAATGCAGCACAGCATTCAAAGCAATAGAGTGCAGATTGTATACACTATGATCTCATTGTTACAATTTTAAAAACACAGTACATATTTTCTAACACATTCTGTACAATACAAGGTGGGGTGGCCTTTCGCCTTAGGGCCTTTGCGTAGGCCGCACTTCGCTTCAGTGCGTCCCGCAGCACGTACTCCTGGACCTTGGATTGTGCTAATTGGGACTTGACACCAGTGCAGTACTGAGGGAGTGCTGCACTGTCAGGAGGTGCTTTGCAGTCATGTCCGGTCTGCCTGTTCAGGTGCATATTAAAGTTGTAATGGGAATGGTTGGTATCCTGTAGAGATCAAATGGGCTGACGGGCCTTCACCCGAAAAATATTTAATCGGAAAAGAAAAATTCATGTAACCACTGCAGCGATTTGCAATGAAATAACTCTGTTCTCCATATTTTAACTTCTGCTGTGAATTTTTGTCCTCATAAAAGTGAATGATATTAGTGCTGAGGAATGAATGCTTTCCATTTCAGGCACCCAGTGCCAGCGTTCAAGTAATCGTGTGTCTCCGCTGGGGCTGCTCTGCAAATAGCCTGTCGGATGCCCTGGGGTTACCTGAGCTGGCTCTCCTGCCAGTGTTGCCGTGCTTTCCTCTGGGACAGTGTTTCGCCTCACTTGGTGCCTGTCACTGACAATCATGCAACTCCCTGTATGGGAAATTGTAAACGTGAACTCATCTTCTGACTCTCTCCTGTCCAATTGGGGCGGCACTTTGTAAAGTCCATTGCAGTTTCCCCGCAGGACAGTGAATATATCTTCAATAAAAAATAAAGTTCTGGGAATATGCAAGTCAGTCAACATGTGACAGGAGTAAAGCAGGTTAACATCTCAGATGGGTGCAGCTTCACCCATTCTGAGGAATTAGCCCAGTTTCTCTTCCAGTTATTGTCTGACCTGTTGGATATTTCCTGGAATTCACCGTTTTTCTTTTTTGCCTGTACGTCTTTGAGTTGTCTCGATTGGTTAATTTTTGTGATTGTTTTCAGGGGCAAGTCGGATTGAACTGTGTTCCAGCCTAATGGAAGGAGGCACCACTCCCAGTATTGGTGAGCACTGCAGCCATCATTGGTGGCTTTTAGATCTGTTGTTTCTAACCAATGCCCGATGAGTACAGCAGGAAAAAGTTAAGTCGCTGGGAGATGCTGTAAATGTTGGTCAAATCCTAGATGTAAGATTTTCTGTCACAAGTTGTATACCTAAGACACACCAATAACTGAGTTTAAAGAGCTGCAATTGCGTCAGTCATGTGGGCTGCAGAGGTATTAATGTTATTCCTTTCTTTTATCCTCTGTCTTTCCCTGCCTCTATCGCTCTCTTCTCTCTCCACAGGCCACCCTGTTGTGGGATTTGCTAGTGTTTTCTCTTGCAGCTATTGAGGCTTTAAAGCAAGAGCGACACCCCCTCAAATACCCTGCATGGCAATCAGAAACAATCCAGTGCCTTTTCAAAAGAGGTCACTTGAGCAATGCGGGCTCGATAGTTGCACCCGCTGTAAACAACATTTGACACAAAATGTTAAGCTAAATGCCTGGGAGAGACTCTGACGATTCCCTTTTGTTCGAGATTCCTGTTCTTTGAAGTTTGGAAACTTTTTCCTAAGTTTTCTATAGCGTCTCAAAGTTACTGGTTCGTACTGGGATACAGACCTACAGTTCCCTGGGGCGGGGGGGGTTGGGGGTCCATGCACAAGTGGTCATTCTTCAAGGCACGAGTCTAGACAATAAGTGTTGGTAAGCTATTCAGCTGTGGGAGGCAAGCCTGCCAAGCCCAATCCTGCCCTTGTTTGGCACTTCCCCAAGTGCACTTTTCAGCTAATGACTGGACAGCAGTTAGGTACAGATTGTCCTCATTCTGACGCTGAGACTAATTACAGTGCACCAACAAACGTGGGACCTTTTTTGGTCTGTACAGCTCAAACCCACACAATGAGGTGCATTTACCCCTTGAGCCATAGAGGGAGCACCCTCACTCATTTAATTTCAACACGTCTTAAGTTATGGCGAAAGAGTTGAATTTATTTTCTTTGGAGAAAAGATGAGGGGGATGGTGTAAATAGTTTTTGAAATAGTGAGAGGCATGGAAAATAGAATTGGAATACATGTACTGTAGGCACAGAGCTAGAGGTCACAATAGAAAATTAATATGGCTCAAGCAAGACTAGAGATCAGAAGCAATGTTTCCCACAGACTGCTGGAAGTGTGGAACAGATTCCCAGCAAACACAGTTGCTCTTGCTCCAATTGAAAACTGGGATGACTGAAGCCATTGTTTTCAGACCCCACAAAAAAAACTCTGCGGTCTTATTACTGACTCCATCCATCAACATCGACTGTGGACTCGGGCTGCACCAGACGGTTCACAACCTTGGTATCCTGCTCGACCCAGATTTAAAATTCAAACCCCACCTGCTGGCCAACACCAAGACGGCTTATTTTCACCTCCATAACGTTCCCCATCTCTGCTCCCACCTCACTCTCACCGCAGCCAAACCCCTAATCATGCTTTTCTCACCGCTGTCCTTGATTTCTGTAATGCCCCCTTTGCCTGCTTCCCAAAATTCACCCTCCGTAAACTCTTTAATTCATCCAAGATTCCGCTGCTTACATCCGGATCCATCCCATGTCCTGCTGGCCCATCACTTCAATCCTCGCTGTCCTACATTGTCTATGGGGGTTCCTAACCCCCAACTCACTGATTTCAAAACCCTTGTCCCCATCTGCTAATCGCTCTATTGCCCAACCCTCCCCTACCCCTGTAATCTCCTCCCTGCTTATGCTCGTCCCTTTGTTCCTCTAACTCTGCCCTCCACTGCATTCTGCCTCCCTTCATTCCACCGTCTCTGGCAGAGCTTTCAGCCTTGCAGGCCCTATACTGTGGAACCCCCTCCTTAAACCCATCCACCTTGCTGCTTCTCCCCATGCCTTTAAACACCCCTCAATCCAACCTGTTAAACCACACCTTTGGTCATCTCTTCCCCCCCCCCCCCCCACCTCCCCGATTTATATTGGTTGCCAATTTCCACTTCTTGGTGACGTTCCTTGGGATATATTAAAGGTGCTATATAATTGCAAGTTTGTTGTAATTAGCTCATTCAAAAAAAAAGACCTGGGTAAATATTTGGTTAGAAATGGGAATGAGTGTTCAAGGTACAAACAGTAGTAGTCGCATACTCTATAGAACATTCCCTCTGGGGAAGGCAACTGGCCAGAGTTGAACAGTGGAGGTTTGGGGATGGGCAAATATTCTGGAGCTTTGCTGCATTACCTGGAACGTCAGGTTCCACATGTACACTGACGAAACCCAGCTCTATCTCACCACCACCTCTCTTGACCCCTCCACTGTCTCTGATTTGTCATGCTGCTTGTTCGACATCCAGCACTGGATGAGCAAAAATTTCTTCCAACTAAATATTGGGAAGTCCGAATCTTTGGTCTCTGTCACAAACTCTATTCCCTAGCCACCGACTCCATCCCTCTCCCTGGCCACTCTGAGGCTGAACCAAACCGTTCGCAACCTTGGCATCCTGCGTGATCCTGAGATGAGCTTCCGACCACATATCCTCTCCATCACCAAGACCGCCTACTTCCACCTCCATAACATCTCCTGCCTCCGCCCCTGCCTCAGCTCATCTGTTGCTGAAACCCTCATCCATGCCATTGTTACCTCCAGACTGGACTATTCCAATGCTCTCCTGGCCGGCCTCCCATCTTCCACACTCCATAAACTTGAGCTAATCCAAAACTCTGCTGCCCGAATCCTAACTCGTACCAAGTCCCATTCTCCCATCACCCCTGTGCTCGCTGACCTACATTGGCTCCCGGTCCGGGAACGCCTCGATTTTTAAAGTTCTCATCCTTGTTTTCAAATCCCTCCATAGCCTCGCCCCTCCCTATCTCTGTAACCTCCTCCAGCCCTACAACCCTCCGAGATCTCTGTGCTTCTCCAATTCTTGCCTCTTCCACTATTGGCGGCCGTGCCTTCAGCTGCCTAGACCATAAGCTCTGGAATTCCCTCCCTAAACCTCTCCGTCTCTTTCCTCCTTTAAGACACTCCCTTAAACCTGCCTCTTCGACCAAGCTTTTGGTCACCTGTCCTAATATCGCTTTATGTGGCTCGGTGTCAAATTTTTGTCTGATTACACTGCTGTGAAGCGCCTTGGGACATTTTATTACATTAAAGGCGCTATATAAATGCAAGTTGTTGTTGTTGAGGGGGGAAATTATTCAGGATCAAAGTGGCCTTTTCCCATTTTGTCTTTTCTCGATCTCGGCAGGCCTACTGCAGGTGATTAAACGGTACGTGAACATTCCGGTGTTTGCCATGATTCGCCCGCGAGGAGGGGACTTCTTCTACTCTGACAGTGAGATCGAAGTTATGAAAGCTGACATCAAGCTTGCCAAAGCCAACGGGGTGGACGGCACTGTGTTCGGCGCACTGACAGAAGATGGAAGGGTCAACGCTGAAGTATGCATGGAGTTGATTGGTAGGGGTCCCCGCTAGTCCTAGGTGCCGCCAGGCATTCCAGAGTGCGTTACAGTTCCTTCATTTTCCCTGTTTGTTTTCTTCCATTGTTCTCCCTCCCCTTCCCTGAGGGCGTTGATCCATGCTGGGACACTGCTCCACAGAGACCCCATTCCCTCACCAAGCGGCCAGTCAGCCTCGGTGGTTAGTGTTGTCGTGCTCTTTGACCCAGCCGAGCCTAATCATCTCCTCATAGCTGATATTAACATGTGCGCACTTTCCAGCGGGGGGGGGGGGCACTAGATTGTGGTCAGGAGCAAGGGACCCTGACTGATGTTTCTCCTCCCTATCGATGGGCACCCGACTGCCACCCTGGCTGAGATCAACCAATCCAGCATGGACTAGGCCTGGAATCTTGGACACTGCTCTATATGGTTTGATTGTCGGGCCTTCATTGTACGATCTATGGGTTCACTACAAGCTTCTGTTGTGGTGCCCTGGCTGGATCTGATTCAGCTTCAAGTTTCCGCCCTACCAGTGGTTAAGATGAATCCAGCGCTGAGACCAAGCTGCTCGACTTTTTCCCCTCCCTCTAGTTTCCCAATTGCTGCTGCCTCTTCCACTCTTATACAATCTTACAGCACAGAAGGAGGCCATTCAGTCCAGCCTGCCTGTGCCGGCCCTTTGAAAGAGCTATCCAATTAGTCCCATTCTCCGACTCTTTCCCCATAGCCCTGCAAATTTTTCCCCTTCCGAGTATTTATCCAATTCCCTTTTGAAAGTTACGATTGAATCTACTTCCTCCGCCCTTTCAGGCAGCGCATTCCAGATCATAACAACTCGCTGTGTAAATAAATTTCTTCTCATCTCCCCTCTGGTTCTTTTGCCAATTACCTTAAATCTGTGTCCTCTGGTTACCGACCCTCCTGCCAGTGAAAACAGTTTCTCCTTATTTACTCTACCTTTGGTCTCCTAATTGCTGCTGCTTAATCAGTCCCAGTCAGCAGTCCGATACTGAGAACATTCAGTAACAGTTGGTCACTGAATTATACAGTCTTCTGATTAAGATCAAGGACTGAAGAGAGTGGGTTAGCAGCATGGAAAGCAGCAGTTGGGAACCTGTAGATGAGAGATGGCTTTTTGGAGGCATCGTTTCCAGCCACCCTCTTGACACTTGGTTCGAGAAGGGGCCTGGTACAGAGCTGATCAGACTTGCAGCACCTCATCTACAACCAAACCGTAGACTATTCATTTGTGGAAACAAATGGTGACAGTCTAGTTCAGAAAACTCACTGAATATATTAAAGGGACAGTAAATATTATCATTCATATTAATATATATATTACTTTTATTAATATAAATTATGAAGGGTTTTTTTTTTAAATTCGTTCACGGGATGTGGGCGTCGCTGGCGAGGCCAGCATTTATTGCCCATCCCTAATTGCCCTCGAGAAGGTGGTGGTGAGCCGCCTTCTTGAACCGCTGCAGTCCGTGTGGTGACGGTTCTCCCACAGTGCTGTTAGGAAGGGAGTTCCAGGATTTTGACCCAGCGACAATGAAGGAACGGCGATATATTTCCAAGTTGGGATGGTGTGTGACTTGGAGGGGAACGTGCAGGTGGTGTTGTTCCCATGCACCTGCTGCTCTTGTCCTTCTAGGTGGTAGAGGTCGCGGGTTTGGGAGGTGCTGTCGAAGAAGCCTTGGCGAGTTGCTGCAGTGCATCCTGTGGATGGTGCACACTGCAGCCACAGTGCGCCGGTGGTGAAGGGAGTGAATGTTTAGGGTGGTGGATGGGGTGCCAATCAAGCGGGCTGCTTTATCTTGGATGGTGTCGAGCTTCTTGAGTGTTGTTGGAGCTGCACTCATCCAGGCAAGTGGAGAGTATTCCATCACACTCCTGACTTGTGCCTTGTAGATGGTGGAAAGGCTTTGGGGAGTCAGGAGGTGAGTCACTCGCCGCAGAATACCCAGCCTCTGACCTGCTCTCGTAGCCACAGTATTTATATGGCTGGTCCAGTTCAGTTTCTGGTCAATGGTGACCCCCAGGATGTTGATGGTGGGGGATTCGGCGATGGTAATGCCGTTGAATGTCAAGGGGAGGTGGTTAGACTCTCTTGTTGGAGATGGTCATTGCCTGGCACTTGTCTGGCGCGAATGTTACTTGCCACTTATCAGCCCAAGCCTGGATGTGTCCAGGCCTTGCTGCATGCGGACACGGACTGCTTCATTATTTGAGGGGTTGCGAATGGAACTGAACACTATGCAATCATCAGCGAACATCCCCATTTCTGACCTTATGATGGAGGGAAGGTCATTGATGAAGCAGCTGAAGATGGTTGGGCCTAGGACACTGCCCTGAGGAACTCCTGCAGCAATGCCCTGGGGCTGAGATGATTGGCCTCCAACAACCACTACCATCTTCCTTTGTGCTAGGTATGACTCCAGCCACTGGAGAGTTTTCCCCCTGATTCCCATGGACTTCAATTTTACTAGGGCTCCTTGGTGCCACACTCGGTCAAATGCTGCCTTGATGTCAAGGGCAGTCACTCTCACCTCACCTCTGGAATTCAGCTCTTTTGTCCATGTTTGGACCAAGGCTGTAATGAGGTCTGGAGCCGAGTGGTCCTGGCGGAACCCAAACTGAGCACCGGTGAGCAGGTTATTGGTGAGTAAGTGCCGCTTGATAGCACTGTCGACGACACCTTCCATCACTTTGCTGATGATTGAGAGTAGACTGATGGGGCGGTAATTGGCCGGATTGGATTTGTCCTGCTTTTTGTGGACAGGACATACCTGGGCAATTTTCCACATTGTCGGGTAGATGCCAGTGTTGTAGCTGTACTGGAACAGCTTGGCTAGAGGCGCAGCTAGTTCTGGAGCACAAGTCTTCAGCACTACAGCTGGGATGTTGTCGGGGCCCATAGCCTTTGCTGTATCCAGTGCACTCAGCCGTTTCTTGATATCACGTGGAGTGAATCGAATTGGCCGAAGACTGGCTTCCGTGATGGTGGGGATATCGGGAGGAAGCTGAGATGGATCATCCACTCGGCACTTCTGGCTGAAGATGGTTGCAAACGCTTCAGCCTTGTCTTTTGCACTCACGTGCTGGACTCCGCCATCATTGAGAATGGGGATGTTTGCAGAGCCTCCTCCTCCCGTTAGTTGTTTAATTGTCCACCACCATTCACGACTGGATGTGGCAGGACTGCAGAGCTTTGATCTGATCCGTTGGTTGTGGAATCGCTTAGCTCTGTCTATAGCATGTTGCTTCCGCTGTTTAGCATGCATGTAGTCCTGAGTTGTAGCTTCACCAGGTTGGTACCTCATTTTTAGGTATGCCTGGTGCTGCTCCTGGCATGCTCTTCTACACTCCTCATTGAACCAGGGTTGATCCCCTGGCTTGTTGGTAATGGTAGAGTGAGGAATATGCCGGGCCATGAGGTTACAGATTGTGCTGGAATACAATTCTGCTGCTGCTGATGGCCCACAGCGCCTCATGGATGCCCAATTTTGAGCTGCTCGATCCGTTCTGAATCTATCCCATTTAGCACGGTGGTAGTGCCACACAACACGTTGGATGGTGTCCTCAGTGCGAAGATGGGACTTCATCTCCACGAGGACTGTGCGGTGGTCACTCCTACCAATACTGTCATGGACAGATGCATCTGCGACAGGTAGATTGGTGAGGACGAGTTCAAGTAAGTTTTTCCCTCGTGTTGGTTCGCTCACCACCTGCCGCAGGCCCAGTCTAGCAGCTATGTCCTTCAGGACTCGGCCAGCAGTGGTGCTACCGAGCCACTCTTGGTGATGGACATTGAAGTCCCCCACCCAGAGTACATTTTGTGCCCTTGCTACCCTCAGTGCTTCCTCCAAGTGGTGCTCAACATGGAGGAGGACTGATTCATCAGCTGAGGGAGGACGGTAATCAGCAGGAGGCTTCCTTGCCCATGTTTGACCTGATGCCATGAGATTTCATGGGGTCCAGAGTCAATGTTGAGGACTCCCAGGGCCACTCCCTCCTGACTGTATATCACTGTACCGCCACCTCTGGTGGGTCTGTCCTGCCGGTGGGACAGGACATAACCAGGGATGGTGATGGAAGAGTCTGGGACGTTGGCTGAAAGATATGATTCTGTAAGTATGGCTATTGCTTGACTAGTCTGTGGGACAGCTCTCCCAATTTTGGCACAAGTCCCCAGATGTTAGTAAGGAGGACCTTGCAGGGTCGACTGGGCTTGGTGTTTTGCCGTTGTCGTGTCCGGTGCCTAGTGGTCCGATGCCGGGTGGTCCGTCCGGTTTTATTCTTATTATGACTTTTCGTAGCGAGATTTTACAACTGAGTGGCTTGCTAGGCCATTTCAGAGGGCAATTAAGAATCAACCACATTGCTGTAGGTCTGGAGTCACATATAGGCCAGACCGGGTAAGGACGGCAGGTTTCCTTCCCTAAAGGACATTAGTGAACCAGATGGGGTTTTACGACAATCCGGTAGTTTCATGGCCATCATTACTGATACTAGTATTTTAATTCCAGATTTTTATTTAATTAATTGAATTTAATTAATTAATTGAATTTAAATTCGCCAGCTGCCGTGGCGGGATTTGAACTCATGACTCTGGATTTTAGCCCAGGCCTCTGGATTACTAGCCCAGTAACATAACCACTATGCTACTGTACCCACAGGGTAGACGTAGAGAAGATATTTCCAATTGTGGGGGAGTCCAAAACTAAGGGGTATAAATATAAGATAGTCACTAATAAATCCAATAGGGAATTCAGGAGAAACTTCTTTACCTGGAGACTGGTGAGAATGTGGAACTCACTACCACATGGAGTAGTTGAGGCAAATAGCATAGATGCATTTAAGGGGAAGCTGGATAAACACATGAGGGTGAAAGGAATAGAAGGATATGCTGATAGGGTGAGATGAAGAGGGGTGGGAGGAGCTCGTGTGGAGCATAAACACCTGCACAGACCAGTTGGGCCGAATGGCCTGCTGTAATTTCTATGTAATTCCACGTAAATAAAAATTTTGTTCATGATTTTGATGCCTTTCAATTTCTGTTTCACTAATAATATCAATTAGTGGATGTCCTGTGGTATTACTCACTGGCAGTCTGTGGTCTGGAGCACAGTTGTGATATACAGTTGCTGAGGCCAGCACTCTAAATAGGCACATCCATGTCATTGTAGCTATCTCTCTCCCCAGTTTCTCCCTCGTCTTCCACACACCCCACCCCACCCCCCCCCCAAGGCCTTTCCAAGCTCATCTCGTCCATACGCTCTGCCTCGGCATCCCTTGGTCCCAATTCTCATTAAACCCCTAAATTAGGTGCAAGAAGAGAAGTCAAGTGGAAGAGTTTAATCCAAATGGTAATCGAATTGAGAAATAAGTGAATTGAAACACGGAAGGTGAAGCTAGAAATGAGATAATTAGATTTGTGTCTGGCGAGCGAAGGGAATGATGAGATGATGGCAGGAAACCAACCAAAAAAGGCTTATTGAGCCAAATGGTCTTTTCTAGTTCTTATTCTTGTGAGAAAAGTTGTTTTTTTTCTTTTGAAGTGAGCTGATAACCATTCAGAATGTTTAAACATTTCTTTTTCTGTTGCAGCTGAATCTCGACCTTTGCCGGTGACTTTTCACAGGGGTGAGTACTTCAGAGAATGGAAAGAATGGCTCTTGGGGATAGGATTGGGGGTTATAGGGTTGGCCTGAGGAGATCAAATACTTCAAGGGATACAATGGTTCCTCCCCCCCACGGGCAGGCGAGGGCGGTGGGGGGGGGCAGGGTTAAAATATCAGGATCAAGCAACCCGACCCCATTCCCGCCCCTTTAAATTTTAACGTACAGGAATCAGGCCAGCGACGAGGCCGCCGCAAAAGGCAGGCGGAGGCCTCATTAACATTCCAAGGTCGCGGCCTGATGACATAATTGGCGCTGCAATGTAAATTGAACTGGAAGTGACGGGGGAGGCGGGAGCTGTCGGCTGCCTGGCAGCTGATCCGAGACGTAAGGTAAGTCCCACAGAAAATGAAAGGGGATGGGTCGAGTCCACGATAGTTCACACTATCTGGAGAAGGAGGGCGGGGGTGGGGGTCTTCACGTGCCCAAATTTTAGTTCCCTGATTTCTCTTGTTCCTGTGAGTGAGCCGGGTCTCTGACACCAGCTGCTGCTTTGTGTCCCCGCAGCGTTTGATATGGTGCATGACCCCACGGTGGCCCTGGAGTGCCTCATTTCGTTGGGCTTCGAACGCGTTCTCACCAGCGGATGTGACAGCACGGCTCTCGAGGGACTGCCGACCATCAGGCACCTGGTAGAACAAGTGAGTTTGTGGTTTGTGCGGGGTTCTTCTTTAGAGCAGCACAACTTATTTTTTTGAGCCCTCTAGCGCTGAGAAAATCTTGTTACAGACCAAGAAGCTCATGCGGAGCATAAACACCAGCACAGAGCTGTTGGGCCGAATGGCCTGTTTCTGTGTTGTAAATTCTATGCAATTCTATGCAGTGAAACATGAACTGCAGAGATGCGAGGGATGAGTTTGGCATGAATGCTGTGTGTCCTGCAGCAGCTCTGTGGACTGGACATTGGCATGACAGAGAGCTGTGTGGATTAAACAGTGCGTGAGTTGGGGTGGAGCAGCTGTACTGATTGTTCAATGTACTACAACAATAACAACTTGCAATTATACAGCGCCTTTAATATAGGAAAACATCCCAATCGCCTTAACAGGAGCGTAAATCAGACAAATTTTGACACCCAGCCACAAAAGGAGATATTAGGACAGGTGACCAAAAGCTTGGTCAAAGAGGTAAATTTTAAGGAGCACCTTAAAGGAGGAGAGAGAGGTAGAGAGACGGAGAGGTTTAGGGAGGGAATTCCAGAGCTTAGGGTCTAGGCAGCTGAAGGCGCGGCCGCCAATGGTGAAGCGAAGAAAACCAGGGACGCACAAGAGGCCAGAATTGGAGGAGCGCCGAGATCTTGGAGGGTTATAGGGCTGGAGGAGGTTACAGAGATACAGAGGGGCGAGGCCATGGAGGGATTTGAAAGCACTGATGACTATTTTAAAATCGTGGCATTGCCGGACCGGGAGCCAATGTAGGTCAGTGAGCACAGGGGTGATGGGAGAACGGGACTTGGTGCGAGGTAGGATACGGGCAGCAGAGTTTTGCAGCATGCTAGGGGGATGTGTGCAGTGCTTTTACTTTATTCACCGATCCAACCTAATCTTCATTGTTGACACCGTTTCTGCCTCAACCACTAACCCTGGAAATGAATTCCACAGACTCACAACTCTCTTTGTGAAGAAGTTTCTCCTGCCCTCTGTTCTAAATCTCTTACATTTAATCTTGTGTTGTGTGTATAATAGTAACTAAAGTCCTGCAGTAATCCTCTCCCTTTAGCTACTAATACTGGTTCCTGTTTTTGTTTCCATTTACATTATTCAGGCAAAACGAAGAATTATTGTTGTACCAGGTAACCCACTTTTCTGGTTTTTTTTCAATTATTTTGTGGTTTCAAACACTTTTTATGACTCTGTAGAGTCTGAAGGGTTGTAATAGGGTCAGAGGCTGGGTATTCTGCGGCGAGTGACTCACCTCCTGACTCCCCAAAGCCTTTCCACCATCTACAAGGCACAAGTCAGGATTGTGATGGAATACTCTCCACTTGCCTGGATGAGTGCAGCTCCAACAACACTCAAGAAGCTCGACACCATCCAGGACAAAGCAGCCCGCTTGATTGGCACCCCATCCACCACCCTAAACATTCACTCCCTTCACCACCAGCGCACTGTGGCTGCAGTGTGTACCATCCACAGGATGCACTGCAGAAACTCGCCAAGGCTTCTTCGACAGCACCTCTCAAACCCGTGACCTCTACCACCTAGAAGGACAAGAGCAGCAGCCACATGGGAACAACACCACCTGCACGTTCCCCTCCAAGTCACACACCATCCCGACTTGGAAATATATCGCCGTTCCTTCATCGTCGCTGGGTCAAAATCCTGGAACTCCCTTCCTAACAGCACTGTGGGAGAACTTTCACCACACGGACTGCAGCGGTTCAAGAAGTCGGCTCACCACCACCTTCTCAAGGGCAATTAGGGATGGGCAATAAATGCCGGCCTCGCCAGCGACGCCCACATCCCATGAACGAATAATAAAAAAATAGCGATTGGTATAGAAAAGGATTATGCCAAAAAATGGAGCATCTTTGTCTATGATGTATTATTTTTTGACTTTTTTTCTTCCCATCATGGTACACCCAGGGTTAAAAACCGGGTTCATGCACAGAAGGTGGCCCAGGTTGTTTTGATACGCAATAAGCCCAGACACAAACGTCCTGTCCTGTCTGCGGCAGAGGTCCGAGGGAGGGCCAAGCCGTTCAATTCAAATACAAGCATCTCGTGGGGTTTTGTTAGCAAATAGGTTTGATTGGCAGCTCGGTTTGGATTTAAGAGGCCAATTGTAACACCCCTATCTCCTTCCTGGCTGAGTTCAGCTAGTTCGGCCCAGACTGGAGATGAAACCAGGGACCTTCCCGTTCTGTATAGCTCAGCTATTCACAGAATAAACCCACTGAACCTTCGAGGGAACTTAATGCTGCTTAACTAGAAGTAATAAATACAAGTTTAGACTGGTGCAACCCCCCCCTCAAAAATTGGTTCTCACGTGAAATGAATTGGGTCAGTCTCATTCCAGTTCCTGGTAGGCACGGACCCAAAGCAGATAAACTGCTGATAATTTGGCCCTAGTTGGGACTAAATCACTCAGATGGGGACACAGGATGGTTGTTGTGAGAATCAGAAAAATGTCACACGTGATCTGCAACGGTTGATGCAGTGTGAAAGGAGCTTTAGTTTGTATCTAACCGTGCTACACTTCTGTCCAAGATTTTGGGTTTTATGAGCAACGTAGATGAATGTCATGGGGCCACTTATAAAGTTTAAATCAATGTTCTCTCCTTCCTTCCTCCCTCCCATGTTGTACCTGACCTGGGAGTGCATGATGCTGCCTCTGGGTGGCTGTGGCCATGTCATAGAATGGTTACAGCACAGAAGGAGGCCATTCAGCCCATCGAGCCTGTGCTGGCTCTTTGTAAGAGCAACCCAGTTAGTCCTATTCCCCTGCTCTTTCCCTGTAGCCCTGCAAATTTTTTCCCTTCAAGTATTTATCCAATTCCTTTTTGAAAGCCACGATTGAGTCTGCTTTCACCACCCTTTCAGGCAGCGCATTCCGGATCATAACAACTTGCTGTATAAAAAATTTTTTTTCTCATGTTGCCTTTGGTTCTTTTGCCAATCACCTTAAATCTGTGTCCTCTGGTTCTCGACCTTTCTGCCAATCCTGTTAACCCATCACTCTTGTGGTCCATTGGTTTTGGTTTAAAGAGCAATAAAGGAGCAGAATGTGTGTAATTTGAAGCAGGGACATACTGGTTAAGTTAATCCTACAGTGTTCCACGTAATGTTTTTGCACAGCCCATAAATAAATTTCACAGTCCGAGGAAGAGACATTATTTATTTTGTAGTTGTCTTCATTTCCGTGCTGACGGTGCTGCTGTTCCTCATACACAAGACCAATATCTGGGGACTCGATTATCCACTGATTTCCGTTACCAGCAGGGTCTCCCCTCCAGTATGGAAGATAATAAAAGTTCCCTTGTGTGTCTATGTGCAGGCTGCGTAATCGAAATTATTAACAAAATGTATGCCGTACATCTTTTGTTTCTCTTTTTTTTGTTGTTTAGGGGGCGGAATAACGGAAAGAAACGTGCAGCGGATTCTGGAAGGATCTGCTGCCAGGGAGTTTCACTGCTCGGCCCGATCCCCTCGAGACTCTCTAATGAAATTTAGGTAGGACAAATGGAAAAATTGACTTTGGGAGATGGGGGGAGGGAAAAAAGATCGTCTCCATCATCCCGTTAGAAATGTTTAGCGACTGTATCCGCTTTTTATTGACGAGTCTGGCTTGCTGAGAGCTGAGGTGGGATTATAAGCATGTGCCTTCTCCTGTTGTCATTAGAAACTCCTCTGTCTCCATGGGAGCGTCTCTCACTGTGCCAGAGTACAGCATGAAAGTGGCAGACGTCTGCAGGATACGGGCATTGATCGCGATTGCCAAGAACACTGTGTAAATGCCGAGAATATCCGACTAGGAGAAAAACAGGGACTAAAGTACTGCCGGAAGGAAGATCCTGGATACATGTGAAGCATTTACCTGATCTAATACGGGTCTCATCATTTCAAAATTGTGACTTGTTTTCTACCTGGGCGAGGAACGAACAAGAGGTTTGGATTGAGCACAACTCATTAAAGAGGGAATCTTGTGGCTAAGGAGCCTTTTTACGTCACTTTTGCACATCACAGTAGGACTGGCTCTGTTTTTGCAACTGTGGAACCGGAAGCATTATTTACAGCGTCTGGTCTGTGAAGACGGAGCTTTACACGCGGAGTACTATCTACCATCAGTGACCACAGCTTACATTTATAACAATTGAAAATTGTTGACTAGACGGCCCAGTTCTCTTCTTCCCTACCAATGTTCTCTCCTCCCCTCCTCAATGTTTGACTCCTTGCCAGGGTACAGTTCCGTGGTCACCCCTCTGGTATCTCACTCAAGTGGCTATTCCTCACCTGTGAGCCTAGACAGTGACAGTGAGGGAGGGGTGCGTCGCCACTGAGCTCAGTTCTATCCTCACCAGACACCTACACACTGTACGTCCCAGTTAGGGCCGCTGAATAGTGGTCAGGAATGGGAACCGTGGCCAATTTCCTCTCCCAATAGTCAGCTATAGCACTCCTACTACTGCCCCAGCTAAGATCAGCATGCTCAACGTAGACTAGGGTTCAAAGCTGGGGGCTTTCCTGTCCTGTGACTCAGTTACTCATTGGATAAACTCACTGAGACATCAGGGGAGCATTGTTATCATTGTATCATATCCACTCGAAGCTGGACCCTGGGTAAATTGCTGTGTTTCGCTGATTTTAATTCCGTTTCCCTTGTTATTAAATGTTACTCATTATTATTATTTAAACAAAGATATTCCAAACAAAAGTTGAGAGAAGAGAAGAAACAAACAATAATTCTGAAACATTTGATTTTTTTTGAGGTTGTCGCTATATTAAAAAAAGGGGGTCCTGATTGTGACTCACTTCAAAAGACCTTGTAAGCCTTTCAGGAAGATCTGCGATTACCTGTGCCGGTTCCTGACAGTGCAGGCAGCCCCTCTCTGACTAGCTACTCCACATAGAGCAACGGAGCAGGAGGTACAAAGCTAGGAGGTATCGTAAATTGTGGAGGCCAGCAGACAATCGCAAAAGTATGTGGGTGGATTAAGCGAGTGGGTAAAGTGGTGGCAGATGCTGCTTAACATAAGTGCATGAGGTAATACACTTTGGATGTAAGAATGGCAGGTAGGAGGAATATAGTTTAAGCAGAAGCTCCTGTCGATGAGCAAAGGGATTTAGCAGTCAAGGTATATATATATGTTGTATCTCACAGTGCAAAAACTTGATCAAACGGGCTAATGGGTATAGGGGTTTCATCACAAGTACTACCGTGATACAGAATGGTGGCCAGGTCTGACTGGGAATATTGGGGAATACGTTTAGCCCTTATTGTGTTCAGTTTGGGTGCCCCACTTTAGGAAGGATATACTGGCCTTGGTGAAAGTCCAGCATCGATTCACCTGGGATGAAGCTATGCGACTGGATAAACTTGGGATTGTATTCTCTGGAGATGCGGGTATTAATCTGATTGAGGTGTTTAAACAATGGAGGGAACTGACAAAAGTGAACCGGGAACAACAACTCCCACCAGGAGAGGAATGTAGGATGAGAGAACATAATTCTAAAATTCAAACTAAAGCCAGGTTAAAAACAAATCCAGTAAAATCTTCTTCACACAGAGTCGTAGGATTGTGGGAGCAGACTGACCCAGGAGGCAAATTGGTGCAGAATTAATTACGGTGTTTAATGGATAGAGAGACAGACAATTAATTGGGAAATAAGTAAGTAATGGTATTATGGGATATGGAAAAAAGATGAGGAATTGAGATTAATAAGATAGAGCTGACGTGGCTGACAAAATGGTGGAGCAGGTTTGATGGGCTGAGTGTCCACGAACATAGGAACAGGAATGGGTCAGTCATGATCTTTGCCTGGAACTGCGGGCGTTGCCACAGGTGATCCAGATAGATCGGAGACCTGTAAGGTATGTACCATATATTGACTCTTTAAAGGGTGCCCAGATGGGGCTGTATATTGACCCTCTTTAAAAGGCATCCGATGGTGAAATTCTCTCTATAAACCACAGTGTCCTTTGATGCTTCAGTTGGATTTCCAGTGAGCCTGCTTTTAATTCCCCCACTCCTGTTGGAATGAAACTATAATACAGTGAGAAAAAAAAATCAATTGTTCTGATTCACTTGCCATCTAACTAACTGGTACGGCTCTCACATGCTGCCACTACTGTTACACACCCAAAGAGACTCTCATCCTCCAGTCCAATGTGATCGCATTGTGTGAGAAAAAAGGCTGTGACGACTTGTTTGTTTCTCCCTTACCGCTGCTGTAAGCTGGTTGTATTGAAACACTTTACAGCGGATCCTCTTGTGTAGAACGTGAAGTATTGAGGTCAGCAGTTTGATCCAAGTTAAGGTAGCACCATCCCTCAGTTTAGTTTGTCATCTCTCCTACTCTTTTGAACCTTGGGATTATCCTATACTGTGGGTCTTAGGCCTTCATCTAGTTTATTAGTTTATCCCCACCCCATTCCCCGAGCTCCAGCTCCATTGCTAAAGGCAATGTGTAACTGAGCCATGCAGACCAGGAGGCCCCGGGTGTGTTCCTCTGAATTAGGTGATCTCGAGCAGGTTAGCAGTTGGGGTGCTACAGTTTTCCTCACCACCCCTCAACCAGAGAGAGGGGGGGGATGGGGGAAATCAGCCGGGATTCCCACTGCTCAACCCCCCACCCCCGGCTGGAAAATGCCTGTTGAACGAGGACTAGACTTTGCTCTCTCCTACGATGTCCCTTGAATTTAAAGAGCCTGCCAATATTCATTGTTACGGCTGTGCGGGAGCCTGTGCAGCCGTACCCCATCAGAAGTCGACGGGTTGGAAGGGAGAAAATTGACTGATAATGGGGGTTGTGTTGGGGGGGGGGACAACTCCTAGGCACAGCTTCCAGGTGGAGATGGCCCACTTGTTCAAATTTATGTTTAATGGGAGTATCGGATCCAAATATACGGACTGACTTCACAAACCAGTCGTCAAACAAGGGCATCCAGCGTCTTTGCTCTGGTGAGTTTTATTACTTCATCCTCTGCTAAGGGGATTTTTACATTGGTTCCTACTTGCTTGGGTAAGGGCGAGCCCTATAAAAGGTTTGAATAAAAATTGGGAGAGGATAATTTTGGCTCAAGGTGAAGGAAATTAGTGCTGAGAAGGGGAACATTGCTCCCACTTTTTTCACCCACTGACTGTGTTCCAATGCTCTCCTGGCCGGCCTCCCTCCTTCTACCCTCCGTAATCTTGGGCTCATCCAAAACTCTGCTGCCCGTATCCTAACTCGCACCAAGTCCCGCTCACCCATCATCCCCGTGACCTATGTCGGCAACGCCTCAATTTAAAAATTCTCATTCTTGTTCTCTGTAACCGTCTCCAGCCCCACAATCCTCCGAGATCTCTGAGCTCCTCCGATTCTGCAATCTTGCGCATCCCCGATTTTAATCGCTCCACCATTGGCGGCCGTGCCTTCAGCTGCCTGGGCCCTAAGCTCTGGAATTCCCTCCCTAAATCTCTTCATCTCTCTACCTCTCTCTTCTTTAAGACACTCCTTAAAACCTACCTCACCTGCCCTAATATCTCCTTATGTGGCTCGGTGTCAAATTTTGCCTGATTACGCTCCTGTGAAGTGCCTTGGGATGTTTTATTACATTAAAGGTGCTATATAAATGCAAGTTGTTGTTATTGTTGTCAGCATCCAATGCTCCCAGGTCAGGAGTAGCACGGTTACACACAGAGCAAAGCTCCCTCTACTCTGTCCCACTCTCCGAAGAGCCGCTGTTACTACACTAGCACGAGCCATTTCTATTTTCCACACCAGCTATCCTGATAGTCTCACTCGGAGAAGCTGTCAGTCAGTGCCAAATTGAGGGCAGGTTTGTGCTGAGTGCCCCATGTCCGTCAGGAACTGGCTGAATGCACTCAAAAGCTCATTTCATACAAGACACATGCAGCGAGCAGACAGAGGAGATTTTTCTCTCGCCAGCCTGGCCTAGATTTGAATCCAGGCCCGAGCATTGAAAGGGCAGTATCGGTATGCTAAACCCCCCTGAGCCATCTGATCTTTACCCCCCACCCTTACATAAATAATTAGGTGATGCGATAAGCCTGTGCAGTGAAACTTGATGCCAGTAGTTGCTGAGGGTAATGAAGTTTCATGGGATGTGTTCCTGCCGCTGGGCTGTACTTTAGCTGCCTAGTTTGGACATCCACCAGTTGGTAACTGGGACTGAAATGTATGCCGGCCTAAATTACACCCTGCGAGGATGCTCACTGATGGGTCTTGTTGCAGACCTTGGTCGAGCAGCTCCATGCTGAGGAGCCTCCAGTCATGCAGAAAAACCATCTAAAACTTCAGATGTCTCCTGCAGATGGGTGACGAAGCAACTTTTACACTGAAAGCAATCCCCCCGCTTATGGCATGATCTCTGGCTGTTATATAATTTTCCTCCCTTTGCCCGGGGGCACTGAGCGCAATTGTATTTCCTTATCGCCAAACCTGGCTGAGATCAGCAAATGCAGCGTAGACTGAGGACTGAACCTCAGACATTCGTGATCTGTAAAGCTCGCTCCTCGCTCATGTGACCATTCGTCACGTGTGCACCTAGAGAGTAAATATTGGCGGGGTGTTCAACTGTCGGAGATATCGTAGTCAAGCTTGACCCTACCCATATCTGGCATTCCCATCTATCGGGTACAGGAACCGTCTTATTTAGCCCTCTGCTTAGAAATTTTTTTACCTTTACTGTTTGCCCTAACTGAGATCAGCCAACTCAGCACAGACCAGAGTATCGAACCGGGGACATTTCCTGATCTGTACAGCACAGCCATTGGTGCAGTTACTCATTAAGCCACCAGGGGATCCCAAGCTTGGGTTTTGAAACCCAATGGATTTTAGGAGGAAAGAAAGAATGAACTTGAGTTGGAGATTGTGCTGAATCTCAATTTCAAGGCAGTGAGAACGTAAGGAGGATGAAGTAGGAAAACAAATTTGGATCTTAGGAGGAACAAGAGAGGAAATGTCATATTCACTGCTGCACTAATGGTTTACTAGCCCCACTGCTGAACTAGCTTTGATCTTTTGCAGTAGAGGTTAGGGTTGCCAGCTCTGGTTGGACTTATTCCTGGAGGTTTCATCACATGACCTCCTGCCTCCAACCGCCCCACTCCACACACTCCCTCCATTGGTCACCTCACACGTCCATCCTCGCGGCACCCTGCCTTCCCATGGCCAATTGGGAAACAAACAGACTCTTCGTCACCTGATTGGATGATTCTTGACTCTCGGTCAAACAGCCTTTTTTTATCCCCATCTCCAAAATTTTTATAACTAATAAGTGAAAGTGTTCAAAGAAAATGAAAAAAAAAACAATTTTCTTTAAGTGCCCCGCAGATTTTTCACTCCTGGGTTTTGCTCGCAGCAGTGCCCTAGAGATTAATCTTCAATTCCTGGAGACGCCAGGTCAATCCTGGAGGATTGGCAACCCTAGTAGAGGTGTTCAAACTTTTCATCTTGGGCCATTAGGTCAGGGGCCACATTCGACGAAAGCACTTCCCAAACCTCCAGGTCACACACAAAGGGCAAACCAGCGAGTGAGGAGTATAAGCACGAATAGGACTGAGTTTTCTTGGGGATCGCCAGGGGCTTGGGGGCTGCTCATGGCCCATTGGGCTGCAGTTTGGACACCCCCTGTCTTAAAGTGAAATGCAGGGAACAAGCTGTGAATGTTCAATAAATGTTTCTGAAACACATTTTACTCTTCATTTTCTGGGGGGATTTTCCGTACAGTTTATCTCACTATTTTTGCTTCCACCCTTCTGCCTGCAAGTCTTACACTATTTAGAGTCCGAGATGACAGCCAGGTAACCTGATCCCAGACCTCTGCCCACAGCTGTCAGGAGATATTTGTGAACTGTGTTGAGTAGGTCTTGTTGAGCCATTTAGAATCATAGAATCATACAGCACAGAAGGGGGCCATTCGGCCCATCGTGCCTGTGTCGGCACTTTGAAAGAGCTATCTAATTAGTCCCACTCCCCCTGCTCTTTCCGCATAGAACCTACAGATTTTTCCTTTTCAAGTATTTATCCAATTCCCTTTTGAAAGTTATTATTGAATCTGCTTCCACTGCCCTTTCAGGCAACACATTCCAGATCATATTTGCTGTGTAAAAAAAATTCTCATCCCCCCCTCTGGTTCTTTTGCCAATTACCTTAAATCTGTGTCCCCTGGTTACTGACCCTCCTGCCAGTGGACACAGTTTCTCCCTATTTACTCTCCCCTCTGGCTTTTTTGCCAATTATCTTAAATTCTTTTAGATTTAATTGTAATAAAAATTTGAATCATCTGGATGATTACAGAAACTTGTTGGAGAAATAAACAGAACAATATTTTCAGGTACTTTTAAAAGGCTTTTTCGGCAATGTATCTACAACTGTACAAGGAGCTATAAAACCAATGGGTGGGAGGAAAGGTTGTTCAGGTTAAGGTATTCTTCATGTGTACAAAGTTACAATCTCTTTAAATTCCACTTGCTTTGAGCACTTCCTGATTGTCCTTTTTTGCCCAAATTGTGCCAGCCAAATTATCAAGTAATACCCTGGCTAGCAATACAGCATCATATAGACCCCACTCATAAACTTTATCTTAATTTCTATCCTGTTTGTTGGTTCCTGGTCAGATTTTTTCACCCCCTTTGCTCCACTTAAAACTCATTACATTGTCTCCTACTCTTAAAACATTCTTAAAACATTCTCTAAAACACAGATCTCAGAACTGTGGAACTCTCTAGCAGTCATCCTCCTACAATCTGCAAGCTTTGAAAACACATATTTAATGTTGCCTAAGCATGACTTGCTGAATCCTTCCTGCACAATGGGCCTTGCTGCTACACCTCCGTTTAATAATAACAAATTTAACGGTGAACTCACAAACGGGTTTCACAAGTGGAGGCATTTATCTCACTACACTGGTGACTATGACACACAGGAATTGATGGATGATAAAAGACCGAGGTCCATCAAGTTCACCTTTTACCACCCTGGTAGTTGCATGATGAAACAATAATGGATTGTTGACCAATCATAGCAATCAATCTCTATCAGTGAGTCTCCAACAGAGGCGAGGAAAACCCCCAGTGGTGGAGAGCTTTGGGAACCATAGGTCCAAAGTCACCTGTTCCTCCCGAGCATGTTACACTCACCACATGTCATGTCTCAAATTACTCATATACCGTATCCCAAAATGTTACTTTCTGAAAGAAAGCTATTCTAATTTGTATTTGGCTAATTATATATGTTATCAGCTGGGAGTGAAATAGTTTTTTCCAATGCCGTCCCTTTCCTGAAGAGGGTGGCTTAAGCTGAAGTAGAGCTGGTACAAGTTGGCCTCAGCATAGTTTGATCAGGGAGGGGAAAATTAGCCAAGATTCCTGCCCCTAACCACTATGCAGTCACCTCACCTGGAATTAAGCCTGTGTAGAGGTTGGGCATGGTGATTTGTCTTTGCTAGCTGCAAGTACCTTTGAAATGTAACTGGAGCTGTAGAACCGGGGGTGGCATTGACGTTGAAGTGTTGGGCACATTACAGCTCGGAGATCTGTTGTGTAGAATCACAAGGCACAGAAGGAGGCCATTCGGCCCATCGTGCCTGAGCCAGCTGTTTGAAAGAGCTATTCAATTAGTCCCACTCCCCTACTCTTTCCCCATAACCCTGCAAATTTTTCGTTTTCAAGTATATATCCAATTCCCTTCTGAAAGTTACTATTTAGTCGTCGTATCTTTGTGTTGCTGGATTTCAGTTGTAACACTGACAAAACAAAAAGTCAATAAAGGTCTACTTGTGCAGAGGAGTAAAAAAAAATCTTATTCACGTCTTTTTGCCAATTTTCTCCCCTCCTGTGCTTCCCTGGAGGACCTGATTGTTTGACGGGGGACAGTGCCAGCGATGTCAGCCACCCTCCGGTTCCCCACCCAGGTAGCCCTACCCCGTGGGAGCCTAGGTAGTGAGGATCGGTGGACTTATCAAGTTGTTGGGGCAATGTCAGCCGAGCCTGATCCTGTTATCGTCCACCAGCCCCACACACGCAGTCACTGGGTAGGATCAGGGATGGAAACATTCAGATGTCTCTCTAATCCAGTAATCCTGATATCTGCCTCCCTGTGCAACCATGTTGTCTGCATGTACCTTTACCAAAGAAAGACTTGCATTTATATAGCACCTTTCACGACCTCAAAGCACTTTACAGCCTATGATGTACCTTATGAAGTGTGGTTATTGTTATAATTTAGGAAACACAGCAGCCAATTTGCACACAGCAAGGACCCACAAACAGCAATGAGATAATGACCAGATAATCGGTTTTCATGATGTTGGTTGAGGGATAAATATTGGCCCAGGACACCAGGGAGAACCCCCCTGCTCTTCTTCACAATAGTTCCATTGGATCTTTCAAGTCCACCCGAGAGGGCAGTCGGGGCCTCGGTTTAACATGTCGTCCGTAAGACGTCACCTCCGATAATGCAGCACTCCCTCAGTGCTGCACAGGAGTATCAGCCTAGATTTTGTAAAGTCCCCTCTACACTGCTCCAGTAATGTCCCTTAACCCCAATCTCACAAACGTAGCTGTAGCAGTGTGAGGTTTCTATCTCTCACACTGGCCTGTCTGTGGCCTCTCTGAGTTGTCTAATTTGTGCCACTTTCTTAGAGAGCTCAGTACTACAGACCAGTGCCTACTGAGATTGAGGCTGCCCAAAGTACATCACTAAAACCGTCTCCTAGAAACTCTGGCGCATCCTTCGTGTCAAACACTTCCTTCCCCCTCAACAGTTCTGAACTCTGTAAAAGTCCATCCAATACTTGAATACTGCTCCCATATCTGGGGTTGGGTTTCCCAACTTGGCCTGGCCTTCCCAAAAGAAAACATTTTTCCAAAAATAAAAGTTCTGCATTGGCCCCTTTACACAGAGGGTTGAGGTGGGGTTGGGAGGGGGCCTGCATGAGTCCTCAGGGCGTGGTGGGGGCTGGGAACCTACGTTCCCCCCCCCCCGATAGCGGGCAGGTGCCAGAAATGTGCCCTTAGTGGAACGGGCACCTGTTGGCTCCATGCAAACGAGGGGTGGCAGCTGCGTAACAAGGCACCAGTGGGTACTATCCCATCGGTTATACCATGGATTTTTGGTGCCTCGGTCCAGATCCACATATGAAGAATGGGAACTTGGGGAAGGTACTGGAGGGCACCACAAAACTGTACTCCCAGCAAGGACTGATAAGGAGGGAATGGGTCAAAAAAGGGCAATAATGGGATTGTAAACTGTTAACGTGAAAGAAAAAAAGATCCTACACTCCAACTCACCCAAAAAAGTTAATTTGTTTAAAGATAAGTTATGAATTGGGTTAAAAGGCAGAAAGTTCACCTGGTCATTTTCCTCTTATATGGGCAAATGTTGCAACTCTGAGTAATACAGTTTTAAAGTCCAGATGAAAGTACATATCAAGGCTGATTACAACAGAGGAATTATCTCCATAAAAAAAAACAAGTTCTAATGATTAACCTCAGATTGCTGATTTTGTCACTGCTTGGGGGGATAGGCATCGAACTTAAAGAAAAATCTAAAATGATCCGGACCCACAAAGTCGGTCGACGTTCCCAGTTCAAAATAAAAGAAATCGATTTCTTATTGAGTATTGGTAGCAAAAGTAAAACGTGATCATTCTCTCCGCCCCTCCCAACTAACCCGTTAAAAAAAAAGTTAAATAACATTTACAAAACAAAGAGGTGGGAGTTAAATATTAACGGAAGGTGATTTTGGACACTACTGGGCTCCGGTGATCAGACAGCATCCAGCGCTACTGGGATTGGAAGTTTATTGTTGTTCTCTTCTTTACCCCTGCGCCTTTAATTATTTTTTTCTAGCTGAGTCACCATTTGGGTTGCTCTTGTTTTATGCTGAGTCCTTTTATTGGAATGCCACACTCAGTGTTCTGTTGAGAGACTGTGAGGCATGTCGTCTGCGCTGGATGAGTACTGCGGCTCCACCTTTTGGGTGAGTACTATCGTCACACTGTATTTCTACACATGTCGATCCCGTCTTATGTGTCTGGTTTGGGGACCAGGTTGCCGATTACAGCAATAGATGTAAAAAAAAGAAAGAACTTGCATTTATATAGCGCCTTTTACGACCTCAGGATGCCCCAAAGCGCTTTGCAGCCAATGAAGTACTTTTTGAAGTGTAGTCACTGTTATAACGTTGGAAACGCGGCAGCCAATTTGCGCACAGCAAGATCCCACAAACAGCCGTGTGATAATGACCAGAAAACCTGTTTTAATGATGTTGTTTGAGGGATAAATATTGACCAGGACTCCCCTGCTCTTCATCAAAATAGTGCCATGGGATATTTTACATCAACCTGAGAGGGCAGACGGGGCCTCGGTTTAGCATCTCATCCGAGAGACGGCACCTCCAACAGTGCAGCCCTCCCCCAGTACTGCACTGGGAGTGTGGGCCTGGATTTTGTGCTCAAGTCTCTGGAGTGGGAATTGACCCCATGACCTTCTAACTCAAAGGCAAGAGTGCCACCCACTTAGCCACGGCTATAGACTGAGATAATCAAATACTCCATGAGAAGCAATGGTTCCCGTATTGCCTGGAGGTTGGGATAGAATGTTAGCTATGGGGGTTGTGGGGCCAGCAGGCAAGAAAGACTTGCATTTGTCTCGCACCCGTCACCTCCTCAGGGCATCCCAAAGTGCTTTACAACCAATGGATTCCTTTTGAAGTGCGGTCACTGTTCTGTAAGCAAGGGTTGAGTAGTTTAGGGATGAGAAAGGATGAATATTCTGGACTGTTTAATGGCCTTGTGTAATCCTATGTTCCTATGGACAGACAGGAATGCTTTAAGCACATCCAGCGATACGTCATGTGGTTTACTGAAATTTGCCGTCACCTTAGGGAGTTGGGGAGCGATTTCCCAGAGTTTTATCTGAAATTGGCCACACGTTTTTTTTCCTCTGTTTTTTGCCCTCCCCAGGAGTTGGATTTACCATAGTTTGGGAGGGGGGGTGCACGAGGTTACACCATCAAAAGGGCCGAATGGCCATCTCTCACTCTTCATTAGAATCAGAGAATGATACAGCACAGAAGGAGGCCATTCGGCCCATCGTGCCTGTGCCGGCTCTTTGAAAGAGCGATCCAATTAGTCCCGCACCCCCGCTCTTTCCCCATAACCCTGTAAATTTTTTCCCTTCAAGTATTTATCCAATTTTGAAAGTTATTATTGAATCTGCTTCCACCGCCCTTTCAGGCAGCGCGTTCCAGATCATAACTCGTTGCGTAAAAAAAAGTGCCCTCGTGTTACCTCTGGTTCTTTTGCCAATTTCATGTGTTTGCTTGATAACATTTGGTTATCAAAGTATTTCCATCATTGGACTGTGCATAGCATTTACCTCCTTCATAGATCCTGTGCCCTACCCTGAGAGGGGACGAGTCCATGATAGTGTAGAGTGTACCTGGGCAGTGGCTTCATGTAATGAACGGTCTTTCCCCAGTGAGTTTTTAAAAATATTTTCTTAATATTCCTTTATCTTTGTTAGGAAAATTAAGTCCGGTTATTTATTTCTGTATTCTTAATACCTCTGTACACATAGAAATACACACAAATTATAACATGGACACAGGCCATTCATCACAACCTGTCTGTGTTAGTGTTTACCCTCCTCGCCAGCAAATAGTTCCTGTTCCCAAATCCCTTAATCCCCTTTCCTGACAAAATTAGCAGTCACTTGGACAAGTGTGGATTGATTAGGGAAAGCCAGCACGGATTTGTTAAAGGCAAATCGTGCTTAACTAACTTGGTAGAGTTTTTTGATGGAGTTTGAAGGCATTTGGTAAAGTGCCGCATAATAGGCTTGTCATCAAGATTGAAGCCCATGGAATAAAGGGGGCAGTGGCAGCATGGATACGAAATTAGCTAAATAACAGAGATTAATGGTGAACAGTTGTTTTTCGGACTGGAGGGAGGTGTACAGTGGTGTTCCCCAGGGGTCGGTGCTGGGACCATTGCTTTTCTTGATATATATTAATGACTTGGACTTGGGTGTACAGGGCACAATTTCCAAATTTGCAGATGGCACAAAACTTGGAAGTGTAGTGAACAGTGAGGAGGACAGTGATAGACTTCAAGAGGATATAGACTGGCTGGTGGAATGGGCGGACACTTGGCAGATGCAATTTAACGCAGAAAAATGCGAAGTGATACATTTTGGTAGGAAGAACGAGGAGAGGCAATATAAACTAGAGGGCACAATTCTAAAAGGGGTACAGGAACAGAGAGATCTCGGGGTATATGTGCACAAATCGTTGAAAGTGGCAGGACAGGTTGAGAAAGCGGTTTAAAAAAGCATACGGGATCCTGGGCTTTATAAACAGAGGCATAGAGTACAAAAGCAAGGAAGTCATGATGAATCTTTATAAAACACTGGGTCGACCAGAGCTGGAGAATTGTGTCCAGTTCTGGGCACCGCACTTTAGGAAAAATGTGAAGGCCTTAGAGAGGATGCAGAAAAGATTTACTGGAATGATTCCAGGGATGAGGGACCTTAGTTACGTGGATAGACTGGAGAAGCTGGGGTTGTTCTCCTTGGAACAGAGAAGGTTGAGAGGAGATTTGATAGAGGTATTTAAAATCATGAAGGGTCGAGACAGAGTAGATAGTAGGCAGTGTCCAAGGCCCAACCATCTTCAGCTGCTTCATCAATGACCTTCCCTCCATCATAAGGTCAGAAATGGTGATGATTGCACAGTGTTCAGTTCCATTCGCAACCCTTCAGATAATGAAGCAGTCCGAGCCCGCATGCAGCAAGACCTGGACAACATCCAGGCTTGGGCTCATAAGTGGCAAGTAACATTCGCGCCAGATAAGTGCCAGGCAATGACCATCTCCAACAAGAGAAAGTCTAACCACCTCCCCTTGACATTCAACGGCATTACCATCGCCGAATCCCCCACCATCAACATCCTGGGGGTCACCATTGACCAGAAACTTAACTGGACCAGCCATATAAATACTGTGGCTACGAGAGCAGGTCAGAGGCTGGGTATTCTACGGCGAGTGACTCACCTCCTGACTCCCCAAAGCCTTTCCACCATCTAAAAGGCACAAGTCAGGAGTGTGATGGAATACTCTCCAATTGCTTGGATGAGTGCAGCTCCAACAATACTCAAGAAGCTCGACACCATCCAAGATAAAGCAGCCCACTTGATTGGCACCCCATCCACCACCCTAAACATTCACTCCCTTCACCACCGGCGCACAGTGGCTGCAGTGTGTACCATCCACAGGATGCACTGCAGCAACTCGCCAAGGCTTCTTCGACAGCACCTCCCAAACCCGCGACCTCTACCACCTAGAAGGACAAGAGCAGCAGACACATGGGAACAACACCACCTGCACGTTCCCCTCCAAGTCACACACCATCCCGACTTGGAAATATATCACCGTTCCTTCATCGTCGCTGGGTCAAAATCCTGGAACTCCCTTCCTAACAGCACAGTGGGAGAACCGTCATCACACGGACTGCAGCGGTTCAAGAAGGCGGCTCATCACCACCTTCTCAAGGGCAATTAGGGATGGGCAATAAATGCCGGCCACGCCAGCGGCGCCCACATCCCATGAACGAATAAAAAAAAAAGATAGAGAGAAACTGTTCCCATTGGTGGAAGGGTCAAGAACCAGAGGACATAGATTTAAGGTGATTGGCAAAAGATTCAAAGGTGAAATGAGAAAAAACTTTTTTATGCAGCAAGTGGTTAGGATCTGGAATGCGCTGCCCAAGGGGATGGTGGAGGCAGATTCAATCATGGCCTTCAAAAGGGAACTGGATAAGTACTTGAAAGGGTACTTGCAGGGCTATGGAGATAGGGCGGGGGAGTGGAACTAGCTGGATTGCTCTAGCACAGAGCCGGCATGGACTCGATGGGCCGAATGGCCTCCTTCTGTGCTGTAACCATTCTATGACTCTATGATTCGTTCATCCACCTATCCAATCTAATCTTTTAATCCCACAGCCTCACAACTCTCTCTCTGTGAAGAAGTTTCTCCTGCCCTCAGTTCTAAATCTCTTATATTTAATCTTCTATCTCTGGCCTCTTGTTCTAGACCCTCAAATACTGGAATCTATCTACCCTGTCCCATCCTTTCATTATCTTAAACACTTCTATCACATCTGCGATGTTTGAAGAAAAAAAGCCCCAATTTTTCAAATCTTTGTATTTGTGTTTTCTTATACCAGGCAAAATCCTTCATTTTGCAAAATGATTTACTCTTTGCTCCTTTTTTATTTCCCTTTGCCACCTTCTGAGTCAGAAGGTCATGGGTTCAAGTCCCACTCCAGAGACTTGAGCACATAATCCAGGCCGACACTCCCGGTGCAGTACTGAGAGAGTGCTGCACTGTCGGAGGTGCCGTCTTTTGGATGAAACATTAAACCGAGACCCCATCTGCCCTCTCAGATGGATGTAAAAGATGCCATCGAAGAGGAGCGGGTGAATGTCCTGACCAATAATCACCCCTCAACCAACCTCACTAAAAAAACAGATTATCTGGGTCATTATCACGTTGCTGTTTGTGGGATCTTCCTGTGCGTATATTGGCTGCCACATTTCCCTACATTATAGCAGTGACTACACTTCAAAAGGATGATTGGTTGTAAAGCGTTTTCGGATGTCCTGAGGTCGCGAAAGGCGCTATATAAATGCAAGTCTTTCTTTTTTTTTTACTAACTCCAGTCGAGGGACGCTGCGAGACCCCTTTTCCCGGACTTCGGCCTGCGCTGCTGTTGTTTTTTTTATTTCCCTTTGCCACCTACTGAGTCGGAAGGTCGTGGGTTCAGGAAGCTGGGAGGGGCGTGAGGGTGAACCTTTAACGGCCGCCTTCCGAGTCTCCTTCCTCTCCTGCTGCTCGCCACCTGCTCCCGACGACATGCCTGAAAACTGTAACTCAAGCGGCTTGAGGAGAGAGTCTCACCACTGACGCGCCTTTGAAGAAACGAGTCCTTTGTGACTGAACAAAAGATGGTTTCTCCCTAGGTTGACATTGCTGTTTCTGACTGGGGAGTTACAAAAAAAAAACAGGGCCCCTCCTCTTTAAAAGGTACCACTTCAGTTCGGTTCAGAAGGTATTGTTCTTCAGGACAATAATTTCTAGCAACAGGAAGAGGGCAGTAAATCCAGAGAGGCTTTTCTCCCCCCCCCCCCCTCCCCCCGCCCCCCCCCAATCTCTTCTCCATAATCTCTCACTCCCTTCTCCCTCCAGAAACAATTCCATGGCCCGGATTTTAATTCCCGGATGGGGGCGGAGGCGAATGGGAAACTGCCCGGCCTTCCGCAGCACAGGGCCCTCTGGAGATTTTAACTCCTGGGCCTCATTTCCAGAGGCCCCCTCTTGTCTCCCGCCCAATCCCCGGCGAAAAATCTCCACATAAATTCCAAGAGAAATTTGCAATAGTAGAAAAATACTGCCTGAAAGGGGCGGTGGAAGCAGATTCAATAGTAACTTTCAAAAGGGAATTGGATAATATTTGAAAGGGAGAAACTCACAGGGCTTTGGGGAAAGAGCAGGGGGAGTGGGACTAATTGGTTAGCTCTTTCAAAGAGCTGGCACAGACACGATGGGCTGAATGGCCTCCTCCTGTGCTACCCCTACTGTGATATTATGATACTATGATAAGTTATGTCAAACTTGTATATAAAGTTGGTTGGACCACACTTGGAGTACTGTGAACAGTTCTGGTCTCCATATTATAAAACAGATATAGAGGCACTGGAGAAGGTGCAAAAAGGATTTACTGGGATGATACCAGAACTGAGAGGTTATACCCATCAAGATAAATTGAGCAGGCTAGGGCTCTTTTCTCTAGAAAGAGAAGACTGATAGGTGACCTGATAGAGACCTTTAATATTATGAAAGGGTTTGATAGGGTAGACGTGGAGAAGATGTTTCCACTTGTGGGGGAGACCAGAACTAGGGGCCATAAATATAAGATAATCACGAATAAATCCAATCGGGAACTCAGGAGAAACATCTTTACCCAGAGAGTGGTTAGAATGTGGAACTCACTACCACAAGGAGTAGTTGAGGCGAATCGTATAGGTGCATTTAGGGGGAAGCTGGATAAACACATGAGGGAGAAAGGAATAGAAGGATATGCTGATAGGGTGAGATGAAGTAGGGAGGGAGGAGGCCCGTGTGGAGCATAAATGCCGGCAGGCCAGTTTAGCCTAATGGCCTGTTTATGCTGTGTACATTCTATGGAATTCTATGTAATACTTGCACTTTTATAGCCTAAGAACAGGTGGAGGCTATTCAGTCTCTCGAGCCCGTTCCACCAATCAATTAGATTGTGATCGATTTGTACCTCAAATCTATTTACCCGCCTTTGTTCCATGTGCTAAGCCATTACAAATCACTGGTTAGGCCTCAGCTGGAGCATTGTGTCCAATTCTGGGCACCGCACTTTAGGAAGGATGTCAAGGCTTCGGAGAGGGTACAGAGGAGGTTTATTAGGATGATACCAGGGATGAGGGACTTCAGCTATGTGGAGAGATTGGAGAAGCTGGGGTTGTTCTCCTTAGAGCAGAGAAGGTTAAGGGGAGACCCAATAGAGGTGTTCAAAATTGTGAGGGGTTTTGGTAGAGCAAGTAGGGAGAAACTGTTTTGCCCTGGCAAGTGGGTCGGTAACCAGAGGTCACCGATTTAGAATAATTGGCAAAAGAACTAGAGGGGAAATGAGAAATGTTTTCACACGGAGGGTTGTTAAGATCTGGAATGCGCTCCCTGAAAGAGTGGTGGAAGCAGATTCCATAGGAACTTTCAAAAGGCAATTGGACACGTACTTGAAGAGGATTAATTTGCAGGGTTATGGGGAAAAAGCTAGTGAATAGGACTAATTGGATAGCTCTTTCAAAGAGCCGGCACAGGCACGATGGGCTGAATGGCCTCCTACTGTGCTGTAAGATTCTGTGATTCTATGAGCCCTTGATGCCCTCGCCCAACAAAAATCTAGCAACCTCACCTTAACACATCGAAATGTCTCAAACCGATTTACGCGAGGGATTTGTTTTGGAAGTGCAGCGACTGATGTTATGTAAGAAAATGCAGCAGCCATTCTTCACTGGTAACATCCCACAAACAGCAAGGAGATGAATGAGCAGGTAGCCTGTTTTGGTTGAGGTGGGAATGTTGCCCAGATCACTGGAGGAACTCCCGGATCTTTTTCACACGGTGCCCTGGGATCTTCAACGTCCACCTGAAAAAGCAGACAGGACCTTGGGTTTTTTTTTTAACAGTTCCTCCGCAATGCAGCATTCCCTCAGTGCTGCAGTAGAGTGTCTGCCTGGATCATGGCTCAAAGCACTGTGTTGAGGCAGAGTAGAGGGAGCTTTATGTGCTATGCCTGACCTGAACCGGCTTGCTTCAGTGGACTTCATCGACAGAGGCCACCTCCAACTACATGACAGAAGAAAACAGCGTCCAGCGAGGGCATTTGAGCCGTTGCAAGGTTATTGAAGTTCAGAACTGAATGCGCCACTGGCTGCTCAACTAACTGTAAAGTATCTATTCTAGAGATTCCATTGGGGGGACCCGTTACCAGTGGTACCGCTGAGAGATTCACAATCAACCCGCCATAAATAAAGCGGCAAAGAGAGTCTCTGGGGTTTGTGTTCAATGGATGAGTCATCGGGACCTTGAGCATCAATAGAGATTAAACAGTCATTAACTCAGTGTAGGTTAACTTCAACTCTGCATCTCAACTTATCCCCCTCAAACTATGTAATTTGCCTCCCCTCGGGGAGAGTAATAGTGACAGCAGCAGAGCAAACTTCACCTTGTGATGGTTGATGAAGGTGTCTTTTTAATACAGGACTTAGCGTGATGATGCGCCTCCCTGCGCTTTTGGCAGCCTGTTCTTCGTCTACCAAAGAATTGTCTTTTTTTTTGGCCAATACCTTTACACCGTATCTTTCATTAATCCTGGATCGTGATACTGACTTAAGGGAAATTACTCCAGATTTGATCCCACCCATTGAGTGTTGGCAGCCTATCGGGCTGGAGGACGAATTGCAGTCGAGCCTGATTCTTGTCTTCACCATGTGAATCGCAATCAGGAGAAGAAAGACTTGCATTTATACAGCGCTTTCAGGACCTCGCAAAGCACTTTATAGCCAATGAAGTACTTTTAAAGTAGGAAATACGGCAGCCAATTTGCACACTGCAAGGTCCCACAAACAGAAATGTGATAATGACCAGATAATCTGTTTTTTTAGTGATGTTGGTAGAGGGATAAATATTGGGCCAGGACACCGGGGAGAACTCCCCTGCTCTTCTTCAAAATAGTGCCATGGGATCTTTTACATCCACCTGAGAAGACAGAAGGGGTCTCGGTTTAATGTCCCATCCGAAAGACAGTGCAGCACTCCCTCAGTACTGCATTGGGAGTGTCAGCTGCGTTTTGTGCTCAAGTCTCTGGAGTGACCACAACCTATCTGACTCAGAGGCGAGAGTGCTACCACTGAGCCACAGCTGACACTGGCTTATTTGCCCCAATCATAACCCAGAGATCAGTTCTAGCAACTGACCACCACCCTTGGTCAGGGATGCTGGTACCAATGATAATTAGTGAAAAGTAAATTTAAAACAGATGTCATGAAGGACGGGTTTGCTCAAAGAGTGAGAAATGTTTGGAACAATCGGCCAAGTTATTGGAGACACGAGCTTTGATGTGGTTCTCCTAGGGGGAGTGTTTGCTAGTGCTGTTGGGGAGGGTTTAAACTAATGTGGCAGGGGGATGGGAACCGATGCAGGAAGTCAGTGGGAAATAAAGTGGTGACAGAAACAAAAGGCAGTAAGGGAGAGTGTACAGAACATGACCGGACAGATGGTCTGAGAAAGCAGGGCAAAGACCAAGGGAAGACTAGATTAAACTGCATTTATTTCAATGCAAGAAGTCTGATGGGCAAGGCAGATGAACTCAGGGCATGGATGGGTACATGGGACTGGGATGTTATAGCTATTACTGAAACATGGCTAAGGGAGGGGCAGGACTGGCAGCTCAATGTTCCAGGGTACAGATGCTATAGGAAAGATAGAGCAGGAGGTAAGAGAGGAGGGGGAGTTGCGTTCTTGATTAGGGAGAACATCACGGCAGTAGTGAGAGGGGATATATCCGAGGGTTCGCCCACTGAGTCCATATGGGTAGAACTGAAAAATAAGAAGGGAGAGATCACTTTGATAGGATTGTACTACAGACCCCCAAATAGTCAACGGGAAATTGAGGAGCAAATATGTAAGGAGATTACAGACAGCTGCAAGAAAAATAGGGTGGTAATAGTAGGGGACTTTAACTTTCCCAACATTGACTGGGACAGCCATAGCATTAGGGGCTTGGATGGAGAGAAATTTGTTGAGTGTATTCAGGAGGAATTTCTCATTCAGTATGTGGATGGCCCGACTAGAGAGGGGGCAAAACTTGACCTCCTCTTGGGAAATAAGGAAGGGCAGGTGACAGAAGTGTTAGTGAGGGATCACTTTGGGACCAGTGATCATAATTCCATTAGTTTTCAGATAGCTATGGAGAAGGATAGGTCTGGCCCAAAAGTTAAAATTCTAAATTGGGGAAAGGCCAATTTTGATGGTATTAGACAGGAACTTTCAGAAGTTGATTGGGAGAGTCTGTTGGCAGGCAAAGGGACGTCTGGTAAGTGGGAGGCTTTCAAAAGTGTGTTAACCAGGGTTCAGTGTAAGCACATTCCTTATAAAGTGAAGGGCAAGGCTGGTAGAAGTAGGGAACCTTGGATGACTCGGGAGATTGAGGCACTAGTCAAAAATAAGAAGGAGGCATATGACATGCATAGGCAGCTGGGATCAAGTGGATCCCTTGAAGAGTATAGAGATTGCCGGAGTAGAGTTAAGAGAGAAATCAGGAGGGCAAAAAGGGGATATGAGATTGCTTTGGCAGATCAGGCAAAGGTGAATCCAAAGAGCTTCTACAAATACATAAAGGGCAAAAGGGTAACAAGGGAGAGAGTAGGGCCTCTTAAGGATCAACAAGGTCATCTATGTGCGGAACCACAAGAGATGGGTGAGATCCTGAATGAATATTTCACATCGGTATTTACGGTTGAGAAAGGCATGGATGTTAGGGAACTTGGGGAAATAAATAGTGATGTCTTGAGGAGTGTACATATTACAGAGAGGGAGGTGCTGGAAGTCTTAACGCGCATCAAGGTAGATAAATCTCCGGGACCTGATGAAATGTATCCCAGGACGTTATGGGAGGTTAGGGAGGAAATTGCGGGTCCCCTAGCAGAGATATTTGAATCATCCACCGCTACAGGTGAGGTGCCTGAAGATTGGAGGGTAGCAAATGTTGTGCCTTTGTTTAAGAAGGGCGGCAGGGAAAAGCCTGGGAACTACAGACCAGTGAGCCTGACATCTGTAGTGGGTAAGTTGTTAGAGGGTATTCTGAGGGACAGAATCTACAGGCATTTGGAGAGGCAGGGACTAATTAGGAACAGTCAGCATGGTTTTGTGAGAGGAAAATCATGTCTCACGAATTTGATTGAGTTTTTTGAAGGGGTAACCAAGAAGATAGATGAGGGCTGTGCAGTAGACGTGGTCTACATGGACTTCAGCAAAGCATTTGACAAGGTACCGCATGGTAGGTTGTTACATAAGGTTAAATCTCATGGGATCCAAGGTGAGGTAGCCAATTGGATACAAAATTGGCTTGACGACAGAAGACAGAGGGTGGTTGTCGAGGGTTGTTTTTCAAACTGGATGCCTGTGTCCAGCGGTGTGCCTCAGGGATCGGTGCTGGGTCCGCTGTTATTTGTTATTTATATTAATGATTTGGATGAGAATTTAGGAGGCATGGTTAGTAAGTTTGCAGATGACACCAAGATTGGTGGCATTGTGGACAGTGAAGAAGGTTATCTAGGATTGCAACGGGATCTTGATAAATTGGTCCAGTGGGCCGATGAATGGCAGATGGAGTTTAATTTAGATAAATGTGAGGTGATGCATTTTGGTAGATCGAATCGGGCCAGGACCTACTCCGTTAATGGTAGGGCGTTGGGGAGAGTTATAGAACAAAGAGATCTAGGAGTACAGATTCATAGCTCCTTGAAAGTGGAGTCACAGGTGGATAGGGTGGTGAAGAAGGCATTCAGCATGCTTGGTTTCATTGGTCAGAACATTGAATGCAGGAGTTGGGATGTCTTGTTGAAGTTGTACAGGGCATTGGTGAGGCCACACTTGGAGTACTGTGTACAGTTCTGGTCACCCTATTATAGAAAGGATATTATTAAACTAGAAAGAGTGCAGAAAAGATTTACTAGGATGCTACCGGGACTTGATGGTTTGACTTACAGGGAGAGGTTAGACAGACTGGGACTTTATTCCCTGGAGAGTAGGAGGTTAAGGGGTGATCTTATAGAAGTCTATAAAATAATGAGGGGCATAGATAAGGTCGATAGTCAAAATCTTTTCCCAAAGGTAGGGGAGTCTATAACGAGGGGGCACAGATTTAAGGTGAGAGGGGAGAGATACAAAAGGATCCAGAGGGGCAATTTTTTCACTCAAAGGGTGGTGAGTGTCTGGAACGAGCTGCCAGAGGCAGTAGTAGAGGCGGGTACAATTTTGTCTTTTAAAAAGCATTTGGACAGTTACATGGGGAAGATGGGTATCGAGGGATATGGGCCAAGTGCAGGCAATTGGGACTAGCTTAGTGGTATAAACTGGGCGACATGGACATGTTGGGCCGAAGGGCCTGTTTCCATGTTGTAACTTCTATGATTCTATGATTCTATGATTCTTTCCCTTTGTGCTCGGGTCTTTTTAAAATCCCTGTCTTCTCTTATATCCTTATAATCCCTTCATGGCCTCGCCCCTCCCTACCTCTGTAATCTCCTCCAGCCCTACAACCCTCCGAGATCTCTGCGCTCCTCCAATTCTGACCTCTTACGCATCCTCGATTTTAATCGCTCCACCATTGGCGGCCGTGCCTTCAGCTGCTTAGATCCTAAGCTCTGGAATTCCCTCCCTAAACCTCTCCGCCTCTCTCTCCTCCCTTAAGACAATCCTTAAAAACCTCTCTCTTTGACCAAGCTTTTGGTCACCTGTCCTAATATCTCCTTATGTGGCTCGGTGTCAAGTTTTGTCTGATTTCGCTCCTGCGAAGCGCCTTGGGACATTTTACTACATTAAAGGCGCTATATAAACGCAAGTTGTTGTTGCTATTGTAAGATAGGGTGTTGTGATTCTGACGTGTTGATGGTGACGTGTCCTCTTTTCCTGCTCAGAATGCCTCTTACCTGGACCGCCCAGACCCCGACTTTCCAGTGTGCTTGGAGCAGACTGCCCTGGTGTGGATTCCTCTGGGATTTCTGTGGATCTGTGCACCCTGGCAGCTTTCACACTTATTCAGGTCAAGAGAAAGAGGAGCTGGCTATTCAGAACTCTACCTAGTAAAGCAGGTAACCATCTCCTTCATTCTCTGCCTCCGTTACGTTAAAAGATGCTTTAAAAATGCCAGGTGTTGTTGGTTGCAGCTGTAACCAAATCATTTTCATTTTCAGGATTATGTAAACAATCTTGTGGCACAAACAATATCAAAAAACTTTTTTAATTTTATGAATATTTGTGCTCATCAAAGTAAAGAAAGAAAGAACTTGTTTTTCTACAGCGCCTTTCACAACCTCAGGACGTCCCAAAGCGTTTACAGCCAATGAAGTGCTTTTTGAAGTGTAGTCACTGTTGTAATGTAGGAAACACGGCAGCCAATTTGCGCACAGCAAGATCCCACAAACAGCAATGTGATAATGACCAGATGATCTGCTTTTCAGTGATGTTGATTGAGGGATAAATATTGTCCAGAACAACGGGGAGAACTCCCCTGCTCTTCTTCGAAATAGTGCCTTGGGATGCCTGATGTATATCAGTTTTTAAGCAAGTACAGAACCAGGGAAAAAGGGGGGGAGGGAGGAAAGAACAAAGGGAAGGTCTCTGATAGGGTGGAGGGCAGGAGTGATTAAATGACAAAAGGGATGATGATGCACGGCAAGGAGGGAGGGAATGGGACAAGTAAAGAAACAAAAGCTGGGTCCAGAGGAGGTGTAAATGGATACAGCAGAATAGCAGAGGGGGGAGGGAAACATTGAAAATCTGGCAAAGAGGAGAAGGCTCCTGTGGCCCGGGAATGTGGCGGAGAAAGGTGGGGAGACCCCGGGGTACAGACCACCCCCCCACTAGCCGTGTATCGAGAGGGGTTCCACCCCCAAACACCAGCCCACCCTCCCCCTCTCCCTCCACCACTTCCTCACTCCTCCCCCACCTCCCACCCCTCCCCCACCCCCACCCGTCCCCCACTCCCAGTGGCTCTGGTGAATCCGTCCTTCATTATTGGCACCTGCTGTCTGAGGAAATGGGAGCGGTGGTTAAGATCTAAAGCAATGTATAAACTGAGTACTGCATTCAGTTTTCAGCACCAAACTTCAGGAACGATCTGTTGGTCTTGGAGGGGGTACAGCATGGGTTAGATACAGAGTAAAGCTCCCTCTACACTGTCCCATCAAACACTCCCAGGGCAGGTACAGCACGGGTTAGATACAGAGTAAAGCTCCCTCTACACTGTCCCATCAAACACTCCCAGGGCAGGTACAGCACAGGTTAGATACAGAGTAAAGCTCCCTCTACACTGTCCCATCAAACACTCCCAGGGCAGGTACAGCACAGGTTAGATACAGAGTAAAGCTCCCTCTACACTGTCCCGTCAAACACTCCCAGGGCAGGTACAGCACGGGTTAGATACAGAGTAAAGCTCCCTCTACACTGTCCCATCAAACACTCCCAGGGCAGGTACAGCATGGGTTAGATACAGAGTAAAGCTCCCTCTACACTGTCCCATCAAACAACCTGGCGAGGCACAACAAGGCTACAAGTGGCTGTGAAACCATATGCCTGAGAGAGTCAGCACCTTCACATCAGGACAAGGGGGGAAATTGGGGGAAAAATTACTTTAGAATTTGGGTTTTGGGTATTTAACACCTGAGAACGTGGAAGTCACTGAATGATTATGTTTAGTAATCATTTTCTTTCCCCTCAATAGATCCTTGCCTGCCTGCTGTTCCTGACCTCTGTGGTTGGGCTGGTTATCACAGTGGTGGAAGACTTCGGCGGCTATAGGGACCCCACACCTGATAAACTGAACCCCGTGGTTCTCTACGTAAACCCCTCCATTTATGCAGCATCTTGGGTAAGAACCAAAGGGGTTTCACATTGCATGAAATGAGTTATTAAAGAGAAATGTCCCACTACAACGACTGTTAGGACCCTTCTTAAGAGTGCGTCACCATCGGGGTCTCCTTTGAAGAGTAGAATTGCATCAATGGGATCCCCTTTTATGAACCAAAGATATAGGAACATAGGAAGAGGAATAGGCCATTCAGCCCCTCGAGCCTATTCCTGCGTTCAATGAGATCATGGCTGATCTATATGCTAACTCCATTCTTGGCTCCATATCCCTTAATACCCTTGGCTAGCAAGAATCTATTGATCTCAGATTTAATATTATTAATTGAGCATCTATTGCTTTTTGTGGGAGAGAGTTCCACACTTCTATCACCCTCTGTGTGAAGAAGTGTTTCCTAACTTCTCTCCTGAATGACCTGGCTCTGATTTTAAGGTTATGTCCCCTTGTCCTGGACTGCTCCATCAGCGGAAAGAGTTTCTCTCTATACACAAAGAATTCTAGATCTTAAGAGCATATGGAAAAAAAATAAGGATAAGTAAAGGGCCGTTTGGCTGATTGAAACTCATCCCTTTAATACCCGGACTAACCTTATTTCCACTCCTTTATCTGATAGATTATTTCAAACGTTTATCTCCCTTTGAGCAAAGGAATCTTTTAAAGATCTGTGTTTCGAGTTCATGAAATCACATTCCGCAAAATGTCATGTTTTAAAGCCCCATGTTCCTGCTGTCTGGTAGCGTAGGTCAAAATGGGGAAAGCGTCAAACTGCAGCGGTTACTGAGTAGTTCACAGGGGATGTAACGGATGATCCCGAGTGTGAGTTATGTGATCTGGTGTTAAATATGATTGAGTGAGAATTCCTCTGTCACTGTGTGTAGTAATATCCTGAGAGCTATTTAGGGAGACCAGAGACTGGGGGTCATAAATATAAGATTGTCACCTATAAATCCAACAGGGAATTCAGGAGAAACTTCTTTACCCAGAGAGTGGTGAGAATGTGGAACTCGCTACCACAAGGAGTAGTCGGGGCGAATAGCATGGAGGCATTTAAGGGGAAGCCGGATAAACACATGAGGGAGGAAGGAATAGAAGGATATGGCTAGTGCTGGCATCAGTTTTCCATTCACTGCCTGCTCCCCTCCTGTTCTAGTTGATGGTGTTGCTGGTCCAGGAGAGCAGAAGACGGGCCCATGACAAGGACTCTCCTTTCCTCTTCATCTTCTGGCTGTTGTCCGTCCTGTGTGGTGTCTTTATGCTGCAGACTCTAATCAGGCTGACCATTAAACAGGTGGGAAATCCTGATTTATCTTGGCTACAGTGGGAGGGGGGGCTTTTAACTTTTGGTGGGGGAGGGGCGGGCGGAAAGCGGGCGGTAGTGGAACGGCAGCCCGCTATACACCCCCCCCCCCCACCTGATTTTCCTTTCCGCTGAAGTCAATGGGCGGTCAATCCGTCACCGCCCGCTTTCCATTCCCATCAAAAAAAAATCTACCCTGTTATTTACCGTGTATAAGGGAGGCCCTGTGTCATCCCTCAGATTGTGCTGGAATAGGTTAGAAATTCACTTCCACCGAGTTAGACAATCTTAGAAGCAGTTGGGATCTCAAAATTGCCCTTCGTGCCTCTTGGCTAAGGAAAAGAAAGAAAGAAGGCAGGACTTGAATTTCTATCGCGCTTTTCACGACCTTGGGACTCCCCAAAGTGCTTCACAGCCAATGAAGTACTTTTGAAGTGTAGTCACTTTTGAAGTGTAATGTAGGAAATGCGGCAGCCAATTTGTGCACAGCAAGATCCCACAAACAGCATTGTGATAATGACCAGATAATCTGTTTTTTAGTGATGTTGGTTGAGGAATAAATATTGGCCCAGAACACCGGGGAGAACTCCCCCGCTCTTCTTCGAAATAGTGGCCGTGGGAACTTTTACGTCCACCTGTGAGGGCAGATGGGGCCTCGGTTTAATGTCTCATCCAAAAGACGGCAGCTCCGACAGTGCAGCACTCCCTCGGTACTGCACTGGGAGTGTCGGCCTGGATTATGGGGCTCAAGGAGGAAAATATCAGCCAGGGTTCTGAGTCCTTATTTCCAATCAACAGCCCCTGCGGAAAAGTGTGTGGGCGTGTGTAAGGACAGGATAAAACTTAGCTCTGATGCCTATGATCGGATAGACTGCCAGCACTCGGACATGATGAATGGCCACTTAGACGAGGAGTTAGAGGGTATCCATGGGAGCTGTATCCTGCCAGAGTCACGGCCCAAAGGAGAGGGGAGATGAAAAGGATCCAGCTTAGGACTAGTCTGCAGCTCCTTTACACTGTCGCGGAGGGCTCGGCACGTGACCCTAAATGTGACCTCTGACCTTCGGCCAGAATCCATGGAAGAGTAGGTGAGCTTGAGGTCAGCACCAAACCACGGCACGGTGCAATATAGACTGTAGGCTGGAAGCACCAATGACGGGACCCCAACACGGGTATCACTGTTAGATGTCGACGTCCACATTCCCGTCATCCTCAGTTCCAGATGTTGACCCACTGGCAGGCAATAGCTTTAATCCTGGACATCCGTGTAGATGGATGACTTTGCAGGATTGAATACCAGGCCTGAGCTCCCATTGGAACGGGCTAGGCCATTTCTAACAGTGACTAATATATCACACCTGCTTCTCCGTCCTCTGCACAAGAACTGGTGTTTCCTTACACCACTGATGGTGATACTCAGCAATGGTGTCTTCCTACTGACTGTGTTTTCCCCTCTGTCTCACTGCTGCACAGGGTAGTGCTCCTGATTTGCCACGGTTCTCATTGTATTGCATCTCCTACGGTCTTGAATGCATCTCCATCGTCATCTCCTGCATTTCTGACGTATCTTCAGAAGAAAAAGCTGCTGCAAAGAAGGTTGTTTTTACAATTTTCATCAATGTGGGGGCTTTAGTGCTGGGAACAGAACATATTCTATCGCAGGAACTAGGCAGAGTAAAGCTCCCTCAACACTGTCCCATCAAACACTCCCAGGGCAGGTACAGCACGGGTTAGATACAGAGTAAAGCTCCCTCTACACTGTCCCATCAAACACTCCCAGGGCAGGTACAGCATGGGTTAGATACAGAGTAAAGCTCCCTCTACACTGTCCCATCAAACACTCCCAGGGCAGGTACAGCATGGGTTAGATACAGAGTAAAGCTCCCTCTACACTGTCCCATCAAACACTCCCAGGGCAGGTACAGCACGGGTTAGATACAGAGTAAAGCTCCCTCTACACTGTCCCATCAAACACTCCCAGGGTAGGTACAGCACGGGTTAGATACAGAGTAAAGCTCCCCCTACACTGTCCCATCAAACAGTCCCAGGGCAGGTACAGCACGGGTTAGATACAGAGTAAAGCTCCCTCTACACTGTCCCATCAAACACTCCCAGGGCAGGTACAGCACGGGTTAGATACAGAGTAAAGCTCCCTCTACACTGTCCCATCAAACACTCCCAGGGCAGGTACAGCACGGGTTAGATACAGATTAAAGCTCCCTCTACACTGTACCATCAAACACTCCCAGGGCAGGTACAGCACGGGTTAGATACAGAGTAAAGCTCCCTCTACACTGTCCCATCAAACACTCCCAGGGCAGGTACAGCACGGGTTAGATACAGAGTAAAGCTCCCTCTACACTGTCCCATCAAACACTCCCAGGGCAGGTACAGCACGGGTTAGATACAGAGTAAAGCTCCCCCTACACTGTCCCATCAAACAGTCCCAGGGCAGGTACAGCACGGGTTAGATACAGAGTAAAGCTCCCTCTACACTGTCTTGAGACTGTGCTTTGACCCCAAACTAACAGCAATGTACTCAACAGTAACAGTCAGACAGTTTCCCACTGGCCCACACTCACCATTCTTATCTCCTTTCTGGATGAGTTTCCTAATTCAGTACCAAATGGGGCTGACTGAGAGGCAGTTTTGTGTCCACTGATAATTGGAGTGAGGAGCCCCAAAATCAGTTTAATGAAGACCTTTATAACCGGCAGGCCAAGGAGACGTTCATTCCTTCAGTCTGGGCTGGTTTTGAACTCAGTTGTCCGTGCGTTAGCCCACCATGTCATTTAATCATTTTGTTTTGTGAAGAAACCATTTTTATCATTTACTGGATCCGAGGCCACATTTTGGTGGCGGTAGAATATCATAGCATCGTAGACCACAGAAAGAGGCCATTCGGCCCAACGTGCCCGTGCTGGCTCTTTGAAAGAGAGATCCAATTAGTTGATAATTCAAGTTTAAATGCAAATGTCTCTTGTCTTCTCTTTTCTTAGAATCCACAGGTAACTGCATCCTTTCTCAGCCAAATAACCTTCAACTGGTTTAACGGGTAAGGGAAACTCTCCGAATTTGTTGGTTCAGAGAATCTTTAGGAGTATGAGAAGGAATATTAAAGCCAGCAAGTCACTTTGGTGAGGTATCAAAAAGTGGCTAACAGCTGGCACCTGCAGGATAGTTTCGGAACATGGGGCTGCTTCTTCAGAAGGGAAGGGGGAGTAATGGAGAGGGGGATTAGAAAGAAAAATAAACAATGAAAAGGGGGATTAGTCACCCATGGCATTACACACGGGGCGCCAGGACCAAGGAGAGTCTTCTGGCAAAGCAGGGCTAGAGGGCGCCGAATCATTGTACCAGTGTGCAGATGTAATTTAATCCCTATTTTCATAGAATCGTACAGCACAGAAGGAGGCCATTTGGCCCATCGTGCCTGTGCCAGAGCTATTGAATTAGTCCCACTTCCCCCTGCTCTTTCCCCACAGCCCTGCAAATTTCTCCTTTTCAAGTATATATTCAATTTTAAAGTATTACACTCTGTCCTTATTTGTATATGATATACTCTGATTTTGTATTATTATTTATAGTTAAATAACAAAACTCACAGCAGTTTGGGAAGCAGAGGAGTAGATTTGGTCGGAGCGCAGGAGTTTCCCTGTCGTACAGGCTGAGAATCAGGGGCGATCGCAAAGTTAAGGTGCTACAGCATCACCACTGGCGGGAGGCTGTAATCACAGCATGACAAGTTTACATAGGCAGTTTCCATTATAAATGTGGACATCGGAATTTACAATGGCAAGAATTGACACAAAAGTGTGACAAAAACGTGACAACAGGAAGTAAGGTTTTTGTGGACAGGAAATGAGCCCGGGCGTAAGATTTTTAATATGCTATCAATTGTACGATAGGCTGTAATTAATCTGTTGATGCCTCATGGCAGGATGATGATGAAGAGCTACAGAGAACCCCTGGAGACAAAGCATCTATGGGAGTTGAACGAGGCTGATAAAACACAATACGTTTATGCCGAGTTCGAACGACACACGACATCTGGCCTGAAGAAGGTGCAAAGGAAGATGGAAAAAGAGCGGAAAAAGGAAAGCCACAAAGACACAGAACAAATGAACGGTGTCAGCAGGACTGTCAGTCAGGACGTCTTAATCATGGTATGTGGGGTACAAAACCTCGCCTTCTGTACTGTGTTGCATTACATTGTGCAACCCTTTTGTGCTAGTGGGTAAAGGCACACTGCCCAGTGTAAAATTAAGCCATATGGACCAGAAGCTCTGGGGTTCTATCTTAGTTGAGTTGAGAAATTGGTGACTATAGCTGCCCTTGGGTTCCATGGGATTAGGAGGGAAAATCAGCCAGGGTTCTAACTTCTGATCTCTGTTCAGCACAGAAGGAGGCCATTCAGCCCATTGCGCCTCTGCCAGCTCTTTGAAAGAGCTCTCCAATTAGCCCCACACCCCCACTCTTTCCCTATAGCCCTGCAAACTTTTCCTTTTCAAGTATTTGTCCAATTTCCTTTTTAAGTTCAGTTAAACATCGACATGGGCCGAACGGCCTGTTTCCGTGTTGTAACTTCTACGTGTTTCTATGAATGAAGTTCAGGGAGAGAATCTGGTTTGCGTCACGCCCGTGATTTGTGTGAAAAATTAGCATTGGGGGAGGGGAGGGAACCAATTTTGAGGCGGGATCTCTCGCCCCTGATCTCCCCTTAAAGGAACCACTTGAGGCCGTTGACATAAAGGTAAGTTAACTTTTATATATTTGTGTTTGTGCGAAGCCTGGTGAAGCTCCACAACAATACTGCGGGCCGCTGCCGGCCTGGGCTCTCAGGCTCGGCTCGCGCCCCCCCCCCCCCCCACCAGGACCTACCTGCGGGACGACTCACCATCGGAGCCAGACGATTCTCCTAAGACCCCGACTGATAAGCTGCATCCATCGGGATTCCCGATTGGCATCTGCAACTCACCGGTTCTAGGCACGAGGTGTAATTTTTCAAATCCCTCCATGGCCTCACCCCTCCGTATCTCTGTAACCTCCTCCAGCCTGACAACCCTCCGAGATCTCTGCGCTCCCCCAATTCTGGCCTCTTGCGCATCCCCGATTTTCATCGCTCCACCATTGACGGCCGTGCCTTCAGCCGCTTAAACCCTCTAGAATTCCCTCCCTAAACTTCCCTGCCTCTCTACCTCTCTTTCCTTCTTTAAGACACTCCTTAAAACCTACCTTTTTGACCAAGCTTTTGGTCACCAGTCCTAATATCTCCTTATATGGCTCGGTGTCAGATTTTTCTGTCTGATTTACGCTCCTGTGAAGGGCCTTGGGACGTTTTTACTGCTTTAAAGGCGCTGTATAAATGCAAGTTGTTGTGATTTCCAGCGAGACTCGGACCGAAGCCTTCGGCCGTGTATCCGGCGCTTCCCGAGTTCCTCGGCCAATGGGAGCGCGAGACGCGGAGCGATCTGCGCACATCCCGTTCCGGTGTCGTGTCTTTGTTACGTAATCTGATTTGGTTCTTTTTCGCGTTTAGGAAGAAAAGAGCAGGAAAGACAAAAAGAAAAAGCCCAAGAAGGAGGAATCGTCAGCGACGACGGCCGAGGGCTGGATGGTACTGGCGATGATGAAAACCTATCGACACATCCTCATCAAGGGGGCCATTTTTAAATTCTGCCACGATGTGCTGCTGTTTGTGAACCCCCAGCTGTTGAAGTGAGTGGTTTTGAATGAAGGCTAGTGAAATCACATCGAATTTCACAGCACAGAAACAGGCCATGGCCTGTGTCAGTGTTTATGCTCCATATGAGCCTCCTCCCACCCTACATCATACAGCCCTATCAAAATATCCTCCTATTCCTTTCTCCCTCATGTGTTTATCCAGCTTCCCCTTAAATGCATCTATGCTATTCGCCTCAACTACTCCATGTGGTAGTGAGTTCCACATTCTAACCGCTCTCTGGGTAAAGAAGTTTCTCCTGAATTCCCTATTGGATTTATTGCTGACTGCCTTATATTTATGGCCTCTAGTTTTGGTCTCCCCACAAGTGGAAACATCTCTTCGTGTATCCTATCAAACCTTTTCATAATTTTAAAGACTGGATTGTTGGCCTTTATCTCAAGGGGACCGAAATATCAAGGGGTGGAAGATATGTTACAGCTGTACGGAGCTCTGATTAGTCCACATCTGGGGTACTGCATTCAGTTCTGGGCACCTCACCTCAGGCAGGATATATTGGCCTTGGAGGGGGTACAGCGCAGGTTCACCAGAGTGTCTGTTTAAGATGATTAAGATGTTTAAAGGATGATTAAAGGATTTGATAGGGTGGATGGAGAGAAACTATTTCCTCAGGTTGGGAGTCCAGAACAAGGGGGCATAACCTTAAAATTAGAGCCGGGCCGTTCAGGGGTGATGTCAGGAAGCACTTCTTCACACAAAGGGGAGTGGAAATCTGGAACTCTCTCCCCCAAAAAGCTGTTGAGGCTGGGGGTCAATTGAAAATGTCAAAAGTGTGATTGATAGATATTTGTTAGGCAAGGGTCATTAAGGGATACTGAACCAAGGCGGGTAGATGGAGTTAAGATACAGATCAGCCATGATCTAATTGGATGGCAGAACAGGATCGAGGGGCTGAATGGCCTCCTCCAGTTCCTATGATATTGAGATAATTGCACGATCAGACTGGGGACAGTTCGTGCAACTGGGATCATGCTGTACAGCACTAGTAACAAATGCACTATCAGCTTGTTCAGGATTCTTCTGTCTGCTTAAAACCTACCTCTTTGACCAAGCTTTGGGTCACCTGTCCTAACATCTCCTTATGTGGCTCGGTGTCAAATTTTGTTTGATAATCGCTCCTGTGGAGCACTTTGGGACATTTTACTGTGTCAAAGGTGCTATATAAATGCAAGTTGTTGTTGTTGCTGTTCTTGCTGTTTTAACCCTCAGCAGTCTGAGAAATTTCATACCATTGTGTTTATGCATCTGCTGCTAATATTGCGCAGCTTGATTTCAGTCCTGAGAAAGTAAGAGGCGGATTAAATATGCCCTCCTGCCTCTTATTTTTCCGTTTTGAAGGAGGGTCCGCGACTGAAACTTTAACCCGTCTGCTCTCTCCACAGGTGCTGGCTGACCTGCCGTGCGTTCCCACATTTTCTGTTGCTTTTCGTTTCAGACTTTTTATTGGAGTTGAATTCAGGGAATTGTGATGCCCAGGAATACTCCTATCTCTTCTTTTAATAGTACCGTGGATGTTTCATAGAATCATACAACACAGGAGGAGGCCATTCAGCCCAGCGGACCTGTGCTGGCTCTTTGAAAGAGCGATCCAATTAGTCCCATCTCCCCTGCTCTTTCCCCGTAGCCCTGTAAATTTTTCCCCTTCGAGTATTTATCCAATTCCCTTTTGAAAGTTATTATTGAATCTGCTTCCACCGCCCTTTCAGGCAGCGCATTCCAGATCAGAACAACTCGCTGCGTAAAAAAAAATTCTCCTCATCTCCCCCCTGGCATTTTTGCCAATTATTTTAAATCTGTGTCCTCTGGTTACCGATCCAAACACTGTTTAACACTGGAAGCAGGCAGATGGGGCCTCGGTTTGACATCTCATCCGAAGGACGGCACCTCTGACAGTGCAGCACTCCCTTACTGGAGTGTCAGCCTCGATGGTGAGCTCAAGTCCCAGAGTGAGGCTTTAACCCACAACTTGCTGACTGGGGCTGAGCCAAGCTGACGCTCTGCAAGCCAAGTCTAACTCCTATTTAGGTCGGCTGCACGGTTTGTTAAAAGGGAAGGAGAGTACGGGGGGATTTTTTCCCCCAAAATATCCCTCCCCCTTTGTTGGGGGGGGTGGAAAGTGATAAACTTATCTTTCATTTATTTGACTTTTTTTTTTGAAAATGTTATTTTTCCCACTGGTGTGAAGACCCTGGAGGAGGAACCACTCTCTCCCGTCGCCATGCATCCCAGACTGGCGTCATTGCAAACAGCGGCTAAAGATGGCCTGAGAACCACTCAGTGGTTCTCAGGCCATCTTTAACCGCTGTTTGCAATATCTTTCTGAGCTTTCTGATTCTGGAATGTCATATATGTGTCATACATTAAGGCACTTGACCTGAGGGCTCTGCAGAAAGATTTTTTCCCGTTCTAAGCTGTACAATATTTATTATTTTTATTGCACGTCATGGCTGAGGGGGCAGCACCCTCGCCTCTGAGTCAGAAGGTCGTGGGTTCAAGTCCCACTCCAGAGGCTTGAGCACATAATCCAGGCTGACACTCCCAGTGCAGTACTGAGGGAGTGCTGCACTGTCAGAGATGCCGTCCTTCGGATGAGAAGTTAAAACCGAGGCGCTGTCAGCCCTCTCAGGTGGGATCCCATGGCCATTATTTGAAGGAGAGCAGGTGAGTACTCCCTGGTGTCCTGGGCCAATGCATTATCTGGTCATTGCTGTTTGTGGGATCTTGATTTGCGCAAATTGACTGCCGTGTTTCCTACATTGCAACAGTGACTACACTTCAAAAGTAATTAATTGGCTGTAAAGTGCTTTGGGACATCCTGAGGTCATGAAAGGCGCTATATAAATGCAATCCCTTTTTTCTTTATTGCTCATGAATTCCCTGTGGTCTGGAGCATGGTTGTGATATTTAACTGCTATCTGGGTCTGTTCAGGTTCCTGTGTTCATAGGAAGGTAGGAACAGAAGAAGGCCATTCAGCCCTTCGAACCTGCTCCACCATTCAGTTAGATCACGGCTGATCTGTACCTCAACTCCATTCACCCACCTTTGCTCCATATCCCTCGATAACCCCACCCAACAAAAATCTATGGATCTCAGGCTTGAAAACTCCAATTGTCCCCCAGCATCCACAGCGTTTTGGGGGACAGAGTTCCAGATTTCCACTCTCCTTTGTGTGAAAAAATGCTTCCTGATTTAATTCCTAAATGGCCTAACTCTAATTTTAAGATTTTATCCACTTATTCTGGACTCCCTTACCTGGGGATATAGTTTCTCTCTATCTACCCTATCAAATCCTTTAATCATCTTAAACACCTCAATTATATCACCGTTTAATTTTCTCTGCTTGAGGGAATACAAGCCTAGTCTGTGCAACCTGTCCCCATAATTTATCTCTTTAAGCCCCAATATCATTCTGGTGAATTTGCGCTGCACCCCCTCCAAGGCCAATATATCCTTCCTGAGGTGCGGTGCCCAGAACTGAACACAGTATCTCCAGATGGGGCCTAAGCAGAGGTCTGGGAAGTGGTCTAAATGGGCAAATCCAGACAGTCGTAGCTGCGTGTAAACTCCTGGGGTCAATCAGAGAGCAATCGTACTGCTTGTAAATTTCAGGCTGCAGGTCAGAAGAACCCATTGCAAAATAATTGCTTATCTCTCTTTTAAAAATAATTGATCTGTAATAAAGTGTGACCATCTGCACTGTGACACCAGGAGTGTGACGGTATGAACTAGTTGCAGGTCTTTTTCTATATTTGCAGGTTGTGAAGGTAGCTGCCTCTTAGTGTATTTAAACTCTCGATCTCGCGCTGTTTTCTCCCTGCCTGTTTGTTTTAGGGCCGCCTCCTGCATGGCCGCATCTGATCTGGTGAAATATTAACCCAGCTTTTCTCTTTCAGATGTTGTCTCTAACCTGTGGTGTCTTAATTTTAATTTTTATTGTCCCCTTTTTGAACAAACAGGCTGCTGATTTCCTTTACCGCGAACCCATCCATCTACGAGTGGAAGGGATATGTCTATGCTGTGCTGCTTTTCGTCACTGCCCTGACTCAGTCTCTGTTGCTGCAGCAGTATTTCCACTCTTGTTTCCTGCTGGGGATGAGGGTCAGGACGGCCATTACAGCCGCAGTCTACAAGAAGGTGACGTACCAGAGAACGGCTCCTACATGGAGATCTTGAAGGATAGAGATTGTGCAATTGAAACTGCGCGAATCTGCCGAATTTCTGGCAGTCGGGGGGATTATGCTGGAACTGTATAAAACACTAGTTAGGCCACAGCTTGAGTACTGTGTAGAGTTCTGGTCACCACAAAGATGTAATTGCACTAGAGAGGGTGCAGAGGAGATTTACAAGGATGTTGCCAGGACTGGAGAATTTTAGCTATGAGGAAAGATCGGATAGGCTGGGATTGTTCCTTTTGGAACAGAGGAGGCTGAGGGGAGATTTAATCGAAGTGTACAAAATTGTGAGGGGCCCAGATAGATTGGATAGGGAGGACCTATTTCCCTTAGCAGAGTGGTCAATAACCAGGGGGCATAGATTTAAAGTAATTGGTAGAAGGATTAGAGGGGAGCTGAGGAGAAATTTTTTCACCCAGAGGGTGGTAGTGGTCTGGAACTCACTGCCTGAGAGGTCGGGAGAGGCAGAAACCCTCAACTCATTTAAACAGTACCTGAAGTGCCGTAACCTACAAGGCTACGGACCAAGTACTGGAAAGTGGGATTAGGCTGGGTGGCTCATTTTCGGCCTGTGCAGACACAATGGGCCGAATGGCCTCCTTCTGTGCCGTAAATTTTCTATGATTCTATGGTGTAAAATGGGGCAGAACCCAGTTCATACAAACATACGAACAATGACAGACAGGAAAAGACCCTCTGGTCCACCCAGCCTCCCACACATCGTGATACCTTGTCCATCACAATATATACACTCCCCACCCCAACAATAACTTGCATTTATATAGCGCCTTTAACATAGTAAAGCGTCCCCAAGTCGCTTCACAGGAGCGATTATCAAACAAGATCTGACACCAAGCCACATAACGAGACATTAGGACAGGTGACCAAAGGCTTGGTCAAAGAGGTAGGTTTTAAGGAGCATCTTAAAGGAGGAGAGAGAGGCGGAGAGGTTTAGGGAGGGAATTCCAGAGCTTAGGGACTAGACAGCTGAAGGCACGGCCGCCAATGGTGGAGGGATGGAAAATCGAGGATGCGCAAGAGGCCAGAATTGGAGGAGCGCAGAGATCTCAGAGGGTCGTGGTGCTGGAGGAGGTTACAGAGATAGGGAGGGGGCGAGGGCCATGGAGGGGTTTCAACACAAAGATAAGAATTCTAAATTCGAGGCGTTGCCGGACCGGGAGCCAATGTAGGTCAGCGAGCACAGGGGGGTGATGGGTGAACTGGATTTCACCCGAAACCATGTGATCTCCTGGGAGAGAAGGAAAAAAAAGATAAAAACTCAGACCACTTTGGGGGAAAAAAAACCTGGGAAATTGCTCTCCTACCTCCTTTAGGCAATCAAAACTCGCCCAGGGGACCGCTCTGACCCCGATAAATGTCATACGTTACCTGCCTTTTGTACGAAGTGATCTCCGCCCCAGCCAGAAACAGGTCTAGCTCTCGCTTGAAGGAATTCCACCAGGTTCCCCCCCCCCCCCCATTTTCAACGGCGCTCTAAGTTGCACAGGGAGGGGTGCGGATACAGGGCGGACACTTCCGCCCGCTTCCCCGACAGGTGTTTGGGGGGGGGCGTGCCTGCCCCTGGAATCTGGCCAGATGTGCTCTGCTTGGCCCAGTGGAGCTTCGACCAGCCCAGGGCAGGCCTCAGTTGAGATCTGGGCCCAAAGTTCAAAACAACCAAATGATAGGAGCAAACGTCACCAATAACTTGGCTCCACGGGTAAGGAGGGTGAACAATCGGTGGGGAGGGTACAGTCGGGGGGGTGGGTATAATCGGGCGGGGCGTAAAACGGGTGTCCGACTCTAACCCGACCCACGTTCCCTGCCGGAGCGTAGTTAGGTCAAAATCGGAGCTCTACTAAGTTTGGGTTTTTCTCTTTCAACAGGCCCTGACGGTGTCCAACGCAATCCGCAAGGAATCGACGGTGGGCGAGATTGTGAACTTGATGACCGTGGACGCACAGCGGTTTAACGATGTCACGAACTTCATCCATTTGTTGTGGTCAGCCCCACTGCAGATTGTGGTCGCCATCACCTTCCTGTGGCTGGAGCTGGGGCCGTCAGTCTTGGCAGGGCTGGCAGTCATGCTTTTGCTGATTCCCTTCAATGGGGTGTTGGCAACTAAAGCCAAAGGCCTACAGGTAACGAGATGCCTTTCTTAAAGTTGTCTGATCAAAGTTATTTCAGGGTGTAAAGGGCCTTGGAGAGGGTGCATGAGGGTGATTTACTAGAATGGTACCAGGGATGAGGGACATCAGTTATGTGGAGAGACTGGAGAAGCTGGGATTGTTCTCCCTGAAGCAGAGAAGGTTAAGGGGAGATTTAATAGAGGCGTTCAAAACTATGAGAGAAATAGGAACAAACTATTTCCACTGGCAGGAGGGTCGGTAGCCAGAGGACACAGATATTAGATAATTGGCAAAAGAACCAGAGGGGAGATGAGGAGAAATATTTTTACGCAGCGAGTTGTTATGATCTGGAATGCGCTGCCCGAAAGGGCGGTGGAAGCAGATTCAATAATAACTTTCACAAGGATGTTGGATAAATACTTGAAAAGGAAAAAATTGCAGGGCTAGGGGGAAAGAGCAGGGGGAGTGGGACTAATTGGATAGTTCTTTCAAAGAGCCGGCACAGGCACGACGGGCCGATTGGCCTCCTTCTGTGCTGTATGATTCTATGAAAAGAGTTCTATGCATCAGAAGTAAATTTGCAAATGCCCCTGCTGCATTCAAAGTAACACTGTATTCTCATGCAGTCATGTGGGTTTAATTTTATTGTTTTGACTCAATTAAAAGCCTTCATTCTACATGAAATTGCCAGTTTTGGGATCTCTTTCTTTTTCTCCCTGTATTTCTTCTTTATTTCTTATGTGTGTGTAGAAGCAGCATCGCACCATCTTTTGAATCAGCAGGAAGATTGTGAGCAACAGCTTTACAGTAATGGGGGTGAACTTGCAGTTTTTCTCCAGTTTCATTATATTAATCAATAATTACCAGCAGTGCGAGTGAGACAGCAAAATGCTTCTTTTTGTACTGAATACTGAGGGAGTGCTGCACTGTCGGAGGTGCCGTCTTTCGGATGAGATGTTAAACCGAGGCCCCCTCTGCCACCCTCTCAGGTGGACGTAAAATATCCCATTGCACTATTTGAAGAAGAGCAGGGGAGTTCTCCCGGGTGTCCTGGGCCAATATTTATCCCTCAATCAACATCACTAAAAATAGATGATCTGGTCATTATCACATTGCTGTTTGTGGGATCTTGCTGTGCACAAATTGGCTGCCGTGTTTCCTACATCACAACAGTGACTACACTTTAAAAGTCCATTGGCTGTCAAGCGCTTTGGGATGTCTTGAGATCATGAAAGGCGCTGTATAAATGTAAGTCTGTCTGTCTGTCTTTCTTTCTTGCTTTCTTTCTGTCACATAACGTTATGCTAAAATCTCAGTGGGTAACTGCAGTGCCCAGTTTTGAACTGAGCCATGCCAAGAAGGTAGCTGTTAGGTTTGATCCTCAGTCTGTACTGACTTAGTTGGTCTCAGTCACAACACCCCTGGGATAAGGAAGGGGAGGATCTGTCAGTGTTCCCGCTTGTAATTGCTCTCCGGTTTCCCCCTCCTGGAAAGTTGCACATCTGGCGATGACTGGAGGTTTGCCTGTGGTGCAGCTTTCTGGTCGAAATCGCCCGCTACTGACCACAGTCTGGGCTCACAAAGGAAGGAGTTAGTGTGGCCAGGAAAGGCTGAGCAAGCTGGGGCACTTTTCTCTAGAAAAGAGAAGGCTGAGAGGCAACCCAATAGAGGTGTTTAAAATGATGAAGGTGTTTGATAGGGTAGATGTAGAGAAGATGTTTCTACTTGTGGGGGAGTCCAAAACTAAGGGGCATAAATATAAGAGAGTCACTAATAAATCCAATCGGGAATTCAGAAGAAACTTCTTTACCAAGAGAGTGGTTAGAATGTGGAACTCGCTACCACAAGGAGTAGTTGAGGCGAAAAGTATAGATACATTTAAGGGGAAATTAGATAAACACATGAGGGAGAAAGAAATAGAAGGACATGCTGATAGGGTGAGATGAAATAGGGAGTGAGGAGGCTCGTCTGGAGCATAAGCACTGGCATAGACCATTTGGGCTGAATGGCCTGTTTCTGTGCTCTAGATTCCATGTAATTCTATGTAAGTATCCGTGACATTGTGTCTCAGAGAAAACGGGAGCAGAGATATATCCCTTTGTCACTCCTGCCGGTCATTGTAAAACATAACCCGGGCGTGGCTTTGAAAATAATTATTAATTGCAAAAAAATGTTAACTTGATCTTTTATTTCAACAGATGAAGAACATGAAACACAAGGACCAAAGGATGAAATTAATGACTGAAATTCTGAGTGGAATAAAGGTAATTTCCATATATGGGTAACGACGGGTGGGCAAGTTTGGGGGTTGTCGGGGAGGGGTGGTGAAGGGAGTGAGAGCGTGAGCTTCTGGGGCATTTATGGTCTGGGTGCTAAGGATATCTGACTGACTGAACCCTGACTGCCTGATGTATGTGTCTCGCAGTGATTTCGGTGAAATTCAGCATTTGACAGTAAACGTACACAACCTTTTAGTCTACGTGATGTTTTGTCATAAACGTTTAGGTATCAATATTCTAAGTTAGGGCTTGTCTTTGAAAAAGAGCCTTTGAGGCGAGCTAATTGGAGTTTATTACAGATGCATTTATACCGCGGCTTTCACAAACATTTTTGAAGTGTGGTCACTGTTGTAATGTAGGAAACGCAGCATCCAGTTTGCGCACAGCAAGATCCCACAAACAGCAATGTGATAACTACCAGATAATCTGTTTTAGTGATGTTGGTCGAGGGATAAATATTGGCCTGGACACCGGGGAGAACTCCCCTGCTCTTCTTCGAAATAGTGGCCGTGGGATCTTTTACGCCCACCTGAGAGGGGCAGACGGGGCCTCGGTTTAACACTGCATCCAACAACAACAACAACTTGCAATATAAATTGCCTTTAACGTAGTAAAATGTCCCAAAATGCAAAAGACAACCTGGATTATGTGCTCTGGAGTGGGGCTTGAACCCATGACTTTCAGGCAAGAATGCTACCCACTGAGCCACAGCTATAGACAGAGGCTATATATTTAAGATTATTACACTTGATAATCCATTGCATTTATCTAGTGCTTTTCAACGCGAAATATTTTAAAGTGCTTCACATGATGAATTATTTCTTGAAGTGCAGTGACTGTTTTTTATGTTGGCAAATGAGGCAGATATTTCCACAAACAATATACCAGAGTATAACAAATAGCGGAGATGAATGGTCAGTCAAACTGGTTTTGGTGGTGCTGTCTGAGGGAGGGAGTCTGTTGACCAGGAGAACTCCCTGTCCTTCTTTGAATAGGGTTATAGAATCTTTCGTGTCCGCCTGTACAGGCAGCCAGGACCTTGCTTCAATGTCTGATCCGGAAGGCGGCACCTCTGACAATGCAGCACTCTCCAAGTACTGCACTGAGTTAACGAGGCAACCTGAGATTTAGGAGGAAAAAGGAAGTGAATCATGGAACAAACTACCAGGGAAGAGCAATAAAGGCGACCAGGCAACCAGGCGATTGAGAGATATGGTGAGAAGGTGGGGTCAAAAAAGGGACAAGCTCTTCCTGGTGCTAAGAGCTGTTATTTTTTTTTTGAAGGTTATGAAGTTTTATGCCTGGGAGCCATCATTTGAACACCAGGTGTTTGGAATAAGAGAGAATGAGTTAAAAGTGATGAAGAAAGCTGCATACCTGCAGGCTTTGGCTATTTTCTTATACACCTGTACGCCATTCTTGGTAAGTGTCGTGATCATTGTTGTATTAGAGTTCTTTTTAGGAATCTTTGTGTTCATCAAACCGAGGTTTGTCATCAACAACAACAACTTGCATTTATATAGCGCCTTTAACGTAGTAAAACATCCCAAAGCGCTTCACAGGAACGATTATCAGACAAAATTTGACACCAAGCCACATAAGGAGATATTAGGACAGTGACCAAAAGCTTGGTAAGGAATGCCTCAAAGGAGGAGAGAGAGGTGGACAGGTTTAGGGAGAGAATTCCAGAGCTTAGCACCGAGACGGCTGAAGGTGGAGCGATGAAAATCGGGAATGCACAAGAGGCCAGAATTGGAGGAGCTAGAGATCTCGGACGGTTGTAGAGCTGGAGGAGGTTACAGAGATAGGGAGGGGCGAGGACATGGATCGATGACTATTTGCTTTCATAAAATGGCTTTTACTCAGTGAAATGTCCCAAGGACGCTGAGCCGGAAGTGGGAGGTGATGGAAGGTGTGGTTGAAGAGCTAAGTTTTTGAGGGGGCTTTTAAGGAGTCAAGGGAGGTAGCAAGTTGGAAGGAGTTCATGAATAGAATTCCAATGTAGAGGGAGAGGGATGGCTGAAGGCCTTTCCATCAATGGTGGACTGGATGCAGAGGGCACACATTAGACCAGAGTCACAAGAGTGGAGATTGCTGGAATCATAGAAATTTACGGCACAGAAGGAGGCCATTTGGCCCATCGTGTCTGTGCTGACCGAAAAAGAGCTATCCAGCCTAATCCCATTTTCAGCTCTTGGTCCATAGCCTTGTAGGTTACTGCACTTCAAGTGCATATCCAAGCACCTTTTAAATGCATTGAGGATTTCTGCCTCTACCCACCCTTTCAGGCAGTGAGTTCCAGACCCCCACCACCCCCTGGGTGAAAAGAATTTTCCTCAGCTCCCCTCTAATCTTTCTACCAATTACTTTAAACCTATGCCCCCTGGTTATTGACCCCTCCGCTAAGGGAAATAAGTCCTCCCTATCCACCCTATCTAGGCCCCTCATAATTTTATGCACCTCAATTAAATCTTTCCTCGGCCTCCTCTGTTCCATAGAAAACAACCCCAGTCTATCCAATCTTTCCTCATAGCTAAAATTCTCCAGTCCTCGTAAATCTCCTCTGTACCTCCTCTAGTGCAGTCACATTTTTCCTGTAATGTGGTGACCAGAACTGTGTGCAGTACTCAAACTGTGGCCTAACTAGTGTTTTATACAGTTCAAGCATAACCTCCCTGCTCTTATATTCTATACCTCGGCTAATAAATGCAAGTATCCCGAATGCCTTCTTAACCATCTTATCTACCTGTCCTGCTACCTTCAGGGATCTGTGGACATGCACTCCAAGGTCCCTCTTTTGCCCTACACCTCTCAGTACCCTCTCATTTATTGTGTATTCCCTTGTCTTGTTTGCCCTCCCCAAATGTATTACCTCACACTTCTCTGGATTGAATTCCATTTGCCACCTTTCTGCCCACCTGACCAGTCCATTGATATCTTCCTGCAGTCTACAGCTTTCCTCATCACTATTAACCACATGGCCAATTTTTGTATCATCTGCAAACTTCCTAATCATGCCCCCTAGATCTAAGTCCAAATCATTGATATATTCCACAAAAAGCAAGGGAACTAGTACTGAGGCCTGCGGAACCCCACTGGAAACAGCCTTCCAGTCACAAAAACACCCGTCAACCATTACCCTTTGCTTCCTGCCACTGAGCCAATTTTGGACCCAACTGCCACTTTCCCTTGGATCCCATGGGCTTTTACTTTTCTGACCAGTCTGCCATGTGGAACCTTGTCAAAAGCCTTGCTAAAATCCATGTACACTACATCAAATGCACTACCCTCGTCGACCCTCCTTGTCACTGCCTCAAAAAATTCAATCAAGTTAGTCAGACATGACCTTCCCTTAACAAATCCATGCTGACTATCCTTGATTAATCCGTGCCTTTTTAAATGACCATTAATACTGTCCCTCAGAATTGTTTCCAATAATTTCCCACCACGAGGTTAGGCTGACTGGCCTGTAATTACTCGGTCTATCCCTTTCTTCCTTTTTAAACAACGGTACAACGTTAGCAGTCCTCCAATCCTCCGGCACCACGCCTGTAGCCAAGGAGGATTGGAAAATGATGAGAACTGTTGACCGGAGGTCACCGGTTACGGTTACTGGCTTAGTACAAAGATGAGAAGAGTCAATTCTCTCTTAACTCTTAATTCGCTTTATTCATGCCGTTAGATCATATACATATAGCTTATACGTCTGGTTAGATATAGGCATGCAGTTTACACCAGGTTATAGTTTTATACCCAAACTAAGAACCCACTAGGTTTCTCTGACACTCCCTGAGTGGTCATAGAATATAAAGGATAATACCTGAAAAGGAGAGCTGATGCTGGCCAGGCGTTCCGTTCTCTCTCTCTCTCGACGTCGTCTCTACGTCCCTGACGTAGGGTCTTCCACTTCTGCGATGGTTGGTCTCCGGAGTCTTCGCTCTAGCTCCATGCCCCAGATCCTTCATTCTTATTCCGAATCTTATCTCTTCAAGCTTTGCTGTCTCTCTCCCTTTGGTTTTTGCCTGTGTCTTCTCCTCATTGGCTCTGTCCCAAGGACTTAGGTAGCATTACCTCATTACTCCTTTTCTAAATAAGGACTTGTGTCTTATCACATTTCCTTTGTCTTTCACAAAACTTAGTTAATTCAAACCGGTTCCAGGCAGCACGGGTCAGTGACTGAACCCAGGTTACTTTAGTTCAAAAGTCGTTCCTGCCTGTGTGTATCAGCAGCCGACGCCTCAGGTTACCGCAGCCCCTGGCCAACAGAACGTATGAGAAGACTGCAGAGGTATCGTGGGGCCAAAGAGGGATTGAAATGAAGATGAAAACTCTGTTGTAAACGTGTTGGGAGATGGAGAGCCAAGAGGCTGTCAAGGCCATGATGATGTTATGGAGGAGGAAGAAGGTGATTCTTGGTGACGGACAATGGATATAGAGCTTCTAAGGATATAGAGAGATACCCATGGAACAAGATGGTTCATCTGTTGCTGGGACCAAGGAAATTAACCAGCCAGGCTAGAATCATAGAATCATACAGCACAGAAAGAGGCCATTGGTCCATCGCCCCTGTGCTGGCTCTTTGAAAGAGCAGTCCAATTAATCCCACTCCTCTGTTCTTTCCCCATAACCTTGCACATTTTTCCTTTTCAAGTATTTTCCAATTCCCTTGTGAAAGTTACTATTGAATTGCTTCCACCGCCCTTTCAGGCAGTACATTCCAGATCATAACAACTCGCTGCGTAAAAAAATTCTCCTCGTTTACTCTTTCAAAACCTCTTATAATTTTGAATACCTCTATTAAATCTCCCCTTAACCTTCTCTACTCCAAGGAGAACAACCCCAGTTTCTCCAGTCTCTCCCCATAACTGAATAGTGCCAGTGTCAGGGTGGGTGGTTGTTGTTTGATTACTTTTGGGGGAAGATGGAGAAACTTTTCAGACCTTCATTTGAAGATTACAACTGTTCTGTGCAAGGAGTGGACTTGACTTTTCCGTGCTTCCTTATGATTTTATTTAATCCGCTTTAACAACATACCGTAACTCCCACCCGAGAAACTTACTCACCACTGCACCAGTGGCACGTTTCCATTTCCCACACGGGCCACTATTGCAGCCTCTATCTCGAATTGTTTTTCCAATGCAAGCTTGGAATACAAAAGCAGAAAGCTGATGTGGTCTAAGGGTAGGAGGTGCATGTTTACCGTCCTCTTGCACTCCCATTGATAGTCAGTCAAGTTGTGTGTTATGAGTTAAGGGAACGCTAGTGTAGCGAGCCAGTAATCCAGTGGCCTGTCAATTACCTTAAATCTGTGTCCTCTGGTTACCGACCCTCCTGCCACTGGAAACAGTTTCTCCTTATTTACTCTATCAAAACCTCTTCTAATTTTGAACACCTCTATTAAATCTCCCTTTAACCTTCTCTGCTCTAAGGAGAACTATCCCAGCTTCTCCAGTCTCTCCACATAACTGAAGCCCCTCATCCCTGGGCCCATTCTCGTAAATCTCATCTGCACTCTCTCCAAGACCTTGAGATCCTGAAATAACTTTGATCAGACAACTTTAAGAAAGACATCTCATTACCTGTAGGCTTCTGGCTTTAGTTTCCAACACCCTATTGATGGGAATCAGCAAAAATCCTGACTCCCAGCTCTGCTAGTGACCTGGATGAATAATCCAGAGCATGTGAGTTCAAATCCCACCAATTCAGTTTAAAAAAATAAATAAATCTGGAAATAAAAATCTGGTCTCAGTAAAAGTGACCGTGAAACTGTCGGATTGTTGTAAAAACCCAACTGGTTCATTAATGTCCTTTAGGGAAGGAAACCTGCCGTCCTTACCCGGTCTGGGCCTATATGTGACTCCAGTCCCACACCAACGTGGTTGACTCCTAACTGACCCTCTGAAAGTGGCTTAGCAAACCACTCAGTTGTACCAAGTCGCCAGCAGCAGTTCACAAAGAAGGCCCACCACCACCTTCTCAAGGGGCAACTAGGGATAAGCAATAAACGCTGACCTTGCCAGTGACGCCCACATCCCGAAAATGAATTTTTAAAAAGCCCTCCTACTTTTGATCAATGGGGGCGGGGGGTTTGCCATGTTATAATCCTTTCAGTTCAGTGTGCTTTCCCCTTGTGTTCGTGTAGGTGTCTCTAGCCAGTTTTGCTGCCTACGTTGCTGTGGACCAGAACAATGTTCTGGATGCTCAGAAGGCCTTTACGTCCATCTCGCTGTTCAACATTATGAGATTCCCCCTGGCGATGCTACCCATGCTTATCTCAGCAATGGTGCAGGTAAGATCTGGAGGAGCGATCTTTTCGACAGAGAGTGTCCCAAACGGGGAAGAGAAACAGTGTTACACCGCCTTGCACAGGCGCATAAATGTGCCAATGGTGAGGAATGGAGTTGCACACACTTTGCATTCGGTGTGAGTATCAAGTGCTCCCAGGTCTGTTAAAGCTCCCTCTACAAAGGGCTCAATAATATGTCAAAACCCCAGCCTCATAAAGAGCGATTCCTATTGTACCTGACTGAAGGAGTGTGCCAATTCAAGCTGTGTATACTCCCGTCAACCTCTAGGAACATTATTAACAGGAGGAGGCCATTCAGCCCCCCGAGTCTGTTCTGCCATTCAATTAGATCATGGCTGATCTGTATCTTAACCTCATTTACCTGCCTTTGATCCATATCCCTCACCTAACAAAAATCTATCAATCGCTAATTGAGGTTTCCAGATTAGTTCCATTTTAGTGCTCTGGCCCCACGCCCATGATAAGAACATAAGAACATAAGAAATTGGAGCAGGAGTAGGCCAATCGGCCCCTCGTTATTCTGCCCAGCAGTGATAGAGACCTCCCTTCCATTAGTCTGAGCTGGATCTGAACTCAGGTCCCAGTCCATCCTGCATGGCAGTTTACCCGGTAAGTAAAGGGAAGAGTGTGCAGTGAAACAAAGAGTACCCGATAATGTCATTGCATCACCGGTCAGATCTGCGACAAGAAAAAAATAAATAACTAAACAAAGTAAAGGTTTGTGCAGCACTCTCCTCAGCCATGATTGAATCTTCAGTTATATAAGGTATTGGTGAGACCGCACCTGGAAAACTGCATACAGTTAAGAAAAGACATACTTGCTCTCGAGGCAGTACAAAGAAGGTTCACTCGGTTAATCCCAGGGATGAGGGGGTGGACATATGAGGAGAGGTTGAGTAGATTGGGACTCTACTCATTGGAGTTCAGAAGAATGAGAGGCGATCTTATTGAAACATATAAGATTGTGAAGGGGCTTGATCGGGTGGATGCGGTAAGGATGTTCCCAAGGATGGGTGAAACTAGAACTAGGGGGCATAATCTTAGAATAAGGGCTGCTCTTTCAAAACTGAGATGAGGAGAAACTTCTTCACTCAGAGGGTAGTAGGTCTGTGGAATTTGCTGCCCCAGGAAGCTGTGGAAGCTACATCATTAAATAAATTTAAAACAGAAATAGACAGTTTCCTAGAAGTAAAGGGAATTAGGGGTTACGGGCAGGAAATTGGACATGAATTTAGATTTGAGGTTAGGATCTGATCAGCCATGATCTTACTGAATGGCGGAGCAGGCTCGAGGGGCCGAATGGCCTACTCCTGCTCCTATTTCTTATGTTCTTATGTTCAGAGGAGGCAATTCTTGGCTGCAGTGACTCCTACTGGCCGTGAGTGGAATTGATGTCTGAATAAAATTGAAGAAAAACCACAGCGTTTGCAAGATCACTGCGTCCGTCTTTATTCCTGCTCTGCTCACCATTCCATTCTTAGAGGAGGGGGTAAAGGCTTGTACGCTTACTTATAATTTACTCCTCAAATAAATGTTTGCAACGTTGAATGTCACAGATTTATTAAGCATACAGAAATTAACCATACACTTAACAGCGGTACTTACGACAAAAGCCTTGTGAGATTGATGGGAAGATTCAAACATGTTATAGCTCTGAGCTCACTTTACAGAACTTTTATTACCCCTTCTACATGACAATCCACACATTTCTCCATTACCCAATACAACGCCCCATGAGGTGAATGTTAATGAGCTGTTTTCCCTTGTCCCTGATCAGTAACTTCAGTTTAAATTAATTCTTTTTCCCATAGACCAGTACTACTCCCTCTCCTGTTGAAATAGCACCCTGGGGTCTTTTGCATCCATGCGAGAGGGCAGATAGGGCCTCAGTTTAACATCTCATCTGAGAGACAGCACCTCTGACACTGCAGTACTCCCGCAGCAGTACTGCAATGGGAGTGCCGTCCTAGATTATGTGCTGCAAGTCTCTGGAGTGGGACTTAAACCCACAACCTTCTGACTCATTAGGGGAGAGTGCTACCCACTGAGCCACAGATGACATCTTGGACCCATTGAGCTAAGACGAGTCCACTTGTCTATGAGAGATGCCTGTAAAGCTTTGGGAGGAGACATTAATACTCCTTTAATCCCACACACGTCATCGATTACTCCAGTTATTATTTCATTCATCTGTAGGCCGCTGTTTCCCGCAAACGACTGGAGAAGTTCCTAGGAGGTGAAGCCTTGGACACCTCAGCAATCCGTCAGGATCCCAGCTATGGTACGTTGGCTGAGAGATACTTAAGAGCGGCCTAGTTATTGCTGATTTATGGAGGCTGCAGTCAACAACAACTTGCATTTATATAGCGCTTTTAATGTAATAAAACGTCCCAAGGCGTTTCACAGGAGCGATTATCAAACAAAATTTGACACCAAGCCACATAAGGAGCTATTGGAACAGGTGACCAAAAGCTTGGTCAAAGAGGTAGGTTTTAAAGGAGGAGAGAGAGGCGGAGAGGTTTAGGGAGGGAATTCCAGAACTTAGGGCCCAGGCAGCTGAAGGCACGGCCGCCAATGGAGGAGTGATTAAAATCGGGGATGCGCAAGAGGCCAGAATTGGAGGAGCGCAGAGATCTCGGAGGGTTGTTGGGCTGGAGGAGGTTACAGAGATAGGGAGGGGGCGAGGCCACGGAGGGATTTGAAAACAGAGATGAGAATGAGGATCAGGGTCGGAATATCCACCTGTTGCAATGACTTTAGGCGACAGATTGTTGTCTACGCCTCTAATGACGATGTCAGAAGTGCCGAGTTCTTGCTGCAGCCCCGATGATGTCAGAATTCTTCTTTGAGCGGCCGATTGAGGTCAGGGGTCCTGGTCGCTGCGTCAGTCGGTGGCTGCAGGGGGCTTTCTGTGTTTGGACAGGGGATGAAACAAGGGCACTGCCCTAACCTTGACCTGTATATTGCACAAGTACGGCCACTGAGCTGTCCAAAGAGCAACCTTGGACAAAGAAATGGGGACGAATCAGTTGGTTATATATCCCACAAATTGTCTACAGGGAGGCAGTGTGAATAAATTGACATCTGTTGGCTCCAAAAGGAATAACTTTTCATCTTGTCTTGTTACCAGAGTCTGCAGTCAGCTTCTCAGATGCTTCCTTTTCATGGGACAAGAACGAAGAGCCGACCATTAAGGAGTGAGTTACATTTATGTAGAAGTGGTATTTATTTCACTGCAGCCTTGAAGAGAGACTGTTAAGACTGGGTATTTCTGTGGATTATGTCATTATCCCATCTTTGCAACAGCCTGAGGTTAAATCTTCACAAGGAAGCACGGAAGTGGAAGGACAAGTTGGGGAGGTGACACTGGGATTTGTTTCAGGGGCTGCTCTCTGCGACCGTGCCCAGGTGCCCATTTCACAGCGGGTCAACCTAGACATCCAATGCGAGCTCCTCGCTCGTGGACCCTGCGTTCAAACATCCCAGTCGGAAGGTCACTGATTTCCGCCCCCCATCCCCGAGCTTGCCCCGGGACCCTGCAGCTAACTGTAGCTAACGACTAGGGCATGGATCAACCAAAAAAAGAACGAACTCCCATTCCTATAGCATCTTTCACGACCTCAGGACATCCCAGAGCGCTTTACAGCCAATGAAGTACTTTCTGAAGTGTAGTCACTGTTGTAATGTAGGAAACGCGGCAGCCAATTTGCGCACAGCAAAATCCCACAAATCAGCACTGAGATAATGACCAGGTCATCTGTTTTTAGTGATGTTACATAGAAACATAGAAAATAGGAGCAAGAGTAGGCCATTCGGCCCTTCGGGCCTGCTCCGTCATTCAAAATGATCATGGCTGATCGTCTAACTCAGTACCCTGTTCCCGCTTTTTCCCCATATCCCTTTAGCATTAAAAAAAAATCTATCTCCTTCTTGAATACATCTAATGACTTGGCCTCCACTGCCTTCTGTGGTAGAGAATTCCACAGGTTCACCACCCTCTGAGTGAAGAAATTTCTCCTCATCTCGGTTCTAAATGGCATACCCCGTATCCTGAGACTGTGACCCCTGGTTCTGGACTTCCCATTGGGAACATCCTCCCTGCATCTAGTCCTATTAGAATGTTGGTTATGGGATAAATATTGGCCCAGGGCACCAGGAAGAACTCCCCTGCTCTTCTGCGAAATAGTGCCATGGGATCTTCTACATTCATCTCAGAGCACAAACAGGGCCTCGGTTGAAGGTCTCATCCGTAAGATGGCACCTCCAACAGTGCAGCTCTTCCTTGGTACTGCACTGGGAGTGTGAGGGTAGATTATCTGCTCAAGTCTCTGGAGTGGAACTACGAACCCACAACCTTCTCACTCAGAGGCGAGAGTGCTGCCAACTGAGCCATGGCTGACACCTAACCAAAGCATTTCCTGGTCTGTTTAACCACCTTTTACTCCTGAAGCTGTGTGGGGAGCACTTTACTGCTGTTTTGATGTTAACTTGTGTTTTTTTCCCGTAGCGTTACGCTGGATATCAAGCCGGGCAGCCTGGTGGCGGTGGTGGGGCCAGTGGGATGTGGAAAGTCCTCCCTGATGTCAGCACTACTGGGAGAGATGGAGAATATCAAAGGATTCATAAACATAAAGGTACCGAAACATCTCAGCCAAGGAATTCACGCCTCTTCAACTGTCTCCAGTTTTTGTATTTCCGTTACGTCTTTGGGTGGCTCTTGGGGTGGAACTCAGGCGGAAGTGCAGTGGAAACTCAGTTTACGCTCGTAAACAGGGGATCTGCCGCACGTCCTGAAATTCCAGTGCAGAACGGGAGAAGGTCGGAGGGAATTCACCCCCAAGCTTGTGCCTTTTTAAAAATTCATCATGGGGATGTGGGTGTCGCTGGCAAGGCCGGCATTTATTGCCCATCCCTGGTTGCCCCTTGAGAAGGTGGTGGTGAGCCACCTTCTTGAACCGCTGCAGTCCGTGTGGTGAAGGTTCTCCCACAGTGCTGTTAGGGAGGGAGTTCCAGGATTTTGACCCAGCGACGGTGAAGGAACGGCCGATATATTTCCAAGTCAGGATGGTGTGTGACTTGGAGGTGGTGGTGTTCCCATGTGCCTGCTGCCCTTGTCCTTCTAGGTGGTAGAGGTCGTGGGTTTAGGAGGTGCTGTTGAAGAAGCCTTGGTGAGTTGCTGCAGGGCTTCCTGTAGATGGTACACACTGCAGCCACGGTGCGCCAGTGGTGGAGGGAGTGGGTGTTTAAGATGGTGGATGGGCAGCCGATCGAGCGGGCTGCTTTGTCTTGGATGGTGTCGAACTTCTTGAGTAATTGATTTACGGAAGGAGTCTGGTTTCAGATCATGCTCAATGTTCTGAAAAACATCAAGATAAACTCATTGTAGCTCTTGTTTCTAGAGGTGACCTCTCCATCTCCTGCTTGTGCCTCCCTCTGGCTTACCTCCTCTGCCATCCATGGCTCATTGGGAAGCACGCTCACCTCTGAGTCAGTAGGTTGTGGGTTCAAATCAAGAGTTGAGCAGATCATCTGTTTTTTTAGTGATGTTGGTTGGGGGATAAACATTGGCCAAGACACCGGGGAGAACTCCCCTGCTCTTCTTCAAAATAGTGGCTGTGGGATCTTTTACATCCACCTGAGAGGGCAGACAGGGCCCCGGTTTAAAGTCTCATCCTAAAGGTAGCACCTCCGACAGTACAGTACTGGAATGTCAGCCTAGATTATGTGCTAGAGTGAGATGTGAACCCACAACCTACTGACTTAGCGGCAAGAGCACTGCCCACTGAGCCACACCCAACATAACTGTAGACTAAATTGTCTATCCTGCCACATACATACTGAATGTCGATTGTAAACAATTTTACAACACCAAGTTATAGTCCAACAATTTTATTTGAAATTCACAAGCTTTCGGAGGCTTCCTCCTTCCTCAGGTGAATGTTGTGGAAATGAAATCCTCGAACCCTTCGCATTTATAAATCACAGAACAATACCTGGTGATTACAGATAGTCTTTCCAACTGCCCGTTGCCAAGGCAATCACAGTGTGCAGACAGAGAGGTGTTACCCACAAGGCCACCGAATATACAAACAACCAAAAAAAAAACAGAGAGAGAGAGGCAGAAACATAGAAACATCCGGAAGGAAGAGAAAGACAGCAAATGACCCGTTATATTAAAAACAGATAACATTTGTTCGCTGGTGGGGTTACGTGTAGCGTGACATGAACCCAAGATCCCGGTTGAGGCCGTCCTCATGGGTGCGGAACTTGGCTATCAATTTCTGCTCGACGATTTTGCGTTGTCATGTGTCTCGAAGGCCGCCTTGGAGTACGCTTACCCGAAGATCGGTGGCTGAATGTCCTTGACTGCTGAAGTGTTCCCCGACTGGGAGGGAACCCTCCTGTCTGGCGATTGTTGAATGTCAACATGGTAGGGCTAGTGCTGTGAATGGCAACTTAGTTGAAGAATTCGAAAAGTGTAGGGGTTGATTCCTGATTCAGCAGGGAGGAGGGAACATGAGCTAGTTGTAAGGCGACGAGGCGGATAAAAACGAGGTGACTTAACTCCTCTTTGTTTACGGAGCCAACTGATAGCTGGAAGATGTGAAACGTTCCTTTCTAACCCGCTGTATTCTCATGTTCCTTGTGTGCTTTTAGGGTTCAATTGCCTACGTACCTCAGCAAGCATGGATCCAAAATGATACCCTGCAGGACAACATCTTGTTTGGTTTGAAACTGGAAGAATCTCGATACCAGAAAGTCCTGGAGAGCTGTGCCCTTCTACCAGACCTGGACCTACTGCCAGCTGGGGACCAAACAGAGATTGGAGAAAAGGTACTCGAGGAAGACTGTTGTAAACAATTTTACAACACCAAGTTATAGTCCAGCAATTTTATTTTAAATTCACAAGCTTTCGGAGGCTTCGTCCTTCGTCAGGTGAACGATGTGACTGAACACACACGTTTGTTTGAACAAGGCTCGGTGGCCGACAACATTTTTTAAGTGGTGCGATCCAATTTTCTTTCCCCTTTTACTGATAGAGACTTGGAAAGGTGTCGTCTTTCGGATGAGACATTAAACCCAAGCCCCGTCTGCCCTCTCAGGTGGATGTAAAAGATCCCATGTCATTTTTTGAAGAAACGCAGGTGCCTGGACAATATTTATCCCACCACTAAAACAGATGACCTGGTCATTATCTCATTGCTGTTTATGGGATCTTGCTGTGCGCAAATTGGCTGCCACGTTTCCTACATTACAACAGTGACTACACGTCCAAAGTACTTAATTGGCTGTAAAGCACTTTGGGACGTCCTGAGGTCGTGAAAGGCGCTGTATAAATACAAGTCTTTCTCTTCTTTCTCTCGTTATATAAACCACACTAAATTCCTCCTCTAGTCTCTGCTACTGTTTATTTGATACAGACTTCAGATACTTGTTAAGTATTATAAAAATCACAGCTGGTCCAGTGGTTAGCTGAAAAAAGAACCTGTGCTGGATTTTACACCTGTTGGCCCTGAACAGGAGGGACAAGATACTGCAGTGCCTTATTACCTCAAAACATCTCAAAGCGTTCAGACACTGTGGTCGATTTTCACCGCCCTCATTTTAATTTTAATTTTAATCGCTCCTCCATTGGCGACCGTGCCTTCAGCTGCCTAGACCCCAAGCTCTGGAATTCCCTCCCTAAACCTCTCCGCCTCTCCGCCTCTCTACCTCTCTCTCTCCTCCTTTAAGACGCTCCTTAAAACCTGCCTCTTTGACCAAGCTTTTGGTCGCCTGTCCAAATATTTCCTTATGTGACACGGTCTCAGATTTTGTTCGATAATCACGCCTTGGGATGTTTTACTAGATTAAAGGCGCTAAATAAATGCAAGTTGTTGTTGGGGTTAACGGGGTGGTAACTGCCTCAAAATAGGGTCTGTGACCTTCATGCCCCGTTACCCCCAAACGATGCGGCCGGCGCCATTTTGTAAGGCCTTGAAGTGCTTGTGCGATGTCGTGAAAGGCGCTCTATAAATGCGAGTTCTTTCTTTAATGGAAGCGTTCATAGGATTTGAACGGGTAAACGGTGAAAGAGTACTTCCACTGGCCGATGGATCATCAACAAGGGGATACACGCTGAGGAGTAGCACTGGAAGTATAAAGGAATTGGCCGCTAGTTGGTTTAATGGTGTTGTTTTCCAGGGTATCAATCTAAGCGGTGGTCAGAAGCAGCGAGTCAGCCTGGCGAGGGCTGCTTATAGTGGAGCTGACATCTTCATACTGGATGACCCGCTCTCTGCTGTGGATGCCCATGTGGGAAAGCACATATTTCAGCAGGTTATTGGCCCGAACGGGCTGCTAAAGGAGAAGGTGAGTCGGAGTATTTTGAAATGTTCTTAAAAAAATATTTGGTGGGCAAATAAATGTTTTGTGTTCGCCAGTGTTGGAACTCTGTTCACTTTTTTCATCAAGGTGGGGGTACAGCACGGGTTAGATACAGAGTAAAGCTCCCTCTACATTGTCCCATCAAACACTCCCAGGGCAGGTACAGCACGGGTTAGATACAGAGTAAAAGCTCCCTCTACATTGTCCCATCAAACACTCCCAGGGCAGGTACAGCACGGGTTAGATACAGAGTAAAGCTCCCTCTACACTGTCCCATCAAACACTCCCAGGGCAGGTACAGCACGGGTTAGATACAGTGCAGAAGTCTCTCGTCCCTGGTCCAACAATGTGTCTCAATGCCAACCTCAGAGGATCACCCCCATTCTGAGCCGGTGCGATATTCCATTTCCCAGCAGCGCAGCCACTCTTGTTGCAAATCTGAACAAAATTGCCGGTTTAGTGCCAATCACTGCCAAATTACACCGTTGTACTAAGAAGAAAGAACTTGCATTTCTACAGCACCCTCCATGGCCTCAGGATGTCCCAACGCACTTCACAACCAATGAAATGCTTTTGAAGTGTAGTCTCGGTTGTAATGTTGTATTGTGGAGTCGTGGCCATTAGGAACTGTGATGTGATTGACCAAAACGCCTTCAAATTTATTGCATCTGTGAGGAGCCTTTTTCCTATCAATCTGAGCAGGACCAGATCCCGTAACCAATCACAGCACACTCAGGACAAGATCCCTTAACCAATCACAGCACACTCAGGACAAGATCCCATAATCAATCACAACACACTCAGGACAGGATCCCTTAATCAATCACAACACACTCAGGACAAGATCCCATAATCAATCACAACACACTCAGGACCTGATCCCATAATCAATCACAACACACTCAGGACCTGATCCCGTAATCAATCACAGCACACTCAGGACCGGATCCCATAATCAATCACAACACACTCAGGACCTGATCCCGTAATCAATCACAACACACTCAGGACAGGATCCCATAATCAATCACAACACACTCAGGACCGGATCCCATAATCAATCACAACACACTCAGGACAGGATCCCATAATCAATCACAACACACTCAGGACCTGATCCCATAATCAATCACAGCACACTCAGGACAGGATCCCATAATCAATCACAGCACACTCTGGACCGGATCCTGTAACCAATCACAGCACACTCAGGACCAGATCCCATAACCAATCACAGCACATTCAGGACATCGTGTCACACTCGTATGTTTATTCTGAATATAAGAATTGTCATGGTTTAAACAGTTCACTGCACCACGGCAACAGAGCAGACGATAGGAGAAGCTTTGACAGTGGCATTTCCCATTTATCCTGCGGGTGTTATGTGTTACTGTGTCCTGACAGGGAAACGTCACCTCAGACAAAAAAATGATGGCCCTTTTCAACCCAGGCTGCTCAGGGCAGGTGAAATGGTACTAGAGAAGGTCATTGATCACTTTCCCAAGGACCAAGAACCAAGTGTTAAATTTAGGTATGATTCTAAATTCGAGATCAAAGTGTAAATTTTGCAGATGGGCAATGGGCATTGAAATTAATGATGATTATTTTATTTATTTCCCCTTGCGTTTCCTCCCCCGCCCCCCGAGGAGTCGGCTTTGGCTCAAGTACGAGCCGAGATGGTGGGCGTCAGCAGGCTATTCAACTGCAGGAGCCATCACAGTCACACCCAATTTCCTCCCCCC